>NC_137162.1:41152307-41752307 GCF_951394435.1 Stenella coeruleoalba | reverse complement strand
GTTACAAGTTACAGTACAGACAATCAAATACCAGATATTGAACTCCGTAATGTTTTGACTTTGCAGTTTAACTTTCAAGTTAATCTGAATTACCACTTGATTCTGTGTCTCATTTTTCCTGTGTTTTATCCTCTAACTCTAAGTCTGGCTAGCCCACATTACCTTTGCTTTGGCTTATGTTGTTTATACTGTGACTTCTAGATTCCTCTATACCTACACTACCCATTACTTAAGGCTTCGTTCAAGCCTGACCCCTATAAATTCTTCCCTACACATTATAGCTTTGCTAACCCACAGTAGTTTTACCCTTACCATGTGTACTCTATAAATAACCACACATTATAAATCCCTTGTCTTCTAATAACATTGAATAATATATTACTTTATTAACGCACAGTACTGTCTGTTGACTTCATATTGTATTAGTGTTGTTTCCCCAGCTAAATTGCAAGTTTCTGGTGGGATTGGCCATGTTTCTATGAGAAGAGAGAGATGCAATAAAAATGCTTTTGAATCCAAATAAGCAAAATGGCTATGTCATACGCATGTGTTTTACAAAAGTAGTTGTTAAGAAATTAATTGATAATTTATGAAAAGGAGTGTCTTCTAATGAGAAGCAGAGGTTTTTATAAATATTGCTTTTGCAGTGAATATGTAAGACTATAGTGAGAGGAGAAATGTTTGACATACCACAACAAAATAACTAATTTATACTTTTTATATACTTTGTTGACATATATACTTTGTTGACATACCACAACAAAAACAAAGTTTTATATACTTTGTTGACATACCACAACAAAATAACTAATTTATACTTTTTAAACTGGTTCTCTTCTCTCTTCTTAGATGCTTACATTCTAAGCATCTGTCAAGAATAAGGTTTGGGGATTTCCCTGGTGGCTCAGTGGTTAAGAATATGCCCGCCAAAGCAGGGGACATGGGTTCGAACCCTAGTCTGGGAAGATTCCACATGCTGCGGGGCCACTAAGCCCATGCGCCACAACTACTGAGCACTTGCGCCACAACTACTGAAGCTCATGCACTGTAGGGCTCGCGTGCTGCAACTACTGAGCCCGCGTGCCGCAACTACTCAGCCTGCGTGCTGCAGCGATTGAGGCCTGTGCACCTAGAGCCTGTGCTCCACAACAAGAGAAGCCCCTGCAATGAGAAGCCTGTACACCACAACAAAGAGTAGCCCCCGCTCACCACAACTAGAGAAAGCCTGTGCGCAGTAACAAAAGACCCAATGCAGTCAAATAAATAAATAAAAAAATAAGGTTTGACTGCTTGTTTGGAACTGTATTCATATTTACAAATTCCATAACGTTTTTATCTGTAAAAATGTGGATTATTATATTTTATATAAACAAAAATTTTCACTCGTTACTTGATAAGATGAAGAATAGAGAATGTCTACTGCACTCCTTCCTAGTTTTTAGAATTTTGAGATTATAAACTTCATTTTTTTCTTCTAATATTTATAATTTTTTCATGGAAATACACACATACATACATATACACACAGACACACACAGACACACACAGACACACAGACACACAGACACACACAGACACAGACACACACACACACACACACACACACACACTAACCAAAGAAAGTTATGCTGCTCAAGGAGACATAACATCTGTAAGTCATCAGTGAGAATATTGGGATAGAAATTGGGGTCAGAGGTATTTACCACACACAAATGATCTACAGAGTAACTATGTTTTTATAATGAAAGAGCTTGACAAAATGTAAGCTTAGTAAATGCTTGATATAAAATATATTCAATTAATAGCAATCACAGAAATATTAATTGTCAAAATTCTCATTTTCAGTGCATTTATAATACCTATTTTCTAATTAGTTTAGAATTTGTGATTATTATTTATCTTTCTTGATCTTCATGTGGATTATTTAGAAAGGAAACCTTGTTTTTGTATTCTCTGTGTCCTTGTATATCTCAAAATGTCTTTCTCTAAGAGTATAAAAACATATTTGTTGGATTAGGATACATGAGAACATATTTGTTAGAATAAAATTTTTAAGCTGAAATGTTTTTCCCTTATGATTTCTGTAGGTGGTGGCCTAATATGTTTCAGTGTTTATTGATGTAGACAGCTTAGAGTTCAATCTAATTCCTATATCTTTGGGTGTTTTTCCCTCTCAAGCTTCCATCTTTGTCATTAATATTTGAAAATTCCAGGAGATTGTGTCTCATGTAACACTTTTTATTGTTTATCTGGAAACTCTCAATTTTTAAAATGTGATCTTTAAATGAGGAAAATTTTCTTTTATAATTATTATTTTCTCCATGCTCTTTCTGTACTTCTCCCTTTTCCTTTGCTTTCTTTAATTCATAGATTGAAACTTTCAGATTCTTCCATCTCATGATTTTTTATTTATTGGTTTATTCTCTACCCTTTTCCTTTGAATTTCTGGGAAATTTCAGGGCATTATCTTCTACTTATATAGATGATTGTGTCCCTTCTACCAACTGCTCTTCATTGCTTTTTTTATTTTTAATTTGGCAATCTTGGTTTTTTTTGTCCTACTATACTTCGTGAGTTTACATTATTCTTATAACTAGATCATACAATTTCACTGACAAAATTAAACTTTCTATCTACAGAGAAAATCACATTTCTTCCCTTTGGTCTGTAACTAGTCTTACCTACATCTCAAGCCTCCATAATCTTGTTAGCTAGAGGGAAGAAATAGATAAATAAACCAGTTGAAATTGTATTAGCCTAACTATGTAGCATTCAGTCTCTCTTGGATATTAAAAAAACAAAACAAAGCAAAACAAAAACTCAGTGTTTTGGTGATGCCAATTCCTCCTCTTACTTCACCCCAATTCCTCCTCTTCACCCAGACACTTCACTAAAGAAGTGTCTCGGTGTGCATATATGTGATGGTGTGTGGGACGACAAGTGTGGAGAATAGTGTAACAGAAAAGATCTCATGATGTTAAAAAAACTGTGGCTTTAAGGACTCTACTTGCTGTAGTCTTTGATATGGCATTCCTTGTGTCCCTGGGTCTTTTCATCTGAAGTCTGAATCTCTGGTATGGTTTGGGGTCCTGATTAGGGCCCGTAGTGACCTCCACCTTGCTCTGTGATGAAGTTATAACTCTAAGTTTCATTGGTTATGATGAATGAGACTCTATAGAAATAGACTCACAGATATGGAGAACAAGCTAGTGGTTGCCATGGGAGAGTAGGGGCGAGGGGATGGGTGAAATAGGTGTAAAGGATCAAAAGGGACAAACTACCAGTTATAAAATAATGTTACAGGGATGTAATGTACAGCACAGGGGATATAGTCAAGAATATTATAATAACTTTGTATGGTACGTAATCTATAAAAATATAGAAACACTATGTTGCACACCTGAAACTAACATAATATGTCAACTATACGTTAATTTAAAAAAATCTATCTGGGATAATTGCAGTCACCAAAGGCAACATTTCATTCAGTTTAGATGATCACTTGTGCCAGACCAACCACTTTATATTTTGTATAATGCTGGGGGATTATGAATATTTTTGATGGATAAAGACAAGTTACCTCCAATCTATCTTATCGTCTTTTGAGGTGTTCTGTTCTTTGTCCTTGACTTCATAAGGATCTGTGATGTTCAGCTGTGTAACCTGAGAGAAATGTTCTCTCAATAAGCAGTACTGTACATAGGTCCTCAAAGCCTGCCTCTAATGCTTTCTCCATCCTCATAATAACCAGCAGAAATTCCATTCATCTGTGTTAAGAGGATATTGCCATCCATAAATTAAGCTCTAATGTACAATTTTCATCTTCATTGAATTTTATATTTTATTTATATATTTTTTTGCTTTGTTTGTTTTGTATTACTTGCCAAACTCAGTGTTAAGCTCAGTAAGGTATCTCACAGTTCTTGAACATTTTTGGAATTCTACGACCTTCATCATACTTCTTAACATTTATGTTTAGAAATATATCAGTTTTCCTCTTTTGAGCTCTATTTATATAAAGCTGTTAAATTTTTTCCAGGCTCACTTAATAATGGGCAACATTATTTTTATTTTGAAATTCTCTACTAAGGATTCATAATCACATTTAGTGTATATCATCTAAGTTTATCAAAGTGCTCTTCCCAATTCAAAGACCAGAGTCTGCCTTGAGCTGAGTTTGTGCAGTATCTGAGTATATGGCACATTTCTCTGAGTATGTGCATTCCCTCAGTGTAAACAGTATTACCAAGGGCAATATTTCTGAAGTGAAATTTTTCCACTTTAATAAATTGTTTAATAAATGAGGGGTTAAAAATGATGTGACCTTGGCTCAAAAGTTAATCTTTTCCTGATTTTGTTTGAAGATACTCTGGGTGCTGTGAAGTTTGTCTATGAAGTACTTTGCCCACATATATATATAGTATTTCAAAACTTTAGCAATTTTCCTCTCATAATAAGTAAAAGTGATTTTTCATACCACATTCTCTTTAAAAAATTGTAGGAACTATTCATTCAATATAGTTAATATATTGAAACCTTATCTATGCTGTCTCTTATATTTGCCTCTCAGGTTTATCAGGATCATTTTCTATGACTACATTATTGCAGATAATATATCACAGAATTTTAAGAGTCCTTGACAGTCCCAAGTTGTCATATTTATATGCTAAGGTGGAAGGATTTATTAGGCTTTTCTCTTATATGTAGGAAGAGGGTTAGAGTGTCCGTATGCTATCCTTATTTGATATACCCCGATCATGGCTGAGCTCCACAATCAGCTATTCAAGATACTTTGACATTCACATCTGTCTGACTTGTATTTTCTTATATGAATTATTTCTTTGTGTGTGTATGTTTGCGGCAGGGGTGAAATTTCAATATCATCATCAATATGCTATTGATAATAGTACATATTGAATATTTACACACATTACATTATTCAGTTCTTCTAACAATACATAGAAGAGGCATTTTTTCTCCTTCTAGGCATGTGAAAAAGTACACAGAATTGCACATCATTAGCAGAACTGATGGTGCACAAAGGTCTGTCTCACATCAAGGACCATTTCTCCCCAGTTTTACTTTGCTGCTGATTAACTGTACTAGCAGTAAAAATATGGGCGTTCTTAGATTTTGAGAGTCATCAGTTTTTCAGTGAGCCAGGTCATTGATGCATACTACACATAACTTGGCTTCTCTTTTTGATGTAGTTATATTAATATGTATGCTTTATTGGAAACATATTGTGTCAAGTGCACCACGTGGAACATTTAACAAGATAGACAATATTCTCACAATACAATTAAAAGGATTCAACTCAAGCCAGATACTGGAAGAAATTATTTTCACATTACACATCTGATAAAGGATGTGTATTCAGAATATATAAAGAAGTATCAAAACTCAATAATAAGAAAACCCAATGAAATAAAAACAAAATATTTGAACAAATACTTTACCCCAGAAGATATACAGATGGTAAATAAGAAAATGAAAAGACGCTCAATGTCATTAGGGAAATGCAAATTAAAACCACAATGAGGTCACACTACGCACATATTAGAAAGTCTAAAATTAATATAATGGTACAACTGCTTTTGGAATCAGCGTGACAGTTTTTTGACATCATTACATATACAACCACCATATGACCCTGTCATTTTATTGATAAATATTTACCTAAAAGAAATAAAAGCATATGTTCATGCAAAGATTTGTATGTGAATGTTCACAGCAGTTGTATTTGAAATAGCATCAAACTAAACCAGCCCAAATGTCCATCAACAGATGAACATATAAACAACTTGTGGCATATCAATGCAATGAAATATTCAACAATAAAAGAGAATGAAATATTGATATAACCAACAACATGGATACACCTCAAAATAATCAGGCAGAGCGGATGAAGCCAGACAAAAATAAAGTACATGCTCTGTGTCCCAGTGGAGCATATAATTCCAGAAATTACAAACTAATCTGTAGTGACAGAAAGGAGACCAATGTTTGGGAAAGGAGAGGGCAGAGAGGATAAGAAGGAGGGAGGGGTTACACAGAAGTATGAGAAAACTTCTAGGGGTAATGGCTATGTTCATCTTCTGGGTATGATGATAATTTTGTAGTGTTTACATAGTTAAACTTGTCAAATTATATACTTTACAAAAGTGAAATACACTGTATGTCGATTAAAACTGAACAAAGCTGCTTTAAAAGAGTTCATTGTGGACCGTGTTTAAAGAATCAGTGACAGCAACAAATCTCTGGGGTTTTTTTTCAAAAATGGAATTTTTGAATACCAAATTTTATTAGTAGGAGAGCAGAATATGATTTCTAGTTGGTAATTTAAAAAATATATAAGATAAAGCAAAAATTATTTATCTCCCATTGTTGAATGGAAACAAGTTGCCATTTGCCTGGAATATGTAGTTTTATTTTCTTTTTGTAGTTCACTGAAGAAAAACCTAACACTGAAACCAAAAATAAGAAAAGACCAGCCCCTTTATTCTTATATATGAAATCCATCACTTTTAAATAGAATAGCATGATAAGAATTGTAAATATTCAAATGAAACTATTAATTTCTCCCAAATGAATGACTTCTTAGTTATGTTTAATATTTAGACAGAATTTTATAATTTATTTCCATTTAATTTAAAATTATATTGCATTATACTTTTGATCTATATTTTCTTTATATTCTGTTAAAATAGTGTTGGCTTGGGGATGATCAGAACTGATTGTAAATAGACTTGGTATGAATCAATTGGGGGTGAAAGAGGGATGTAGTTAGTTAGAATTTCAACTTTTAAACTTAAACCCTTTATCTCAAGTTCTTTAATGTAAAGCTATACACAATAAGAACTGTAGATATGTATATTTAAAAAAAAGCTATCTCTTCACCATAAAAATGTTCACATGACTTCATTAGTCATTACAAAGACCTGTTGATGTGCTCTATTCCCAAAAGAGACAGTAGAGCAGGTATAGAGCCTTCTGATTCATCAATTTTAGATGTTTTAGCACAATTGGATTCAGTCCTTAGTTCAAATGAAAAGGCATCCTAATTGACTTTCTGCCTATTTCCAGGTGTCTGTTACCTCTCAGTCAGATGTGAAGATTGGCTGAGCTCTACCCCATCCTACTGCCTTCATAGGTCTTCTTGGGAATTTTGTTATCAATTTGACGTTACAAACTAACAAGTGCAGTACAAAGTACATCTGTACTTTTTAATAGAGCAAACTCTTTAAAAAGTCTTGTTCAAGAGATTTATAAATATATATGAATATTTTATAATCTAGGATACATAAAATTATGTTTTTGTACATACAGAATTCAGCATTTAAGATACACAATTTCCTCTGTTACTTTAGAAATGTAGACAGAAATAGCAAAAACCTGTTTATTGTCCCAAAAGATGTCTTTCCAAAGTTAGTAGAATACAGAAGAAGGAAAACTGGCAAATTTAATAGCCACATCATTCTTGAGGTAAATAGGTTACTGGAGAAGTAACTGCAAACTGTCTAATAATTCTAGATATCTTTTCTGCTACAGAACACTAAAAAACAGAGTTTGATATTTCTCTTAAGTCAGATATTAGACAGTTAATTAGAAAAGTCAAGTGTTAATTCTATAAGCATAGAAATCAATTTATTCAGAACTGTTTTCATGGATGGTGAAAAATTTTTAAAGTAAAATAAAATTAAGGAATATGCCGCAGTATTAACTATTAGTGAATTGTCATATTATGTAGAACTTTTAATATAATGACATTCATGTGAGTTTCACTTAACTTACAGTGTAATGACCTGTCTCTCTGTTTGCAATATATCAAAACAGTGACAGAGAATGTAACTCATTAAACTATTTATTCTGAAAATAACTTCTTAGTAAATTAAACACACTGATTATGAGAGCAAGAACAAGAGATTGAGGTTGATTGGGTGTATGTATTCTTTTCTTGGGTATGTTTAGGTGAATTTAGTCAAGTCTCTCAAACACTCTAAACTGTCGAAAATTTATGAGTCTGACATTTCTTTTCACTATTTATAAGGTAACTATAACTAGAAGTTCCAGCCTTACCAGCCAGAGAGAAAAATTACATTTCCTTTAACACCCAAACTATGTCCTTGAGATCTTATTGTTCCTTTACGTAGGAACTTAGTCTCCGCTGGGGTTCTTTCTCTGAGTTTTTCTCACAGGATTCTACTGTCAAGATACAGAATGTATGGAATAGTGGGAACAAAACCCACTACAAAAAAAGAACTCTATCTCTGTCTCATACTTAGCAAAATACAAACACATTTAGTGTTGAGA
The DNA here is from genome assembly GCF_951394435.1 of Stenella coeruleoalba. NCBI lineage: Eukaryota > Metazoa > Chordata > Mammalia > Artiodactyla > Delphinidae > Stenella > Stenella coeruleoalba. The sequence continues at coordinate 41,743,994 of NC_137162.1, read as the reverse complement.
TGGGCATGCAATTATTTTAAAATTTTATTATTTATTTATTTTTACTGTGTTTTTAATACCTTCATAAAGTACCTGGAACAGTCTTTTTCATGACTTCTCCCACTCCTCTTTCCTTTTTTCCCTCCCTACTGGGTTCTGTTTTTATTTTGCCTATTTTCCTGTGACCAAAGCTAGCAAAATTCCATATATTCTAAACCATCACTTTCATCCCAGTGGAACAGTTACAAAACAAACATGTCTTTTCTCTGCTAGTATTGATAGCTCCTTACAGCATGATTTTGGTGTGGCAGTATTACATTGTGGTAAAATTCAAGTTTTCCAAATAGCCTTTGTTATTCCTATCAAGATTTCAGTGCTGCATGAGTGTCAAGTACTCAAATTCAAGTTAATTTTCCCTCCTCTTTCTTGAAGCCCTTGCAAGTATGAAATTTCTCTCCAGCACCTAACCCAGGAATAGGACAATTACTGGTCTAGTGCATTATTCTGCTGTTAGCCCAAGTATCAGTGGCTTTTCCTTGGTGATATGTGCTCACCTATTTATTTCCAGTTAATTCATTGATTTTTTATGTCAGTTGCTGGCAGTAAGGTTCTAAGTAAAACAAACAATCCGTGCTCTTAAGGGATTGTCATTGTCAGAGGAGAGTAAAACAATCAATCAGTGTCATAATATATATGTATATATACATATACATAAAACATTCATATATAAAAACATTCATATGTGTGTGTGTGTGTATATATATATATATATATATATATATATAAAATTATGAGAGCTATTAGGGAAAATAAACAGAGTAGATAGAGACCAAAGGGTGCTATTTTGCATTAAATTGGAGGTGATCAATACTTCATTTTGAACCAGATTGAATCAAGACTCTTCGATATATATGTAAGAACACTGGAATGGAAAAATAACTCTATTGATATGCAAATAACATGATTTTGCTTTAGTTCTTAAAGTACCAAAATTGTATTTATTTAAAATTCATATTACACTGAGAAAACTCTTACTTTCAAGACATTTCAAATAATTTGGTTAATAACTTCAGTGCATCTCTTTGTAGTCCCACAAACTCTCATTAAATCCTGTTTCTCTCTTCAAACTGTTTGGAACGTGGAATTTTTAAACCTTGGCCCATCACTGATTTGGCTCTATGGAAGTAATTTATTCTCTTGAGATTATGGTCTTCAGGGATTAAGTATGTCTAAGGACTTTCTAATAAAAGTCATAAATATTCACACACACAAATGCCCATTTTAATATTCTATCCATTATGGCTCTTTATACTTTTTTGTTTGTTTGTTTTCACTTCTACTGTTTGTATTGAGCAAAGTTATAAAAATCACTGGCACATTATTGGTTTTGGCTTTCTTCCTCCAAACCTCATTATAAGGTAGAATATGGGTTAGTGTGGTTATTTGATTTAATGTGTCTCTTTACATTTAGTGTCAAGCCTTTCTTTCTTTCTTTTTTTCAGATTGTCATTTACCCCTTACACCAGCAATGTACTTATCTGCCACATAATTGCTTAACATTCTAACATAGGAAATTTCATAGATATAAGAATACTACTCATGAAAAAAAAGTGTTTTTTAGGACATCTTTTCCCGCTGTTTTCTTGTCATTCATAGACTTAGGACCCCAAAGTTCAAGCTGTGATCATAGTAACAAAACTGCTTTGAGTTTCAGTTATATATACCTTTGAGCCACACAAGATAGTAAATCACATAATGCTATCTCATATTTAATCCAAATAATGTGTAACCAGATTATCCATTTTACTTTTTCTAGTTATGAATAATTTATTTCAAGGTAATAAATTAAGCTGAAACAAAATAATTTTCCACCAATCAGGACCATTTCTTACACATTTTATATAAAATCATTATGCTTAAAACAGAACCATATTGATAATTTACTTGTTTTGTGCTTCCTTTTAGAATCCACAAATATGAAAAATTGGCAATCAGTTTTATTGATTGCTGGAGAAAGTCATGGTTAGGAAAAATAATTTGAAAGTTGTATGTAACATTCTATTTTAAAAGCATCTCCTTTCCAAATTAAGAATTTCAATGGTATAATGAGGTTCCTTCAATAACACATTAAAATGCTAGAATCCATGCTTTATCCATTACTCTTCCCCTTCACCTGAAGGTAATTTTCTCAAAGGCATGTATGTGGTAGGATACATAAATATGCAGGTAATGCTTTTTACATAGTCGTATTTTCTTCAGGATACTTCCTGTCATCCAAGTATAAAGTTTAGATTGAAAACATTATTCCTCTTTTTCATATTGCCTAGAGAAAACCCTTCAGATTTAACTAGATTAGATTCCAGTGTACTTACACTAAAATCTTAGAATATATACATTGAGAGCATTCATCTTATAAAAGGATTCAGTAGAAATTTATTCTAAAATTCCTTTTCTTTAGAATAGTAATAAAATGTGTATGATAGAAATTCTGAAATTGATTTTGCTTCTATTTGAAGTAATATTTTGAAACACATTTATTTTATTCCAAAGCTTTTCATCAAATGAAGCTTAAGTGTTTCTTAAGGGCTGTAGTTTAGTTTTAGTAGATAAGCCAGAATAAATTCAAGAAGGTAACTGTTAGCTTCAGTCTTCCCTGATGAATATTTGATTGAAAGATAATTTGGGGTACCGATAGAAAAAACAATTTCTTTATAGCCTTAAATTCCAACTTGGAAAGTCAAAATATATCACAGAGGGAGTTCCCCTGACAGCATCATTTGCAACTGGTTTTCCATAGGTTCCCTTGCATCTCACTGAACTAGATTATACATGATATCAATTTGGCATGAACTACATTCTCTCTGGGGACAGTGGTGCTCTGAAGCTCATACTCTGATTAAACATGTAAATTTATTACCTATGGCTGTGATGACAGTACATCCTACTAATTCACTTTCAGTTCCATCGTCCTCTTATGGCGCTAACTGCCAAGACTGCAACAAGAGATCTTTAGGTTGCTGTATTTGTAATTAGCTAGCTGATCATCTCACTGTCCTGAACAGGATTGTTTCTTGAGGACTTTGCTTTACATTTTGACTGTAAAGCAATAAAATGGGAAACTTAGTATAGTTGCTGAACAACAGATTCTTAAACCCATTTTACATCTATTTTTAATAAAAGAAAATCTTATCAGAAGTATTTGAAATATATTTATAGATAATATATCACTGGAAAGAATATGATTCCTAATACTAGATTACTTATATGAAAGTCTAATCATTTTTTGGAATAGTGATGGGATTTTCTTTTATTCATTGCCTTCTTGAGATATTAGGAGAAATTTAAACACGACACCTTTGAGAGAACTTTTACAAGTAAAATGATATATTATTTTTCAAACGTTGGCTCTAAGACAGAGATAAAAAAGCACCACCAATCAGTTGACTTAGATTTTACATTATACTGATAATTCAAGTTAATCTTTAAAAATCGAGGTGAAGCCTAATCCATTTCTATTATTGGTTATTAGGCTTGTATTTTCACTGGCTTTTGACGTGGAAAATATCATCTATCACTACAGGCTTTTCATGGTGTTAATTATGGTGCCTCATTTAGTGAACTAACATTGAAGTCTATCAGGAACCCAAATTTGGGAGGTAAGAGGTAAGAAGAATTTATAAAAAGAGAGAAAAGGGGGGGGGGGAAAGTTCTTTTGCCAAACAGTATTTGAGACTCTTTATGCTATTTCTATACCCTAATATGTGTGAAACCCTCAAATTATTTTATTAATAAAGAAAAGAGAAGCATACCCTTTAAGATTAACTCAGTAACTCAATATGCATGCTTCATGAATGCAAAATTGAAAGCGAATCAAATATTGCTTCTGAAAAACTTTATAGAGACCATATTGCTATGCCTTAAGGCTTAGAGGAGGCAAAACCACCTCCTTAATTTATTCTCCGAAAGGGGCTACGACTCTGTTTGTCACTCCTCTTTGATTCCTCCTGACCCTGCTGAGTTATTCTTCAAAGTGCCCCCGCTATGAAGTTTCTCAGCCCACATGGCAACCAAACTGTGTTCTCATTTTACCCTGGAGAAAAAATAAAAGTATCAAAGACCTTTAAAATCATCACAAATCACAGAGACCTTCCTTCTTCATTTTTCAAGTGCCCTTAAAAGTCAGAAAAGATGCTGGAAGTCAATGCTGTATTTAAATTCAACCCTGCCTACGTATCTCCATTCGAAATCTCAGGGACACTTTTATCTCAGATATGAAATATTCTTGGTGAGAACCTAGAGGATTATTCTTTTTTCTTCAGATGTAACTTTAAATTATATACAGAAAAATGTAATTTTACAGCATCAACAGGAAGTCAACCAAATGTGACATATTTTTGATTATGGATTTTATCCCATTAAAGACTAAAAATTTTCATGTATGTCATTTTAACATCAATATTACTAAAGTCTAGTATGCACCTTTCCAATTCCTTATATGGAACTGTATAGTTTAACATTTTTCCTCCTGATTTAGGGCCATGATTACAAATTTTGATAAATGTACCCAATTTTAATCTGTGAGATAGGAAAAGATAAGCCAGTCTATTCAACATAGCCATGTAAATAGCAGTTTGAGGATCTTCTCACTGCACCTTCTATTTTAGCTGTTGTTGGTTGCTGGTTATGAGAGGTGCCATATGCGAGATATTTAATATGGAATCTGGGTCTAAAAATATTGAATAAGGATTTGGTATTTATCCTAAACGTACATGGATCTACTTCATACATTAAACTTCAGGAAAGGGGTAACCACTGGAGAGATGAAGAAGTGAAACTTTAGCTGTGTCCCTAATGTTTTCTTTGCTTATTTCTTTTGTTTTTAATGATATCTGAATTCAATTTGTAAAATGTTCACATTAAGAACTCATGATGTTTATAATAGTAATCTGCAAACTTTTCTCAAAGAGCTATTGAAATTCTGTAGCTTTAAATTTAAAATCAGTATATTCATATTCATTAATGGTTTTGTACAAGTAAATATTAGCCAGGTTGGATATATATAATAAGGTATAAATCTTCATTTCCTTATGAATTATATTGTATAAGTTAAAATATTAAGATATTTAATTAAATGTTTTATATTAAAAATGATACCAACATTTAGTTCGATTTTTTTCCAGCATCAACTTCTATAAATCACACAAATTGCACTTTTCTATTATAGTTTATTTCACTATATATTGTACGACAGTTTTCTGCTTTCATATTTTATTGACTAAAACATATCTTTAAGGACCAGATGGCTGTTAGTTTGAACACAGTCTTTACCACTTTGTAAGTATGTGTCACTGAAAGAGCCAGTTAAGCTTGGTGAGCTTCAGTTTCTTCCAGTGTAAGATAGGGTGTGGTAATATCTACAGGACTTTTTGTTGAAGTGTTTTGGAGATATTCTAACTAAAACGCCAAGAACATACATGTAATTTATCTTGAAAAATGAGGAGTTATTGCTACTCTCTCTAATGAATGTTTCCATTACACCTGAATGCAACCTAACCACATACGTACATGCATATATGTATGTAGCCTGCTCTTTGCTTTGTACCCTAATATAAATGAAGTTGTTTAAGTAAGTACATTTGAATCCAAAATTCTTAATCAGAGACTCTTTTATTGTGATTATAAAATATTAATATAATGCTATAATCTGTTTGTCCTTCCTCATCATCACCTGTCATTTTGATGTTAGGATGTAGTTTTATAATAAAAATAATATTGATTCAGAGTAAAATAAATTTAAATAAATTTATTTATATAAATAAATATATAAAAATATATATAAAATAAATTTAAATAAATTAAAATAAAATAAAATTAAGCATTTAATGTGTGTGAGGCTCAATAATTATGAATGCATAGTTTTATCTACAACTCACATCTCTATGATGTAGGTGCTATTTTCATAAACATTTTAGAAAAGAGGAATCTAAGAAATAGGAAATTTGAGTAATTACCCAAAGTCAAAACTGTGGTTTTAAAGACTTGAGGGTTTCTTTAATCCCCCCAAAATGGAAGCAATAGAATGAGATCTTCTAGGATAAATAGAAATGGAGGATAGTCCTAGGCTGATCAATTCATGTAGTTTCTGACTCTCTCCCTATGGAACATCTTTGTACTTGTAAATATCTATAGGGACCGATACAAGGTACAAGTGATCAGTATGTCTAGATGGTAAACATTTTCTTAATCATTTTGCCCCTAAAATTGCTTGATTAAAAGCTCTCTGAGGTAAAGGTTCAGATTGTTTTCTCTCTCACAGAATAAATGCTGCTCACTATGTTTTGGTTCTTACACAGTGCTTTAAAAGTTGTTGGTATAATTCGCAAGAAACTATTACAATGTCGCTTTTGAGGAAGGAGCTGGTGGCTGAAAGGCTGTGAATGATTTTTTCTGTTGGTCAAAGTATAGATGTCTTCTCCAATACTTCTCCCCACACCCTGTGTTTGAATTAAAAATGCACGTTTCATGTAAACTGGTTTGTATATAAGTATATGCTATCTTTATTGAGTAGTAATACATTGTTTTTTTTTTCTTGGAAATGCTGAGTATTTAATAGTGCAGGAAATTGTGTTATTGAAAATTTCAATCATATTTTGATCTCATGGGTATAATTTATCAGGCAGAGGTTCTTTAGCAGCAAGTAAATTGGTTAAAAGAATAGGCATTATGTCCATGGGCTAATATCATAGAACTTATATTTTAATTGGTTTTATAGAAGTTTGATAATTGTAACCTTTATCTACAGGTAAATAATTTTCATTTGGTGCTAAATTTGAAAATATGTAGGCTATAAATCAGCTTTATTATCAGTTAGCTATTTGCAAATCTGACTATAATATCAAATTGAGTACCTAACCAGAAATTTTCAAGTCTGTTTCAATAAACAATGAGATTTCTCACAGCTGTGGTTTTATGAGGAGCGTAACATGTAAATCATATAAATAAATTATTTCAAACTGTAAAACGTCAATTGATAAGTGGCTAAGGCTGTGAATAAATTAAGTAAAATAATACACTGGAAATGTGGATGAACATTATTTCTATTAGATGATGATTTTATTGTCTAAGATACTTTGATTTTCATTCTAAATCTTAAAATTTCGGGTAACATTTTCTTCCCATGGTATTTTTTTCTCTAGTCATTTTATTTAAAGATAACTGAACACAGAGAGGTTATAATTTATTTATTGGCATAAAATTTTCAAATTTATTTATTGCCTAAAATGTGCAGATGATCACTTGGCTAATACGTCAAACGCCCACTCAGTTAGCAATTGTTCTTTTACTTGTATCAGCAGAGACAGCTTATATCAGAACAAATTAAGAGGGTTTTCTTTACATTCCATCAGAAAACTATCACCTCAAGATAATTTGCAGGGAACATATGGGAGGATTATACATTTTGTAGAAACTACTTAACACAATTACATTTAGCCCTTGAAACAATTTACTAAACTATTTCACAAGGTAGTCTTTGTTTAGGTAGACTCCATTGATTGGTTATCCCCATTAAAAGTTTATAAATACTCATGACCTCCTTAGGTGATAATATGACAATATAATATGATAATATGATAATATAATAAAATACAATGATTTTAGACATTACTAAAATATTCAAAAATATTATAAAAATCTGCACATTTATATAAAATGTATACCTTAAAAAGTGTTTAAATTCATTTCAGAGTTTGTAGAGTTTATAATCCCTAAAAAGTCAAATTTAACATTTGTTCCAGACAAAGCTGCCCAGAAAATTGTTGTAAGTTATGGATTTCCTCACCTTTAGAAAATTGTTTCATTCTTTTTTTAATGGTTAGTAGCTTTCAGAATTTGTAGAATGGTCCTGGAACATTTCCAAAGTGACAGGTTTATCCTTTGACACCTTGGTTTGGTTCCTCAACACTGTAAGCTCTGCTTGGCTAGGAATGAATTCTAAAGTGTTTCTCTTCCATAGAGTTCTTAGAGATTAGACATCAAAGGTGAAATTTTATAGACTGTACTTTCTTGGGTATATCTGACCTGTTAGAGATTGATGTCTTGCTCCTGTGATTGTTTTCTAATCCCAATAGTTGCAAGACACTTTGTGACTTCAAGACTAGTCCGCCAGTAACACAGTCTCATAATCTAAATATACCTACCATTATGCAAAGATATTTGTTGATGAGGGAATCATAGTTTGTACCATCTTTATCATAAGGTTAAAATTGTGAGTGTTAAAACCTCTTCAGGAAGTTCTAAGCAGTATTCCTCAAAATAGCAGATGATTAGTCAAAGTATCAATATCACTTAATCAGATGAAATGCTCTAGAACAAATAAATGGAGAGTTATATTAAAATATAAATTTTCATTATGCCAAAATACTCCATATAGAAATCTACAAATACCCCCAAAATACTTATTCACTGAATATATTTTGACAAATAGATCAAGTAGATATAGACTGGCTTAAGGTACTTTGAGTAGATATAGATTATCTTTGAAAATTTTACTTGTAACCTCTGCTTTCAGAATGTTTCTATGTGGTCATCCAGGTGAAGTTTCCCTGAGATAAAGTGGGTATTTTCCTTGTAATTAGAAGAAATTAATGAAAACATTAGACAATTGCTTTCTTACCATATATGACAAACATTTATTTCTCCCCCTTCTGCTTATTGATTAAAACTAGTAAATAAACATGTATTGTTCTGGGTAAAAGGTAAAATTATGTAAGAATAACAAATTCTAAAATAGATAAAAGATTTAAAGACAGTTTATTTCAAACTTTCCTAAACTTTATTGGAACTATTAGATTGGGGCTCTAATAGTTCTTCCTGACACACAGCCATGCCCACGTCTTGCTAACTCCAGTTTGTTGGAGCAAGATCAATTCTCTTTTCATCCATATTACCTTGAAGCTGCTATACTCAGAGTAGTTTATCACTACCTCTTTTTTTCTATTCAGGTGCTCTCATGGAAAGATATGCAAGGATATATGTGTATTTGAGTTGAGGGCCCTGGGGTCACTTTTCAATCATGATAGACTTAATGTTTAATCTTTCTGAGGATGAAAATATGTAGTTAAAAGTAGGAACTAAAAATGATTTATAAGTCTGGGTCTCACTGACTTAAAGGTCTCACTCACTCAAAGCAACATTGATTCATTTAATAAGAACGATTTATTTTAAGCCAAAATGTATTCAGTATCTAAATCTCAACATATGGAATATGACTTTTTTTTTAAAAGAAGTTTCCTATTTTAACTTGTTTTTTCTGTTAGAGAAGAGGTCTCAGACAGCCTAGAGCTCTGTTGAAGTTTCTCTTTTTCAAAATCTGCTCCCTTTTTTCATGTGATATTAAGCTATTATATGAGGGTTATAGCATTTTCATCCTCTTAGACTTCTTCTTTAGTAGGCCACTTTTGCCCAATCCTTTGTTTCTGAAATTTGGAGTGAACACGAGCTGCTAATCTCATTGTCTACAGTCTCATGCTTATACACCTACTCTGTGAAGACTCCTGATGTTATATAAGTTCCAGAAAACCAGATGGTTCAGAATCACAGGGATTTTCTTCTTATTGTCAGGCAGAGATATTGGTCACATAGCCTCTGATAAATCTTCAGTTCAAGCAGTGGTTCTCAACCCTGGCTGCACGTTAGAATGAATTTAGAAATCTCTATGCCCTGGGACTGAACCAGAAAGTCTGATTTAATTGGTTTAAGGTGTTGGTATTTTAAAGCTCTACACGTAATTCTAATGTGTAGCAATGGCTAAGAGCCAACCTTAAAATGGGACTTCAGAAGCTAGAGCAGATCCTAAGATTGCCATGTAGCTACAAATAAAACCCTGAGCTTAGAGGTTTATCTCCAAATTATACTTTTTGCAAAGTAACCATGTGGATAACAGTTTGAGGACCTTTTGGAGGTATATCTAATTTAACTAAATGGGGGATGGGAATGTAAGAGTAGTATGTGTGATATTTTTATGTGGACTTTTGATCTAAGAACTTGAAATCAAAATGGGTGATGTTACGTATTAATACCTTCATATATTTTTTGAAAATATCCCTAAAGCAAAACTGTTAGGTTCCAAGTAGATGACTATTTCGTACAGACCAGTCTTTCTCAAACTGTGACTTCTAGACTACCTGCAACAATATTACCTGGGGAACATGTTGAAATCTCAGATTTCTGTGTCCCAACTCTGACTTTATAAATTGCAGACACTTGAGGCTGGGAGCTGGTCTTTCCAGGGGATTACTAGATACACTTGGTTTAGGAAACACTGATATCAATCAGCTCAAGCTCTGATGGCCACTGAAGAACTCTTCCTGCTTCTTTATCATAACATCTCTGAGTAATGGTAGCTTATAGATCCTAATTTTGTGTAGATTTTTTTTCTCTTTGATAAATAATTGAGATTCAATTGTTTGCAAGGCAGTGTGCTCACTGGGCACATGCCCATATAGATCAGAAAAATAAACAAATCTTGTGAATTTAATGGTGGTGTTACTGCAAAGGGAAAAAAAAGGTGAAACAAGTTATTAACTTCCCTCCAAACCCATTCGTATATGCTGTATTATGTAACTCCCCATTTTCAAGACAGAGTGTTGCTGGACAGAATTATATGCATCTGGGCAGTGCTTCAATGCTGGCTGTTGGGGCGACTTGATATGAAAATGTGTCAGTGTGCAGAGCAGCATGCTCTTATCAGAGGTGCCAGCTCTTTTGTGGGAGGCAGCAAAGAAACTCATTGGTTACCTTTTATATCTTAAGTGTTATTTCATGTGTGTGCCTCTGACCTTTAGGGACACTCTTATGGGGTCATTATATTTGAATAAATCTACAGGTAATAGTTATAAAACTCCTACAATATGCCAGACAATGTGACATGTGCTTCATGTGCATTATCATGTTTTCATGCTATAAATGAAGATACAATTTTTGTTTCATTTTCCACAGGAAGAAATTAAGATTGATGAGGTTCAATAACTTACCCAAAGCCACAGTACTTGGTGGTACAGCTGAGACATAAGCCCTTTTTGATTCAGAATGGGAACCCCTGTCATTTAGATATGCCATATACTCTTCAGTATAGAATGATTCGTGACACATGTATTAGTTTCCTAGGGCTGCTGTAACAAACTACTGGCTTTAAGCTACAGAAATTGATTCTCTCATAGATCTAGAGGCTAGAAGTTTGAAATCAAGTTGTTGGCAAGACGATGTTCTCTCTGAAGCCTATAGGAGAGGATCCTTCTTTGCTTCTTCCAGAGTTTGGTAATTTACTGACAATTTTTGGCATTCCTTGGTTTGTAGCTGCATAATTTCAATCTCTGTTTTCACCATCACATGTAATTTTCCATGTGTTTCTATCTGTGTCAAATTTTCCCTTTTATTATAAGAACGCTAATCATTGGATTAGGGCCCACCCTAATATAGTATGACCACATTTTAACTTGGTTATGTATGCAAAGAAGCTATTTCCAAATAAGGTCACATTCATAGTTTTTTATGGGGGAAAGAGGGCAGGAGGGATACTGTTCAACCCAGTAGATCCTTTGTCAATGCCTTGTGGAAACACAAGCCAACTGACAACACATTTTGGAATTATCACGATGAATGGATTTACATTTCTCCTACTCACACTTAGCTCCAATTTCAGATTTCCATTGAAATCTTGGTCTTTTTTTCATGCCATGCCTCCCATGATTTCTATCACATTTTTAGAGGGAAAAGAGTGGGAATCACTCACTGTATATTAGAATATGTTTCAATTCTTTTATATCTTATAGCTCTACCATGACAAGGAAGTTCTGTATGGCAGACTTTCACTAACAGTTCTAATTAATAGTATAGACAGTAATAACATTGATTGTGCAATAGCTGTTTCCTGAATCCCTGTTCAAGTTTTTCTACTAAGCTGTGATGCACTGATAGTGATAAAAATATGGGGAATAATTTTGCTGAGTAAGAAAAATTTGGAGAAATTTTGGAGAAAAGGGTGGCCTGATTTTCTGTATAAAGGAAGAGAAGACAGTCTGATTTACAATTTTGGGTGGAGAACTGAAAGATGGTGAGGTGAAGTGGAGAGGGAACAGAATCAAAATGGTTCAAAGTTGGTCTAGATTGTGGAATGTGATCTGATGAAGAACCTGGGGTTTTAACACCCCGAGATGGAAGGAAGGAGAAAGGCTACAGCTCATCTAGAAGCAAGGCACAGAGGGAGTGGGAGAATATTCAAGGAAGATGAAATTAAATTATTTCTTCAAAGATGTTACTTATCTAAGAAAAAAGTAGTCTAGGTGCTTTAGAGGAAAATGAGTCTGTGTATAGTCCTCAACACCTGAAGACTGCAAGTGAACTGCAGTAATGCTAGGTGTTCAGGTACATTGGAAAATGTTGGAATAACATACCTTTATAAGTTGGGAATTATGAGCTTTGAGGAATGTAGATGAAGACGGCCATTTGCAGTGTACACTATACTCTTGAGCTAGAGGACAAGTGTGTTGGTCTAGCCAGTAATATAGCTATTAGTGTGCAAACTAGAGAAAAATAGCTTAGTTTTTTTTTCTTTTGTACTTTGTTCCACAGTCTAGTATGTTTGGTCAGGTATGAGTAGGGAGATATAATTAATTGTAATATATAAAAAATACCTGGTATAGTATTAATAACCATTATATTTATCCCTATTAGAGTTAATGTGCTATGTAAAGTCCACATATCCTTGGGAATAAACTATTTAAAGTTAAATTCAGACTCCCCTTGCTATACTCTGTTTAGATCATCGTCAAAAATGAGCGTGTCTATTAGATAACATAAAATAAGATGAGAGTGAACTACAGCACAGCAAAATGTGAGATGCCTGGAATTGGGATGCATCTATTGTAGTAATATGCACATAGTAGACCTCCAATAACTGTTTGTTGAATGGTTGAAAGCAATCTGAAGTTAAACTATCACTGACAGAACAACAAACATGTGGGCCACTAGTGATAGTGTTTGGAGAGACGACAGTTCAAATTCTCCAGAGGTTGAATCCCAATGCCCAGGACTGTACCAAGCAAGCCCAAAGTGCTTTGGAAAGCATGCTGTTTATTTTCATTCCCACATTGCCATCAGAACTGGGTCCCCAATATTTCCCCAGCTCAGTATTTTGCCTCATATTAATACCAGGGAAATAATAGTGGGTAGCTGCAGTTGTTGCTTGATGCTATATCATGTTCCACAATTTATTTTTGATAGGCAAAATGCCTGAACTCTGAAGATATCACAGTTACTGAAATAAGTGTTTATTTTTGTCTTTCCACAAACAGAAAGCAAAATGACACTGTGTTCATTTCTTGTCAAACAAGAAATATTCCTAAGAGACCTTTTCCTTGTTCAGTGCAATCTCTAATAAAATTTGACAGCAAAGAATGTTTTTCTTTGGGTAAATGTTTGGCAGTAAGTAGATACCTGCTACAGATGCCAAGTTGTTAATTTCATACCACCAATCTACTGTCTTTCCATTGTTGAATTTCTTTCTCTATTTAAAGGTTAAAGGGATGTAACATAATTTTTCTGTCTTGCAAGAAAAGAGAAAAAACTCTTAATACATCTAGTGTTCTATTCAATATTTTTCCTTCTAGAATTAGTGATAAAGAGAAGGAAAGATAAATAACTTTAAATAAAAATTCTGGGTTTTGGCAAAATTGAGAAATCATGAGGTATTTTCATCTTAGACCAAAATTATTCTGAAAGTATTATAATAACATTAATAATTAGAAAACACTTAGCCGTCTTTGGTGTTGAGCACATCCTTTGGCTAATAACACAGTACTTACAGCTTTTCTAAAGCATTATATGCAAACATGATGAAATCCAGCAGAAGGAGACACATCTTGTTTTTCCCACTGACTCTCTCTCAGAAAAGAAAAGGTCTGTTCCAGATGACTGCAGTAGACTTCCCAAATCATTCTCCAAAAATGGATCATAACCCAGTCCTGAACTGACTGTCAGCAAAGGAGTTCGGAGTTATGATAATTGGCTTAAATTAATCCACTGTAATAATGGATGTTAGGAAGTTGAACACAATGTCTTCTTTAATAACACTCCTCTGAATAAATGTTCTAATTAAATGAGAAGCCTAAAATATTCAAAACTATGCCTGGAACCTCAGGGCTCATGCATCAGGTCTCAATGCATGACATGTAGTCTTAAAAATGCTCTTTGATTCCCAAAATTCATATCTCATTGACTGCCAACTTCTGTCTTATTGATTCATATTTTGAGAGAAGTTTCTTATTTATCAGAATCTTCATAAATATCCTGATCATATCCAGTTTGTCCTACTTTAGTTTTTTATTCACTGTCTTCCTACTTCCAGTTTCAAGCCTTGTTTCATTAAACAGAAGTATTATTGTTCTACAAAAATTCTTTTCCCTTGCCTCACAAGTATGCAATGACATTGCCCTTCATTGGCTACTTCAGAATAGCTCTAAATTTTCTTCTTTCCTTATCCCATGTGTCTGACATGACATTATTGGACTGAATCTACTTAGTTTTCAGTTTATTTTTCTAATTTAACATTCATTATTCTCTCATGTGCTACTCACATTAATATATTTACTTCCTTCCCTATCTTTGGTTCTCCTCTTAGTTTTAGTGATTAGATTGTCTATAGTATAATTCAGAGATACTTACTAATGTCTGTCATGAAAGGCAGCTCTGTGATAACTCCTTATGATCCCTGCCTCATGGTACTTACACCATGTTTAATTCCTTCCTCTTGGATGTAAGCTGGATGTATTGAATTGATTCTAATGAACAGAATACAGCTGAAGTGATGGAATGTCCTTTTTGAGATTAGTTTATAAATGGACCATGGCATTTTTCTTGGGCTCACTCACTCTCTTGCTCTTTCTCAAATTGCTCACTCTGGGAGAAGTCAGCTGATATGTTGTGAAGCAGCACAGTAGAGCAGCACAGATGGTAAGAGAACAAGACCAATAATGTGAGTTTAGAAGCATCCTCTCCACCACCACCACCAATCAAGCCTTCAGATGAGACTGCAGCCATAGTCAACAGCTAGACTGCAACCTCCTGAGAAACCTTGATACAGATTTACCCATCTAAGGATTCCTGGTCAGCAGAAACTGTGAGAAAACAAAAGTTTGTCATTGTTAAAGTCACTAAGTTTTGGGTTAATTTGTTACATAGCAGTAGACGATTAATACAACTATCCTTGCCATAGAGTTTCCATGTATTTTTTTCTGTAGCATCTCCATATTTAAATCCATTTTTTCATTTCTATTTATGTTAGTCTAGAGTTGAAAAGCACTTTATAGTTTCCTTCAGCAATTCTATACATGACGTTTCATATGAAATCTGTCTTTCTATTAGGGAAAGAAAAATGAGTTAGGCTTTCTGTCTTTATTGTCCTTGGTCTACTTTCTCCTAAATGCCACTTCATACTCTGCAGTCACGTATATTTTCTCCTATTTGCAAGGCCACTAATTTTTTGAGCTATTAGGTTTTCTTTCTGATATGTTTATACCTTATATGCAAAAAACTTCACATGTGTGAAAGTATCATGGGCAAGCCATTTCTTTGTATTTCTACATAGCCTCATATATTACTGAATTTCTGAAACTTTCCTTTGTTAGACTTTACGGAAGCTGCCAACTCCTCTAAAAAATCTTTTCTGTGGATTTGCTCTGATTTATATGGCATGATAGATTTTTAAAAAGACTTCATTAAGGAGAGTTTTAAATATGATAGCTTCTCTAACCAATTAAGTCCAATTAGGCAAGTGTTCAAACATAACTGCTACATATTTGACATCATTAAAAAATATTACATTTGAGGCACTATCACTCAAAACTTAGTTATATCCTGCATACAGCCTCCCTAAGCAACTTCATGGCTTTCCTTTTGACTGGAGTTTTGATTGGAGTTTCCATACCAATTCTAACCCTGACTCTGACATAGCCCATCAAAAATAATGAAGCTTGACAGATACAGCTTCAAATCTCCCTCTTCTCCTCCTACAGTATTTGCAGCTCCAATGCTTCAGTCTCCTCTAGATATAAACAGCAGCTATTCTCTACTCTGGCTTTTATTTTCTGATTAAGGAAAAGGGATCATTCACTTGTATAACTTATATAAAAACATTCAATGAAATATGATACTTTTATAAATATAAATTATAAAATGGGGACTGTTTTTCAATGCCAGCCAGCTATTGATAATAGGAAAACAATATTATTGTAAAATTAGTGAGAGAAATATTATTATAACTTTGATCATCTATAAAAAATTAAAACAGGATGAAATTTTTCTGAAATATGTGGCTTAAGCATGTCTTCATGAACATTTATGATAAGAATATGGGAAATTAGAATTTTTAAAAAATAAGTGAAATACTTTAGATATTTCTATTATATATATATAATTACTATAAATGATAGAAGCTTATTTCTGCCCTTTTCAAAAATAGCTGAATATAATTAAAATGGGCATAAAAATTACTCATACCTTCTCATCTGAAATAAAAGTTTTCTCCCCTAAATTTTCTCCTCCTTTCTATTGACAAGAAATTTGAGCATGAAATTTCTATTGTTGTACTTTACTTATTTTTAGCCTTTTACCAACATATGCTATAAACTTTCAAATTATTTTAAATCTTGCAGTTCCATCTACTCATGACAAAAAAGAAAAAAAATTAATCAAATATTTTCTAGAAATAGTCATGGATGCTGATCCCAATACTTGCATTTTCACTGTATTTGTCTGTAATTATCTATACTCATTGTTTAAATCTTAATTGCTCACAAAAGCAAATGAATTATATAAAGGCATATTACTGGTACAGAATTTTTTACATGTTCTGTCTCTGAAGATTCCTTAAAATTTGTTACATATTTCATTTTTGGGCAAACTGACACCCTAAGCTACTTGACACTCATATAAGTTACTGTTAATGTAGCCTATCAGGGTTATTCCTGAAGTTAACTAAAAGTGTATTTAACTAGTAGCTCCATGTGATATCCTAGAGATCCACACTAAAATCTCATTTCCTGAGAGGAGAAACTGCAAAGAATGTTTAAATCTGCCTTCACTTCAGCTCTATACGTCTGTTCCTCCAGAATACCAGGAATTGAAGATTATAGGGGAGGATTAATTTCAAATACTTTAAAGAAAAATAATTTTAAAATTATAGTTATTTCAGTCATTTTCTCTATATTAAGGAGAAGGAAAACACAAAATTTTCAATAAATATTATAAACTAAACAAATCAGACAGGTTGACCAAATTTGATTATAATGTTAGAATATAGCACTTAAGTGACAAAAAAAATCATTAGATAGAAGATTCTATATTTGTGCCTAATAAATCATTTCTTTATGGAAAAGACTAGGGAGAATTGTTTTAATAATCATTTATGTGATAAAAATACCCAGAAAATTCAGTTACTCATAGGTTAATGTAAAGAAATAATGTTATGAGTCTGCAAATAATCACTATATTAGACAAAATATCTATATTTTGATAAAATAAAGCACTAGATGAAATTGATAAAATCTGTTTGAAACAAGGAGCAAGGTGAGAAAAAATAATTGCAAATATATAAATAAATGTATATTGTCCAAAACTAGTGAGGAAACACATGTTATTTATGCCCTGATCAGATCATAGAGTCATGTGTTTTGTCTGAGGTGTCATAGTTTATAAATCTTGCTAAGAGTATGACTAGTTTAGAAAAATTCCAGACAATCACATTAGTTGGGACTTAAAAAAATGAGAACTTTACGTAAAAAAGAGAGATAAATATGAATAACGTTACAGCTTTATGTTACTGTATTCAGCATTTAGACATTTGTTGGTCAGGAAAACTTGAACAAAATAGTTAACCTTTCTGAGTTTTCGAATTACTTAACCTTTCTTCATAAAATGAATATGTCTGCCTCACAAGTATGTGAGAGACAAAACTGTAGCTCAGTAAATGTTATGTCCTCTATATTAGATTGAAATATGAAACTACCTGATTGAGAACTAGATAAGATGGAGGAGGGAGATGAACTGCAAAGGAATACTGTGGAACTTGGCAAACTGTTTTTCAGTTAAGTTCACCTACAAAATGAGATAAATTTTAACTAAAAGTGTTTTAGGGGAAAAAGACAACTCTCACAAGGGTTGAAACGAGTTTTCAGAAAGAAAATGGAAGTCTTATAAGAAGGAATTTAAACTCTTTACCTAGGGACAAGAATGCAGAGGGAATGGAAAGGAGAAGACATAAAGAGTATGGTTGAGAAAGACAAATATGAAAGGATTATGCTCATTGTAATGGAAATGAACTATTAATAGTTAGATGTGGGATTTATGAATATTAATGTGGAGGAAAGTGAGATATATAAACAAGAATTACTAAGGTGTCTTTATAAACAGAAGTAGTTTCATGTTTCTTCCCTTGTCAGAAAAATGAGGAGGTGAGGGAGAGCCATAAAGAGAAAATGTGGTGATATGAATTCAGTCGACACATAGCTAGAAAAGGATAATAAAAAGAGGGCTTTACTCTTAGGAATAACGATACACTCCCAACCTGTGGCCGTGCTGATTTAACTACCCTATTAATATCACATAATACATAAAGCTGCATGTATATATCTCTTTTAAAACTAAGGGAAAAATCCTAAAAGAGGAATTATCCCATTATGGGCCTTTCATTTTCTTTACTTATTCAGTGTATGTGAAGTTATCCCATAATTATTGTTTTCAGGTAAGCTGTTCCGTTCTGAAATTAAAATTCATGGAACAATGTCATGCCACTCACCACAAAGGATGTTTTTATCTACTGCAAATTATATATTTAAACACCTTTATGTACATATATGTAATTATTTTATCAAAAAGGGTTAAAGAACTAAACTAAGTATAATATATATATGCATATATATATATATATATAGTTTGTAAAAGAATAACAATGTGAGGATTACATATACACCTGTTAGTTCCAGTATCTGTTGCCATCACAGTCCCAAGCTGATGTTCCGAGAAGGGCTTCTATTCAATCAAGAACATCAAAAAGTAAGCTGTAAAAATACACTGGAGCTTAGAAAAATTATTGAAATTTGGAGGGCATCCCCATTATCAGAGCCCAAACTCATATCTGAAAACTAGGGCACTAAAGAAAGGGACAGAAAGTGGATAAGTGGATTTAAAATGGTTTCATGATAGCAATATGAATAAGGAAAAGCAAGTATACTCACAGAGTGAAAGAATTATTTGTAAAATAGAATGTGGAAAGATATTTATATCAAATAAAATAATCAATATTTTATGAGGAATCAATAGAGTTAAGATTTAGAAAATTTTAGATTATAACCCTGATTCAGCTGGGTTATTTGCAGAAGGCGCCTATCTATTAAGATGTTACAATTTTTTATTTTCTGTGCAATTCAGGGGTATGTTTACATGACTTCTTTTTTATCTAACAAATTTCTAGTGCTTATTTGGCAGATGATGATGCAAGTGATAGGGATGCAGGGAGGAGCTCATTGTCCACTAAACTCACAGTGCAGAGGCAGTGAGTGGGTGACAAGCATTGTACAGAAATTGCACACTTCACATCTGCTGGTTAGAACTGCTATCCCTCCCCTGGTAAAGTCCTCTGATGGTTCTGTCAGCATCTTTCTTCAGATTCAAGGATGAGAAGGGAACACTCAGAATTAGGAAAAAAAAATCCTTAAGAGAAGATGTTATTCAAACCCATTAGGATAAAGTCCAGGTTCTGCCACAGCCATTCTTACCATTATTTCTTGGGATGTTGATCATTCTTATGATAGAGACACCTAGGTGTTGTAATACATCACAAAGGTCCAAAAACACCACTCTTAGACACTTGAAACTTGTGAAAGTATGCATAGGATCACCAGATGGGCATTTGATGAAGCTGCTATTAGTCCTAGAACTAGGAATCAGAATTCTGCAATCAAAATCATATGGATTTGTTAGGGATGAAAGGGAAGAACAACCTGGGGTGGAAGGTCAAGAGTCAATGCAAAGAGATCAGTAAGGATATTGGCATAAACTGTGAGGCAAATTATGTTGTCAGGTCTCAACTGCTCATGTTATTATTATTTTTTAATGTGTTTCCAGGGAAAACAAGATGTGCTGTGAACAAAGGCTCTGGTTCCTACAGGGTTGAAGAGTAAGGAAGCTAGGAACTAAGGGCAAAATCTTCTATAATTTTTTATCATTTTTAAAATATATTTTGAAGTTCTGTAAAGCCCATTTGGGTTTGAATCTTTGGGATATTTTCTATCAGTTTTACAGGGATGAAGTCTTAGTTTAGGTTTTAAGGAAATAGTCTTGTGTGCTATTCTGTATAGGTGCCTGCCCTGCACTGCCTCCTGAGTTAGAGTTAAGATGTTGATGTGCCTTTTTCCACTGAAAAGTATTGATGTCAAAAGACCTCTCTCTTAACAAAGTCCCAAATCATTGCATATGAATATCAATTACTCTGTTCTGAAAAAATTCATGAAGCAGTTTATTTGCCTAGAAAGAATACCACTCTTACAGGGGAGCAATATTTTTTTCCCAGAAAATAGTCATTACTTAATATTGACATATCTACACTCAGTATGTCCAGGGTTCATGTCTCCTTTCAAGAGCCATATATTGATTCAGATATTGACAAGTATGTGTAAGGATGAACCCTATGCCAGGCTATGCAGTAAACA
Organism: Stenella coeruleoalba; assembly: GCF_951394435.1. Lineage (NCBI taxonomy): Eukaryota > Metazoa > Chordata > Mammalia > Artiodactyla > Delphinidae > Stenella > Stenella coeruleoalba. Next base: position 41,723,253 of record NC_137162.1, on the reverse strand, counting down.
GAGGGAAATAGACCAAGAAGCCTTGGTTAAATTTTCATGTTAATGTTCTGGGCCTGTCTCAGTGGAATATATTTCTCAGAGTGGAAGATTTACTCTTAGAATGAAGTTTTAAATTCTTTATGCCTCTTACTGCAACAACCAAAACTCAGGGCTAATGATTTGCAATAAAAAGATCCTCAGATAGTAATATTTGTGCTATTTCATTTGAATTAGTCTCAGAGTAATTTAGGAATTCTGTGGGCTGGAAACTCAGTTGAGCCCATCATGCTTTTCAGCACATTAGAGAAAATATTTTGGTAGAAGATAAAGATGACAAAGGGTGCCTTGAAGCAGGATGCTGTGGTGTCATACAAGTCTATAATCTCTTATCTTAAACATTTGCTGCCAAAACTCAGACTTAGACAAAAATTGTAAAGGAAACATTATGTATATCCAATAAATTATGTAATGCCCTTGGTGGGTTCTAGACAAATATTCCATCATCAAACACATTAATATTTTTCCAACAAACATATCTATTTAGTTCAGGTTTTGCTGTCAAATGCATTTAAAACAATCTTAGTGAAAAATGAAAACTTGATTTTTCACAGATTTTTAGATTTCAAGAACAGAAATAAGGTATTATTGTTATAGTGGCATCATTATGATTTTTATTTATCTATATACTAAGTTTTCTAAAATTCATAAAACTAAAAACATAGTTTGAACATTTCATCACAATATTTTTTCATAGGAATTATAATTGAAAGCTGAAGCATCATTTTCTCTAGGAAGCCTTCCCTATAACATCAGTGTATAGCCTGGGCTAATTTCACCTCCTCTGTGTTCTCATATCCTCCCTCTGAGGCACTTTTCACCTTCTGTCATAGAAGTCTCTTTATGTTTGTGTCTCTCCAGACTGTGTTCCTGAAGGGTCACAGTTTGGGGAGGGGATGAGTCATCACCATGTCAATCAGTTGATAGACGTTTCCTTGAGAACTATTCAGCAAGGGCAGACCATTAGCAACAATTTGCTTAACACAAATGTTATGCTTTTTCATTCATAATTTGTGATTTCACTAGAAACCAAAAACAATTCAGTGATCATTTCTCTTTGTATTTATGACTGCTGGCCTACAGTGCTTATTTTTCTACATCTGCTAATATAATAGAGCTCTGGAAAAGAGTAAAATAAATGACCACTAGATTAACAGCAATGCATGTATTCCATTTAAGCTCTTGTTATATGCTGCATTAAAAAGGGGAATTAGCTCAGTATGAGAGCAGGCCAATTCACAAAATGACCAATTTACCAATTTTCCAAAAAAAGTGGAATATTAAAATATTCATTTTGGTTGCCACAATTTGTGTTAAATGTATATAATACTCAGAAAAATATATTGTGTAATCATTAATAAAATAAATTCAGAATATCATAAGGGAATATGTTAGTTTCCATTGATTATTGTTAAATAATCTCTAAAGACAGTTTTTATAATCCTATTTTATGCTTTTTTTCTGTTATACCAAGGATTCTTTTGCCAATTTCTCAAACAGCATATCAATCTTAATTTGTCTTTTATAATAACTAGTAGTCAAAATTTACTATGATATTCCTCTTGTCATTTTCTAATTTAACTTGCCTTTTTCTTGTATTTTCAGCATTTTTAATCCTACTTAATTTTTGATTCTTTCATCATAAGATTATATTTATGCATGATATATTACAGATTATAATGTAATACTTTCTAGATTTTCTCACTTCTTTTTTTCTGCTTTGATCATCTTACCTTTCATGCCTAAGCTTCTGCAGTTAGCTGCCAGGCACAATATATTCCCATTGCTCCTTGTTAAAAATCAACATTTTGGCATTTCATCTAACATAGGGTTGTTTCAGCCACTTCTGCTTTTTTCAGTTGTTTTTGAATATCATTTTCTTGGAATCTAAATGTAACCACTTATATTGTACTTTGCCAAATCCTCAAGTAGCATATCTGCCTTAATTTTATACTTCTAGTGATGAGTAACCAAAACATGGCATTTCAATTTGATATGGTGATGATGGAGCCTTTTTGGTTTCATATTTTTACTTTCCTATATTTTCTCTCTCTGCTGAAATTCTCACTTTGTTCATGCATTGTTCTCCTGACCTTGGGGAACATCCTTAAGAGCATTATTTTGAACTGTTTATCAGGTAAATCACTTATCTTCATTTCATTAAGGTCTGTTTCTGGAGTCTTGTTTTTTTGTTTGGAAAATATTCCTCTGTTTCTTCCTTTTTCTTGACACTCTTTGTTGGTTTCTGGCATTAGATAAAACAGTCTCTTCCAATCTTCACAGAGTGATCTCATGTAGAAGATGAACCTAACCATTCAACCAGACCCTAACTCTTGGTTGTGTCTCAACCTTTTGTGATTGTCCAAGATGCCTTCTTTGTTCTTAGTGGCTCCCAGCAGTGGAGGGGCAGAGTCCCGAAGGGGAGGTCTCAGTCAGCATGTAGTTGCAGGCTGATTGGAAGCCAGATCCTCAGGCAGCAGCTTTTAAAGTATGCACATAGACCTCTTTCAGGGAAACACCGGGAGCTGGGTGTTTCTGTTGCTCCTTTTATGCTGACTCCTAGGCGCATAGTTGGTTAACAACCATTTCTTTGTTTGCTACACTCCTGTGGGACTCACGAGCTCAAGTCCCACTCGCCAAAAGAGCCAGGCAATCTTAGGGTTCATCCCCAGGTGAAAGCCTCAGAAGTCTGAATGCCAGATGCTCCTATGCAGGAGATATTGGTGATTTGGAGTGGGCTACAGGGAGAATACAGAGATGGTGTCTGCTGGCTTCCAGGTCCCGAGGAGGACGGGGAGAATCACAGTTTGTCCCTAGATGCACAGTCTGCAACTTTTAAGATATACAAATAAGCCTCTGTCACGAAAAGGCTGGAAGACAGGCATCTCTGTCTGCTCCCTCCATGCTGAGCCCTGGGGTGAGTCCTCAGAAGCCAGCCGAGAACTTTTTCTTTCTGTAATCTTGTGGGTCTCATAAATATAAGCCCTGTTGGCTTTCAGAGGTAGGTGTTTTGGTTGCAGAAGTCTTAAGTGTTGGGGTGCTAGATGTTGGGTCTAAACCCTCCTCTCCTCAGGGAGAAGCTAGGAGTTGTGAGTTTCTTTCCAATTGTATATTGCTATGCCAGGGGTGGGCTTACGGTGAGAATGTGTCTCAGCCTTTCCTACTCGTTTCATTGTGGGTATTTTCTTGTTCACTGGATGTGTAGGAGTCGCTCATGGATGCCTTTCAGAGACAATTTATCCCATGTGTAGTTGTAGATTTGGTGTGTCCATGGTGGGAGGTGAGTTCAGGGGTCTCCTATGTCACCATCTGGACCAGAATCTGTCTCTTCAGTTTTATATTTATAACAAATATATCCAATTTGGGGGGTGCCAATCTTAAACAGAAATTTTGGTTATACACATTATGAAATATACATTCTCAAATATTAAATATATTTATAAGAAAACTAAACCACCTCATGATTTCTATTGTTCCACAAATGGGATATTCATACAAATGCTGCTAAGAAGATTAAATAAAATCTTGTCAACAATAAATTGATAGATACTATTAAAAACCATTAAAACCATTTTATGCCACAGGAATTAGTTTACATTTTCAAGCACTTAAAATATAGTTTTGGAAAATTGATAAATTTTGAACATTTAAAGAATTTACTATCTACAGATTTTTAGCTAATTGGCCTAGAATTCCTAGGAACATCTTTTATTCTTTTAGTATTTGATACCTCTCCCAATTCTACCATATATTTTAACCTAACACAGACCATGTCATGATAAGTCCTATAAAATTATCATAGAATCATAATTAAGGATATCAAATGATATTAACTGAAATAAAAACACATCATTTCAACCACATTATAAATATTTGATAAATGTTAGTGATACAAAGATATGTGAATTAAGGCTCCTACTTTTGAAGAACTTATACTCAACTTCATTTCTATCCCAACTAATATGATTTGAAAGGTGTCTGACTTTAAGTGAAAATGTATACACACATGATCTAAAGCAGTAATTAAAAAGTCATTTTTACTTTTAGTATTATATGGATGGCCAATGAATCAAAAGATACAACTGATATAGCACAGATTTTTTGGAAAATATCCAATTGGAAAAAGGGCAGAACAACCCTGCTAAGTGATGACTTAGTAGGTGCATTGGCTATTACTAATGGCTTAAATTAAAGCTTCACATTTAGTCACAAAAGGAACAGAGAGTAACAGCCAAGAGACTTGGTGAGAGGTTGGGGAAGACATAAAGGAAGCAGATAAGATAATTAAGCCATCATTTCTTACAGACACTTGACTCAAACAGTTCAGATCCCAGGGCTCAAATGTAAGCAGAAGACATAGAAAGATCTGTGTGAGGATTTAAGTGCTTGCTAATGACCAAGAATTTACAAGGTGGAAATTAAGCAAGTGCAGTTTTTCTCATTAAAAAAAGAAGGTAAAATTTACTAAGCTTTACTACACATTTCACTGAGCATCATATTAAAAACAACAACAAAAAGGCACTCCTTAATGTACCTATTAATATGCAAAGGAAAATATGTAATTTTGCAAAATTAAATTACCCAACATAATTTGGATTTTTAAAAAAATTGTAGATAACAGCAAATTAGGATATTTAGTAGTAAGAAAAAAGTTTATACTCTGGAGGTATCACTGTCATGTGGCTCATTAAATAGCTTTATATAGTGTTCTCTCATGGAAATATATTTCTCAGTTTTCTTCAGTCTTGCCTTGGCTAAATCCTAATAGTGCTTTGGAACTCAGCTTAAATCTTACCTTTTCAGCAAGATCTCCTCTAACCTCCCTGTCTAAATTAGTCCTGATGTCTCAGTTTTACAACAGATTTCTAAAGCCTGAATGAGATAAATGTATTTGAGGTTTGTGGGATCATGCAGGCACAGAATGGATGCTAAAATCATTTTGCTTGCAGTAGTAGTTTTGTTATCAGGATCAGCATCGTATCATATAAAGTACATGGCTTTGGTATCAGTAGTGTATTCAAATCTTGACTGCCATGGGTTAGCAATCTGCCACTTGAGCAAGTTTCCTGAAGTTTCTGAACATCAGTGTTCATATCTGTAAAGCAGTCATGGAAATTATACCTAATTCTACAAGGCTTAAATTAAAGTGGAAGAAAAAATGTACGTGCTTAATAAATATTTATTCACACACACCATTCTGCTAGCCATCTCTACCATTTGCTTAAATGGTTTCATTTGTGCAATTTGTTGCAGGAGAGTAAAAATTAATATACGTTTGGTATGCAACTTACTAAGAAGTGGAAATAAGAGTATACTTGAGCATGTTTTATGCTGTTCAATGTTTATAACACCTTGAATATTCAATCTCATTCCAAGTAAATTACCATCTGTTCCTCAGATTTCAGGTAGAGGGTATGAACTTGTAGAACAGGGTAACTCTGAGTGTAGTTTTAATTCTTTAGAGTGAAAGTAAGCTGCAAAAACAAGATTGGTCTTAATGGCAAAGAGAAGATAAAATGCTAATAAAACTGGACAGCTACATGTTAAAGAATGAAATTAGAACACTCCCTAACGCCATACACAAAAATAAGCTCAAAATGGATTAAAGACCTAAATGTAAGGCCAGACACTATCAAACTCTTAGAGAAAAACATAGGCAGAACACTCTATGACATAAATCACAGCAAGATCCTTTTTGACCCACCTCCTAGAGAAATGGAAATAAAAACAAAAATAAACAAATGGAACCTAATGAAACTTAAATGCTTTTGCACAGCAAAGGAAACCATAAACAAGACAAAAAGATAACCCTCACAATGGGAGAAAATATTTGCAAATGAAGCAACTGACAAAGGATTAATCTCTAAAATTTACAAGCAGCTCATGCAGCTCAATATCAAAGAAACAAACAACCCAATCCAAAAATGGCCAGAAGACCTAAACAGACATTTCTCCAAAGAAGATATACAGATTGCCAACAAACACATGAAAGGATGCTCAACATCACTAATCATCAGAGAAATGCAAATCAAAACTACAATGAGGTATCACCTCACACCAGTCGGAATGGCCATCATCAAAAAATCTACAAACAATAAATGCTGGAGAGGGTGTGGAGAAAAGGGAACCCTCTTGCACTGTTGGTGGGAATGTAAATTGATACAGCCACTATAGAGAACAGTATGGAGGTGCCTTAAAAAACTAAAAATAGAACTACCATACAACCCAGCAATCCCACTACTGGGAATATACCCTGAGAAATATATATATTTCTGATATATATATATATCAGAATATACCCTGAGAAAACCATAATTCAAAAAGTCATGTACCACAATGTTCATTGCAGCTCTATTTACAATAGCCAGGAGATGGAAGCAACCTAAGTGTCCATCGACAGATGAATGGATAAAGAAGATGTGGCACATATATACAATGGAATATTACTCAGCCATAAAAAGAAATGAAATTGAGTTATTTGTAGTGAAGTGGATGGACCTAGAATCTGTCATACAGAGTGAAGTAAGTCAGAAAGAGAAAAACAAATACCATATGCTAACACATATATATGGAATCTAAAAAAAATGAATGGTCATGAAGAACCTAGGGGCAAGAGGGGAATAAAGACTCAGACCTACTAGAGAATGGATTTGAGGACACGAGTAGGGGGAAGGGTAAGCTGTGACAACATGAGAGAGTGGCATGGACATATGTACACTACCAAATATAAAATAGATAGCTAGTAGGAAGCAGCTGCATAGCAAAGGGAGATCGGCTCTCAGCTAGGTGCTTTGTGACCACCTAGAGGGGTGGGATAGGGAGGGCAGGAGGGAGCGAGACGCAAGAGGGAAGAGATATGGGAACATATGTGTATGTATAACTGATTCACTTTGTTATAAAGCAGAAACTAACACACCATTGTAAAGCATTTATACTCCAATAAAGATGTTAAAAATGAATAAAAATAAAATAAGACTCAAAAAATATTAATAAAATAACACAATATAATTGTAGAAAATAAATTCAAATATAAGACATTGAAAATATGTATTAAGGCTATAATGTACATGTGAAATAATACGTCAAAGTAATGCACTATTGCAACACTTTTTGTAAGACTACATTTAGAAAATGTAAAGTTTTGGTTCCAGACATTACTTTGATTAAAAGTATAGCAGAAGGCAAACAAATTGTTTTAGTTTTCTTGATTATGAATCATGAAGGTCAAGTAAAGTCTCTGCATTTTTAACAGATTCAAAAAGAATCAGAGGTGGGGAGCAGTTAGTAAAATCCTGAAAGGGTAGATCAATGACAAAGCTATTTAGGAATATTCACTAATTTGAAGCTGAGACTGTAAATTTTAAGCAATAAACTTTACACAAATTGTCTTTCAAACAGTTAACTTTGATGTGCAGTAGCATAAATGATCAAGGTGATAAGTTAAATGAAGTATTGCATAATGTATAGGTGGTATTCACCTTGAGTATTATATCAGACGTGAATGCCCTGTAACATCCACATCTGTTCTGGTAACTTTTAACTTAATTTTATATCTTTTTTTTTTTTTTTATCCCCGAGGGGTAGTCAGGTTGGGCAGGGATCATTTAACAGACCTGTCACCTAAAGCAATTAGTGTATTGGCAGGGAAGGGGTTTTGGCTTAGTAATCGGATACAGGTAGAAGAGAAGTAATACCAAGGTCGATTCATTACAGTGACAATATATCCTTGCACAGCTCTTCTTTCCTTGCAAGCCCTATTTAAAAAGAAAAAAAAGAAAAGAAAAACCTACACTGTTAGAAACCAAATGATAAGCAAAATCATATTTTTCATATTTTGAAAAGAAATTTGAGTTTGGAATGATGACCTGGTGTCAGATTGCTGGAGATTACTTTGTTGCTAATCTTTTCTTCCCCTCCTGTCTCAATGACCCTCCTAGTAAAAAAAAGTAAGAAAGAATTATGTCCTAATATAAGTGAAGTGCACCGTTATCTTCAAGTTGGAACAGAAATGTTCTTTCATTCATCGTTCATTCATTCATTAAAGCGTTAGCAAACCCTGAGGAATCTGCAGTTGAATAGGCCACCAACACACACAAACACACGTTTACGTATTTTAAATAGTTGACCTTGTGAACTTTCTCTGTTTGACTGGCATACATTTCTTTCAACATCAGAGTAATGAAAGAGAAAATGTCAATAACACTTATAGTCTGGATTTAAGTATATTGCAGCTTTATGTTACAGTATGTCAGGTTGAAGTAGTGCTGGTATTATAGATGCAGTTAATAACAACATCAACAGTCAAGTTAGAGGAAGGAACATTTTCAGCCATGACTAGATTTTCTTTGGTGTTGACACATACTATGTAGTAAAAGTAAATTAGTGTAATATATTATTCTACAATATACAAAACTGTATAGAATGTTTCTTAGAAAATATATTATGTGCTTGATTGTTTATGTGACTGCTGCACAATCACTGGCCTCCAAATACATTTTAGGTAAGATTTCTGCAGTCTGGGAAAATTCCTGTTTCAAGTTGCTTACCTGGTACTTAGGCATTGGAAGAGGTTAAAATATAATATCGAGGGAGTTAACTGTTTCAGGTCAATTTCCAGTCATTTTCAACTTTCAAAAAGATATTGTGTTAAAGACAATAACTATACCCTTTATTCTTAGACTCTGTGCTGTTTGTCTCACCTTTCTCATGGTTTACATTCTACCCCTTTTACTTTTTGTGTTGTACTTTTCTCCATCCACCTGAATGTGAACTCCAGCAGAGTGAGAGTCTTTCTCTCTATTCAACATTTCATTCTGGGCAGCCACATAGAATTCTTTTGAGACTTCATAAAGAATGCAAACACAATAAATAATAAATCCTCTCATAAGGTCCTGGCTATTCAATAACCCCTCATATGCAGAATTTTGACCACATTATTCAGTACAGCATTTAGCATCAATAGCACTTTTGGTTAAATTTCAGAAAGGCAAACCTTTGGTTAGACCAAAATACAAAAATGCTCCATTCTCTAACTTGACTTATCCTTGATGCAGGTAGCAAGCACTGGGGAGGGGACTTCCATTTAAATTTCAGTATGTGCTTGCCCTCTCAGCCAGTCCTTGTTTGGTGCACACACTACCCTACACACACCAGAGAATCCTTGTTTTCCTCACAGGTGTTGTATGGCAATTCGGAAATAGTTACTCCATTTTGTGTCTACTATTTTCTTGCCACAATGAGTCAAACATCATTTAAAATTAACAAAATACACATTCTAGGAGGTAATTAAGCACACTGAAAAAAAAGATTTTTTCCCTTTTCTAAAATATTTGATTCAAAGAATCCCTTAAAAAACCCTATTCAATGTGATTTTAAATTAAGAATATAAAACTTTTCCAAATATTTTTAATTAAAAATAATACACAGAAGCAGACAAAATAAGAGAAGAGTAGTAATTTGAACCCTACTCTTCATCCTGTTCTTTGAGGCTAAAAACTAAAAGAATTACCCTGACACATTTAAATTTGGCTAAGTTTAAAACAATAATTATTATTTTAACACAATTTTCTGGAACACGTCAAGTGCATTAAATGATAGTCATTAGGCTCATAGTGAAAACTTTTTGAAAATTTCCATGGAATTTATAAACTTTGTGAGTATTTTAATAATTAACACTGATGCAATGAGATTGAAATTTATTTCTTAACTTCCTAATGTTAATAGTGTTCTCACTATTGCTGGAGGTGGGTATGTCTTTCTACAGATCTTACAAATATTCCTCAAAAAAATCATAAGGAAGCCTTTGTCTAGCCACAGATGCTTCCACCAGGGGGAGAATCAGTGAAAGCCAAGGGGTAGGCATTATGAAGACACATGTCTGAATTTCTGTTAAAAGAATAAGGAGAGTAGTATATAAATGGAGGGCTCCAGTTCATAAGAGATGTTCTTGAGTTCCATTATCTCCTCAGACTGATTTTAACATCTTGACTTCAACCAAAAGTTTGTTTTCTCTCTCCCCTGCATTGCCTTCCCTCTCTCTCTCTCCACACACACACACATCAAAAAAATTAAGATTTCTGACAACACTATTGTAGCTTTCTAAGTCATCTAAATTATATAACACCTCTTCTAACCTAAGTTCATTATATGTGGATGCCAGATGGAACTGACACTTTATATAGAATGCTTCGTCATGCTCTTCTTAGTGGCAAATGGTTGAATATATAGACTTACTTCTTTTAAATTGTGCCTTTCTTATCTCAGTGGAGTAACATTGAAATATGTATGAATGGTTACCTCAGCCATATTCTGTATTATGTTATGAAACAAGCATACTAGATTCTGTACTAAAACAATGTTCTTGTTTTCATAGTCACAAGACATAATAAATTATTATTATTATTTTTTTTTGCTTATCCTCTCTTTAAGTGTATTTTCAAATTAGGAACTCATAACCCTGATCCTCTTGTTTTGAGTTTGTGATGCCTCAGGGAATATTTCTGAAACTTCAGTCGCTTATCAAGTAATTTTACTACATTTACTGAAGCAAATTTGTTTAAGAAGCTTTGTCCTTTCAACAATCCTCACAATATTTTAATGAAATTCACTCTATGTTACAAAAGTGCTAAAATATAGGGATTAAGTAAGTGTATGGATACAGAAAAGCCTAGTAACTATTAGAATAGTATAAAGTTGATAAGCAAAACCTTCCATTTGACTTATATCTTTCAGGACATAAAAATAATGTTAAGCCAATGAAAGAGTAAGTAAAGATCAAGTGTCACCCTGTCAGACACCTATAAATTACAATTAAGTTGGTTTTTAATTATAAATGCATTCATTGGCATTCAACTCCATCTCTAGCATGTCAGAAAGAAATGTTAATATTCTGACCCAGAGGTCTGGCAGCGTTAGGCTTGCCTGATTGCTAAGCTTACATATTAATGTAGGATGTACCTTTGTTTGGCTCAGATTCATCTCCCTTGAAGCTCGATGCCAGTTATTTTCCTTGCCATTTTTTTCAACTGGCAGGACACAACTCTACTTGTTCAGTTCTCCCTGAAGTTCATGGAGCCAAACAATGCAAAAACAGTGAAAGGAAGGCTTTATTTAGACTACTTTTAAGGGCTTTCTGGATATTGCTGAGGAGATAGGCTCCAGTATTACATTTCAAAAGCTATTTGAAATGTATGTTAGATTTCCCTGGCTCTGTAAGGATTATAAAAATTGGTAATGAACTATCTTTCAGCTATGCTATCTGTGTTCCTCTTTCCAATGATCAATTGTCATTAAATTTACATGTCATGTCATGGCACTTGTTTTTCGTTTGTTTATTTTTGTTTGTTTTTTCCCCAATAGTGTCTGCCTTCCTATTTCTTTAGCAATATCAAACCTCATTTACTCTGGAATTTCCAGATGACAACTGCTGGCTATAAAATAGTTAAAATACTCTACATCCTCTGGTCTCATTCTGTACTATGAAAAGTAAAATAGTTTAATTTATCCAAAAGAAGCTTTTGTCTGTTTTAAAGATATCTGTTTAGATGAAATAACATCATATAAAATAAAATTTAATTTTACTGATTATATACAGAAATAAACAAGAGATTCTTTTGATGTAGTTATAGAAATTGGGTCAGGGATTATAAACAGGCTCACAACTGCAAAGCCCATATGTATATTAAGATCAGTTTGATTTCGTATATAGTTATAGCACTTCACATTATTCCTAATCTTTGCTGACATCAAAAATCTAAAAAGAGATATTTTCGTTGAATTCCATAACATATATTTTAAAACTAGAACCTTAGATGAGTTCTTACAGAACTTAATGACTAAATTTTCTCCTGGGGTTTGAACCTTAATGCATTAGCAAAAATTCATTGCTTTAAGAAGTGAAAATAAAGGGCAGGCCACAAATTACTAAGCCTGAGTTACTAGAACCAGAGACAATGATGTTCAGAAAGGCACCTGAAGAAAAGATATCTTGTAGGAGAGGATGCTAAGAATAGGCCTGGATGGAGAGAAACTATAAAATTAAATGATTCTTGTTTGTTCATTCTCACTCTTCCTGCCTCTCTTTGTGTCTCTCTGTTTCTGTCTGTCCTTACCTCTCTCTCTCCCTCTCTCTCTCTCTCTCACACACACACAATTCTGTGTTCCCTTTTTGGCTGCCTTACAAATTTGAAATTACCAAGAAAGTCCATGAATTTTGTAGTAACATAAAGAGATTAAGTCCAAGTTCCTTGGTATAATTAAAGCTCTTCACCTGTGACATGATTTATTCTCTTAATTCTGACTTTCTCCCTGTGATAAAAATTATATGTGCTCATTAAAATGAGGTCAAGCAATGCAGAGCTAATGTACCATCATATCAAAATAAACATGGTTTATATCAGATAATTTTCAGTCTAGATGTCTCTATAGTTATATAAGCAGGTAGAAAAAGAGATGACTACAAGATTAGCTGGTTAACTAGAGTGACAAGTATGTTTTTGAAAATGATTATAATATGCATTCTATATTTAATTAAAATATTAAATTTAATTCTGTTTTTATTTAAGAAAGAAAGGAAGTTAAATGAAAATTGAAGCAATGATGAACTTGAGATAATAGTTAAGATTCATTTAATATTGATAAGAAGATTGCAAAAGTATTATTAAGTTAAAGCCATTGTGTTTTGAATTACATTTTAATATTACATAGTATAGATTGACTCCTTGATATGAAAATTTGAGAAGGTAGTCAATTATCATTTCTCCTAATTTTGCGAAGCACATTATTTTTTTAAAAGTGTTGTAAGAGTTTGCAATAATTACCCTCATCTTTTCATCATATTCCCACAGTTTTCATTCTTATTTAATTGCATCCAATTCTCACTTCTCATTCTTTATACACACTTCTTTCAATACTGCCTGAGTTCCTTATTTTTCTTAAGTTTTAATTGATTCAGTGTTTGTGTGTGTGTGTGTGTGTGTGTGTGTGTGTGTGTGTGTGTGTGTGTATGTGTGTATGAAAGACTCATGGTAGTTGTATTAGCTAGGTTTTTTTGTTTTTTTTTAAATCTAAGAATGTTTTCATTGTTTTTGTTTTGTTTATACATAAATAGTATCTTGGCTGGGTATATTTTCAGGGCATACTTTCTTTCCTTTAGAAATTTGTAGACATTTTCTGCTAACTTCTAGTTTTGATTGTCACTTTGGAAAATTCAAAAGCTGGTTAAATTTCCTTTTTTTAGGGAGTTTGATTTTTCAGCCTGGATAACTGAAAAAAATTATCTTTTATCCTTGATGTTTAATAACTTAATGTGGATATGTTGTTGTACTGGTCATTTATATCTACTTTGTTCAGAATATGATTTGTCTTTTCAAACCTTATATTCATTCTTTTCAGAAAATTTTCCCTGAAATATTTTGACCATCTTTTTGATATATGTTTAAGAGTTTTTAACCTATGTGATAGCAATTATTCTTATATTGGACTATCATTGTCCTATATCTATTATATTCCCTCTAATTGTTTGACATTCTATTTTACATTCACTTTGATTATCTCAAACTTTTACTCTATCAGTAATTTAATTTTCAGTTTGCCATACTGTTTATTAATTACTAGTCCTGCAATAGTATCCTTTTAAGCCATTTATTAGCTCTTAAATTCCCTCTTTATTGCAATCTCTTGTTATTATTTTTCAGTTGATTTATTTAATTCATGATATTACTAAGTTGGTCAGTAATGTGAAAAATACTGGTGAGATAATTTCTTTTGTCCCAGGGATAATGTTTTATTCTGTACTGGATTCCTCATATGTCTCTTGAGATACATATATCATTTTCAAGGTTTTATTTCATTGCTTATATATCACCAGTGTCTAACTGCTCTCATATAGGGTAGATTACTTTTCCTGTTCAACAAATATGAAATATGTCTTATCTATTTTGGTGGTAAAGTTCACCTGAAACTGTGCAGTTTGGTGTGTGTGTGTGTGACAGAGAGAGAGAGAAAGATCATGTTTCTTTTCTTTCTTTTAAGATTTTATTACATGTACTATAAAAAGTTCCTCTCAACCTTGGCATTTATTCTACCCAAGTTGGGAATACCCTCCACTTCTGATCATTCGGTCAATTGAGTTTGAAGCCATGGAATTTTAAAATTTGTCAGACTGAGTCCACCACTCAAACGGTTCTTTAATTTTCACTTTAATCATTCCTCCCCATGAACTTTAATTTCCTTCTCTCCAGATTTGAGGAGATTGGTAATGAATCTCAGAAATTATTTGAATTTACCAGAATTAGTTCTGATAAGTATGAATGGAATTCAAAGCTTCTTGTGCTCCCCCAAACATCCTTAGTTTCTTGCACCAATCGATTCCTCTGTTTCTTTGAAGAGTATCACATTAGCTTATAATATTGCCTTTGTGGGCTGTCCCTGATGGATTTTAAAGAGGTTTTGGTTTATTCAGCCCTTCTTTTTTCTTTCACTCTATTTTTCTTCTCTTTTAAGTGACAGTTTATTTCACCATGTATAGGGGAAGAAGATTCTATGACCTACCTACATTCAAGCACCTTTACTCAAAATTTTCTTCCAGGTGATTTAAAAATATGCATGTGATTTTTATATAGAAATCTATGATAACAGTATCTTGTTGAGTTTTGTACGAATGCTGAAATGTTGTGATTCCTTTATAATTCCTTCTGCTTTGTAGTGAGTGGGAGCTATGTGAGCATTGGGGTATGTGTGCATGACAGGTGTTCATGCTGGTAAAGATGTGTGTGTTGTTGGCATTATGTGTAACCTGGGGATATGTATGGGGGAAGTATCTATGTGTGGGGGAGGATATGTATATTTGTATGGGAACTATGTGTGCATATGCATACATAGCAATGTGTATGTGGAAGATTGTATATGTGTCTGTATGTGAGAGACAGAGAGAAGTTCTGTGTGAATGGAAGCTTCTAATATAGGCAAAACCAAAGAAGATTGAGAGGCAAATTTCATGTCATAAAAGTTGGATTTATAGGTTTGGAGATAAATGTTGATGCTTTTAACAATGCTAGTATTAGCTCTAGAGGTAGTTAATTTTGACCATGAAGATATCCTTGTATCCTTTTTGCAATGTAAGTCTACTGATAGTGATCTTTGAAATTCTTATTGTCTCTGTTCAACATAATATTATAATTCAGTAGCTGACTAAGCTATCATTCTTTTTGCCCTTTAGACTGTAGTAGCACTGAGCATCACCAAGATAGTTATTCTCTCCTAGTTGTATCTTAGCATTCTTCAGTAAGAAGCCACTGGGCATGAACAATGCAGTTAATTGACCTTCAACTCTCACTTCATGTGCTGCATGAAATAAAGGTCCTCAGAAGATTTTTTAAAGTTGAAAATACAATGGGTGCTCTATCAGCATGAACCTAATATGATCAGAGGTTAACATAATACATGCTAGGATAGAAAAAATCAAGCACTTGTAGAACCAACACTGCAGTTTTTAAAAAGTTCATTTTCACAAATAAGCAGGACAAATGCTATAGTATCATATTTTCAATGTTTCAATCATTATTGATCACTAAATACTGTCTAAACAGCATATAAGCTAAGCCATTTTATACACGCGTACAGCCTATTGTTTATAGCCTTTGTTTCAATATAACTCCTTAAAAATGCTAAATATCAATATTTTCTCTCTAAGAACATATAAGGACAGAGAATCCAGTTTAGTGTTTAGATTTTTCCTAAATTAACTTTCTTTTTCTTTCTTTCTTTCTTTCTTTCTTTCTTTCTTTCTTTCTTTCTTTCTTTCTTTCTTTCTTTCCATTCTTTTTCTTTCTTTTCTTTTAAGAGCTACCATGCATATTGTAAAGAATATGAGTTTGGGGAATTATTAAGAATCTGAGTTCTTGAACTTTAGATGGATAGTAGGTACTGTGTTAAGCACTGGATATCCATTATAGTATTTAATATATGAGTGTTATTAATATCTCCATCTTATAAATAAAGAAATTAAGACTCCAAGAGGTTAAGTAACCTGACCAATAAGTGGCAATTGAAGAGTAAAAGCAGGTTTTTCTCATTCCAGAGCCAGAGATTCTAACAATTTGGTATATTGATTATTAAAAGATTTGAGTACTAATTAACAAATAGTTAATTCTCCAGGACCTCAAGAACACCCAGTCTCTGCACAATCAAACACTAAATGGGGTATGTCTGTTATGAAAGGAAGTCTTCAGGAGTCTCTGAACTAAGACTGGAGTCCATTCTGATTAGTTGGTGCCCACAATACATTGATTGCTACTAATTTTATATTGCCCTGTGTAGTGATCAGTGTTCTCTAGAAGAGAAGAGACAATAGGAGTAAGGGAAGGAGGGGGAGAGAGAGATTGAGATTGACTTTAAGGAACTGGCTTCTGTGATTATGGGGGCTGGAAAGTCCAAAAAAAAAAGGGCAGGTCAGTAGGTTGGAAATTCAGATAAGAGTTGATGTTGCAGTCTTGAGTCTGAAAACCAAGCACAGACCAGCAGGTTAGAAACTCAGGCAGGATTTCTCTGTTGTAGTCTTGAGGCAGAATTCCTTCTTCTTTGGGAGAGCTCAGTCTGTGTTCTTAAGGCTTTCAACTGCTTGGATGAAGCCACTCACATTATGCAGGGTAATCTGCTTTACTCAAAGTCTGCTGATTATAGTTGTTAATGGCATCTAAAAAACACCTTTGCAGCAACATCTAGAGTAACAACTGGGCAGTGTAGCCCAGCCAAATTGACACATGAACAGTAATACTTTGTAATATCTGCATTTTAATAATGATGCAACCTTGAGACAGTTATTTATCACTTCTGAGGCTCTGTTTCCTATCAATAATGTGGGGCTAATGACACATGTTTCATAGCATATATACTGTATATACATATATATATAGTTTCTTATTCCATTTTTCTTGCATGAATATAGAACTTCCACTCATTAGCTGTGCAATCCTAGTAATTTCCCTTTATTAATCTTCATTTTCCTCACCTGTAAAATGTAGCACATTGGGGTAGAAGTTCTTGAGTTCTCTTCCAGCTGTAAAGTTTAATCAGCCTATGATGTCACCACTTCAGTGACACTTGTTTATCTCATCACTCGTAAAACTCCTAACTGATCTCTATGTTTATCTGTAGACAGAAGGAATGCTGCCATCATATAGCACTAATGATCAAACAAAAGAAGCTCCTTATTTTTCTATTGGTGAGAATAGTTTTGAGCTGGACCATTCATATTTTCTTGTCTGTTTGCCCTGGTGACCAAAGTCATACATTTGTAGTAAATTAGGTCAGTACCCAGGGAACACAATTTTTCATTTCAGTGCAAGTGTACTGGCCAGGATTGGGACTGAGTGATATATTAGCCCTTTAGGATGGGATGTACCTGGGCATGGAAATGTATAAATAACAGGAAAATAAGCTAAATCTTTCATAACAATATTATATTGCCAATGCAGTGGTTTACCACTTCTAGTGTTTTCATTTTGCTGGTGAAAGCATATCCACACAATCTCTCCTAATCTATATGTCTAAATAAAATTGGCATTGGAAATAAATATGTTACAAAAAATGTCAAGTGGTACCTAATTTGCATATTCCATTGACTATTTGTGCTTAGAATTAATTCAGGTCTGACTAGTCCACTGTGACTGATTCAGATGGGCAGTAGTGGAATTTCATTGCCAAAGCTTCTCCTGGGTTTTCTCAGCCTGTTCCAAATCAGTCTTTTTATGTTCACAGCCAAAAGGGACATCAGCTGTGTGAACAGGTTTTTCATGAGCCAGCTTTGGCATCAAGTTAGAGAATGGGAACATAAAAGAAGCTTTAGAAACATAGATACTTCAATAGCAATAAAATCTGTAAATAAGTTCAAATTTCCTAAATTAAGAGATTCACATCCTGAGGAAAATACACCAAAATGAAAATACAAATATCCACGCTTCATTTTGTAAATTAGATAGCTGTTTTGGGTTCCCCCCCCGCCAGCCAATATAAGTTAATGTATCTGTCATAGCTTTGAATCTCTCTAGGAAAATCCTTATACTTTGTCTTTTGTCTGTTAATGGGGTTTAGTGAAATACTACACCTGGTTGACTGCTTAATAAAATAATTGTTTTATGATCATAGAACTCCCCAAATCTTCAAACTAAGGAACATTTAATTTCACTTTTCTTTCAAATGTGAGATGTCCCCAGAAGTGAAAACATATCCATTGACATGTGGAGTTCAAGATCATTTCCCTTTTGTGTGATTTAGCTTTTGATTATATGCTGTGTTCCCAGAATGCCAGTTTGCTTCTTAACCAGCAATTCTGTTTCTAAATCTGCAGTATATGGTTCACAAAAGCATTGAAAATTTTAGTTGTGAATAGACCAGATCTTCACTCAGAACAAGTTGTAAAATTATTCTCACAAACTAGCAGACATTACCCTGTGAAAAACTGGTAAAATGGAAAAAAAAAGTGGCTGTTTAAAAATCATCCAAGGGGTGGGCCTTCAAGATGGTGGAGGCGTAAGACGCGGAGATCACCCTCCTCCCCACAAATACATCAAAAATACATCTACCCGTGGAAAACTCCTAGAGAACACCTACTGAAAGCTGGCAGAAGACCTCAGACCTCCCAAAAGGCAAGAAACTCCCGATGTACCTGGGTAGGGCGGAAGAAAAAACGGAGACAAAAGAATAGGAATGGGACCTGCACCTCTGGGAGGGAGCTGTGAAGGAGGAAAGGTTTCCACACATTAGGAAGCCCCTTTACGGGCGGGGACTGCGGGTGGTGGAGGGGGGAGCTTCTGAGCCGCGGAGGAGAGTGCAGCAACAGGGGTGCAGAGGGCAAAGCAGAGAGATTCCTGCATAGAGGATCGGTGCCGACCAGCACTCATCATCCCGAGAGGCTTGTCTGCTCACCCGCTGGGGCGGGCGGGGGCTGGGAGCTGAGGCTCGGGCTTCGGAGCTTAGATCCCAGGGAGAGGACTGGGCTTGGCTGCATGAACACAGCCTGAAGGGGGCCAGTGCACCACAGCTAACTGGGAGGGAGTCCAGGAAAAACTCTGGACCTGCCTAAGAGGCAAGAGACTGTTGTTTCAGGGCGCGCAAGGAGAGAGGATTCAGAACACTGCCTAAACAAGCTCCAGAGAGGGGCACAAGCCATGGCTATCAGTGTGAACCCCAGAGACGGGCATGAAATGCTAAGGCTGCTGCTGCAGCCACCAAGAGGCCTGTGTGCAAGCACAGGTCACTCTCCACACCTCCCCTCCTGGAAGCCTGTGCAGCCTGCCACTGCCAGGGTCCCATGATCCAGGGACAACTTCCTGGAGAGAACACACTGCGCGCCTCAGGCTATTGCAACATCACTTCAGTCTCTGCCGCCACAGGCTCGCCATGCATTCAGTACCCCTCCCTCCCCCTGGCCTGAGTAAACCAGAGCCCCCGAATCAACTGGTGCTTTAACCCCATCCTGTCTGGGCGGGAACAGAAGCCTGAGGGCAACCTACACGCAGTGGTGAGGCCAAAACCAAAGCTGAACCCCAGGAGCTGTGCAAACAAAGAAGAGAAAGGGAAATTTCTCTGTGCAGCCTCAGGAGTAGCGGATTAAATCCCCACAAACAACTTGAAGTACCTTGCATCTGTGGAATACCTGAATAGATAATGAATCAACCCAAAATAGAGGCAGTGGACTTTGGGAGCAACTGTAGACTTGGGGTTTGCTGTCTGTGACTGACTTGTTTCTGATTTTTATGTTTATCTTAGTATAGAAACATGCCAAGACACATATTAATCAAACTAACAAAAATTAACTACAAAGAAAAAATATTAAAAGCAGCAAGGAAAAAGCAATGAATAACATACAAGGGAATCCCCACAAGGTTAGCAGCTGATCTTTCAGCAGAAACTCTGCAAGCCAGAAGGGAGTGGCAAGATATATTTAAAGTGATGAAAGGGCAAAACCTACAACCAAGATTACTCTACCCAACAAGGATCTCATTCAAATTTGACAGAGAATTTAAAATCTTTACAAACAAGCAAAAGCCAAGATAATTCAGCACCACCAAACCAGCTTTACAACAAATTCTAAAGGAACTTCTCTAGGCAGGAAACACAAGAGAAGGAAAAGACCTACATAAACAAACTCCAAACAATTAAGAAAATGGTAATAGGAACATACATATTGATAATTACCTTAAATATAAATGGATTAAATACTCCAACCAAAAGACATAGACTGGCTGAATGGATACAAAAACAAGACCCATATTTATGCTGTCTACAAGGGACCCACTTCAGACATAGGGACACATACAGACTGAAAGTGAAGGGATGGAAAAAGATATTCCATGCAATTGGAAATCAAAAGAGAGCTGGCGTAGCAATTCTCATATCAGACAAAATAGACTTTAAAATAAAGACTATTACAAGAGACAAAGAAGGACACTACATAATGATAAAGGAATAAATCCAAGAAGAAGATATAACAATTGTAAATATTTATGCACTCAACATAGGAGCACCTCAATACATAAGGCAAATACTAACAGCCATAAAAGGGGAAATAGACAGTAACACAATAATAGTAGTGGCCTTTAACACACCACTTTCACCAATGGACATATCATCCAAAGTGAAAATAAATAAGGAAACACAAGCTTTAAATGCCACATTAAACAAGATGGACTTAATTGATATTTATAGGACATTCCATCCAAAAACAACAGAATACACTTTCTTTTCAACTGCTCATGGGACATTCTCCAAGATAGATCTATCTTGGGTCACAAATCAAGCCTTGGTAAATTTAAGAAAATTGAATCATATCAAGTATCTTTTCCAACCACAACACTATGAGACTAGATATCAATTACAGGAAAAAAACTGTAAAAAATACAAACACATGGAGACTAAATAATATGCTACTAAATAACCAAGAGATCACTGAACAAATCAAAGAGGAAATCAAAAACTAAATGAAAACACGATGACTCAAAACCTATGGGGTACAGCAAAAGCAGTTCTAGGAGGGAAGTTTATAGCAATACAACCTACCTCAAGAAATAAGAAAAATGTCAAATAAACAACCTAACCTTACACCTAAAGCAATTAGAGAAAGAAGAACTAAAACCTGAAAGTTAGCAGAAAGAAAGAAATTGTAAAGATCAGATCACAAATAAATGAAAAAGAAATGAAGGAAACAATAGCAAAGATCAGTAAAACTAAAAGCTGGTTCCTTGAGAAGACAAACAAAATTGATAAACCATTAGCCAGATTCATCAAGAAAAATAAAAAGGGAGAAGACTCAAATCAACAGAATTAGAAGGGAAAAAGGAGAAGTAACAACTGACACTGAAGAAATACAAAGAATCATGAGGGATTACTACAAGCAACTATATGCCAATAAAATGGACAACCTGGAAGAAATGGACAAATTCTTAGAAAAGCACAGCATTCTGAGACTGAACTAGGAAGAAATAGAAAATATGAACAGACGAATCACAAGCACTGAAATTGAAATTGGGATTAAAAATCTTCCAACAAACAAAAGCCCAGGACCAGATGACTTCATAGGCAAATTCTAACAAACATTTAGAAAAGAGCTAACACCTCACCTTCTCAAACTCTTCCAAAAAATAGCAGAGGGAGGAACACTTCCAAACTCACTCTGTGAGGCCACCATCACCCTGATACCAAAACCAGACAAAGATGTCACAAGAAAAGAAATCTACAGACCAATACCACTGGTGAACATAGGTGCAAAAATCCTCAAAAAAATACTAGCAAACAGAATCCAACAGCACATTAAAAGGATCATACACCATGATCAAGTGGGGTTCACCCCAGGAATGCAAGAATTCTTCAATATACACAAATCAATCAATGTGACACACCATATTAACAAACTGAAAGATAAGAACCCTATGATTATCTTAATAGATGCAGAAAAAGCTTTTGACAAAATCCAACACCCATTTATGATAAGAACTCTCCAGAAAGTAGGCATAGAGGGAACTTACCTCAACGTGATAAAGGCCATAAAGGACAAACCCACAGCCAACATCATTCTCAGTGGTGAAAAACTGAAACCATTTCCTCTAAAATCAGGTTAGACTAGGATGCCCACTCTCACCACTGTTATTCAACAGAGTTTTGGAAGTTTTAGCCACAGCAATCAGAGAAGAAAAAGAAATTAAAGGAATCCAAATTGGAAAAGAAGAAGTAAAGCTGTCACTGTTTGCAGATGACATGATACTATACATAGAGAATCCTAAAGATACTACCAGAAAACTACTAGAGCTAATCAATGAATTTGGTAAAGTAGCAGGATACAAAATTAATGCACAGCAATCCCTTGCATTCCTATACTAATGATGGAAAATCTTCAAAAGAGAAATTAAGTAAACACTCCCATTTACCACTGCAACAAAAAGAATAAAATACCTAGGAATAAACCTACCTAAGGAGACAAAAGACCTGTAGGAAGAAAGCTATAAGACACTGATGAAAGAAATTAAAGATGGTAAAAACAGATGAAGAGATATACCACGTTCTTGGACTGGAAGAATCAACACTGTGAAAATGACTATACTACCCAAAGCAATCTACAGATTCAGTGCAATCCATATGAAACTACACAATGACATTTTTCACAGAACTAGAATGAAAAATTGCATAATTTGTATGGGAACACAAAAGACCCCGAATAGCCAAAGCAATCTTGAGAAAGATAAACAGAGCTGGAAGAATCAGGTTCCCTGACTTCAGACTATACTACAAAGCTACAGTAATCAAGATACTATGGTACTTGCACAAAAACAGAACTATAAATCAAGGGAACAGGATAGAAAGCCCAGAGATAAACCCATGCACATATGGTCACCTTATCTTTGACAAAGGAGGCAAGAATATACAATGGAGAAAAGACAACCTCTTCAATAAGTGGTGCTGGGAAAACTGGACAGCTACATGTAAAAGAATGAAATTAGAACACTCCCTAACACCATACACAAAAGTAAACTCAAAATGGATTAAAGACCTAAATGTAAGGCCAGACACTATAAAACTCTTAGAGGAAAACATAGGAGGAATACTCTTTGACATAAATCACAGCAAGATCCTTTTTGACCCACCTCCTAGAGAAATGGAAATAAAAACAAAAATAAACAAATGGGACCTAATGAAACTCAAAAGCTTTTGCACAGCAAAGGAAACCATAAACAAGATTAAAAGCAGCCATCAGAATGGGAGATAATATTTGCAGATGAAGCAACTGACAAAGGATACAAGCAGCTCATGCAGCTCAATGCAGATACAAGCAGCCCATGCAGCTCAATATCAGAAAAACAAACAACCCAATCCAAAAACTGGCAGAAGATCTAAATAGACATTTCTCCAAAGAAGATGTACAGATTGACAACAAACACATGAAAGGATGCTCAACATCACTAATCATTAGAGAAATGCAAATCAAAACTACAATGAGTTATCACCTCATACCAGTCAGAATGGCCATCATTAAAAAATCTACAAACCATAAATGCGGGAGAGGGTGTGGAGAAAAGGGAACTCTCTTACACTGTTGGTGGGAATATAAATTGATACAGCCACTATGGAGAACAGTATGGAGGTGCCTTAAAAAACTAAAAATAGAACTACCATATGCCCCAGGAATCACACTACTGGGCATATACCCTGAGAAAACCATAATTCAAAAAGAGTCATGTACCACAATGTTCATTGCAGCACTCTTTACAATAGCCAGGAGATGGAATCAACCTAAGTGTCCATCGACAGATGAATGGATAAAGAAGATGTGGCACATATATACAATGGAATATTACTCAGCCATAAAAAGAAATGAAACTGAGTGAGGTGGGTGGACCTAGAGTCTGTCATACAGAGTAAAGTATGTCAGAAAGAGAAAAACAAATACTGTATGCTAACATATATATATGGAATCTAAAAAAATGGTTCAGATGAACCTAGGGGCAGGACAGGAATAAAGACACAGACATAGAGAGTGGACTTGAGGACATGGGGAGTGGGAGGGGGAATGGTAAGTTGGGGTGAAGTGAGAGAGCGACATGGACATATATACACTACCAAATGTAAAATAGATAGCTAGTGGGAAGCTGCTGCATAGCACAGGGAGATCAGCTCGGTGCTTTGTGACTACCTCGAGGGGTGGGATAGGGAGGGTGGGAGGGAGGTGCAAGTGGGAGGGGATATGGGGATATATGTATACATGTAGCTGATTTACTTTGTTATACTGTAGACAGTAACACAACTTTGTAACGCAATTATACTCCAATAAAGATGTTAAAAAAATCATCCAAAGTTATATTTTATTGAACTTATCAAGATGTTGGTGGTTCTTTGAAATGTATTTGATATTCGAACTGCATGAATTATTTTAAGTGTTGAAAATATCTTTGGTATCATTTCATAATCTTTTGTGTTCCCAGAAATCTCACAAAAAAATAAAATCTTAAGAGCATGAAAAAAGTCAACATAAGTAATTTTTATTAGCTCAGGAATTAAAAAAAAGTACATTACAGTTATCTTTTATCCCAAATCTCTATTGTCAGGAATTCAAATAAAAGTGCTTCTGGGAAGCACTATTTGTTAGAATTTAGCAAAGTAAGCACTGGGTACATATGCATAGTGATAACCTACTTCTTCCAAGAATAAATTAACTTTCCATAAGGACAGTCACCTTCTGGAAAAGTATATAGATTTTTTCATATTTGTGCATGATTATATTGATTTTGTTGGTAGCTGCTCCATTACTCGGCCCTTGCCTATTCATTTTGTGAGGTATTAGAAATTGAGGAAAAGCTGGAAGTTTATTTGCTGGATTTATTCCCATTATTAGAGAGTATTTTTAGGTGTGTACTGATATGTACAGCAAAACTTGCTGTTTGCCTTGAACATTTTTTTTCTGATGTAGTAAGCATTATTTTAATTTAGAAGCAGAATAGATTTTAGTGTTTCAATGTTGAGATAGCAGAACTGGATGACCTGAATTAAACAGATAAAAGTATCTCCCTGAGAGCGTCTATCTATGAGGCACTACAGATGCTGGAGCAAAGTAACAAGGGAATGTCTACAGATAAATGGAGAGATTTCTCCACTTTCAGAAGGTGCACTGATAGGTGTACTCCATCTTTTGATGGAACAATACACAACTGAAAGAAAAAAGCATCTAGAAGCTTGGGATACAGTGGCTATATAATTTAGGATCAAGTTGGATATTTTTGAGAAGAAAGGGAAGGCTTTGTTAATAATTGGGAATTAACCAGGATTGCACAACTTGTCTATATTGACTTCTTTGCTTTAGACAACTAAGAAACACATGGACATTTGGAAGTCTGGTGATGAGATGCACAGGCACCATTTTGTATCAGAGACTAAGTGCTCAATTCGTGCCTTTTGAGTTGAGCACAAAAATTTAATTTGGGTTGACTAAATTTAATTTCTGATTCCACCACTTATTAGATATTCAACTTTGGACAAATTATTAATGTCTTTGTCCTTCAAACTTCTCATTGAATAATTGGGATAAGAATAGTACCCATCTCCTGGTATCATAAGGTAGTTTCATAAGATTTAACACATAAAGCACTTAGAACAGTGCAAAGCATCAATTATTTGAGTAACTATATTTCCTTTTACCAGAAAAAAATTTTGGTGGTGTTATTACTGTTGGTTACAGTTGTGTAATTAGAGACTTAGTCTGAGAATCTAGGTTACAAATTGACCTCACAAGTCTCTCTGATTTCACTTTTACCACTATTACTATTCCATTAGGACTTTCTTTTCACTGCAAAACAGACAGAATAATTCTCTTAAAACCTTCCAATACCTATCCATCATATTGAAGTAAAACCTGTATTTTTACCTACAAGGCCTGTGTACAAAAGTTATCCTTGGAAATCTAATTTCTAATCCCTCTTTCTGTTGTTTGTCTCAGCACATAATACCTTGTCTTCTTGCTGTTTTTTTTTTAAAAAAAAAAAACAAAAAAAACATGCTATATTCAAAGACCTTCAGGGCTTTTGCATATGAAGTTTTCTCAGACAGGGATTCTCTTCATCAGATCTCCAAACTGGTCAGTACATTCAGGTCTCTGCTTAAATCCCCATCTGAGAAAGAACCTCCCTGACACTCCCTTCTGATCATGCTCTGTTTCTTTACCTTGCTTTATTTTTCTTTGTAGCACATGACACTATCCAATTTTATGTCTATTTTCTGTTTCTACCATTTAGAATATAAGTTTTAATATATCACATATGTTTTAATGTTGTATCCCAAGACACAGAACTGAGTCTGGTACATAGGAGTTACTGAAAGGAATTGTTTGTTTAATGAAGGCCTGAATGAATAGTGAATTAAATACCTGAATAAATGAATGCATTCATAGAACTCATGTTTAAATTTGCTTAAACAGATGAAAAGGATAGAAAATACATTATCACCAGCAGTTCCATTAATGACTAGATGGTTTTCAGGAGGAAATATATATTTATATTTATTTATATACATATACATGCATATTTTATGCAACATCAGTAAGAATATTTGATGGAGTA
Organism: Stenella coeruleoalba; assembly: GCF_951394435.1. Taxonomy (NCBI): domain Eukaryota; kingdom Metazoa; phylum Chordata; class Mammalia; order Artiodactyla; family Delphinidae; genus Stenella; species Stenella coeruleoalba. Next base: position 41,696,620 of record NC_137162.1, on the reverse strand, counting down.
GTTAGATTCTAACTTGAGAAGAAAATTTTTTTCAACTAAAATCTATAATTATAAGTAAGTAGAAGTTAAGTATATGCTGAAAGCCAGAATGTAGGTCAAGTGCAATAAACCTATAGAACTCACAAACTGAATTATAATGGATTTATAAGCTTGGCAGTACAGATTATCAGAATCCTAAATTCTAGTCCTAGTTCTGCCATTACTTGTTTTGAGTGCCCCTGGGAAGGATATCTCCTCTTTCTCTAGGTCTTTTCAATTGTAGAATATTATTTTTGGACTTTATGATCTGCCTCACATACTCTATGAATAGATAGAGTCCAAGACAAGATATGTTAATGCTTCTAATATACTAAATATTTTACTGAGAACTGTATCTAAAACCTTCATCTTTCTGAAAACTAATTGATATTTAATCCAAGGCATCATTACCAAAGGCAGTTGACCGCACAAGCCATAGCATTTATGAAATATCCAGAACACAATAATGTTAGTTTGTATTCCAGATAAGGTATTCAGTTTTACAAATACACCCCCTCCACACACACACACACACACACACACACACACACACACACACACACGTATATCTATATTCTTTAAAAACGTAGCTTATTTGGGGGAAGTATAATTAATTCATATGAAAGCTTCTTTCATCACCTGCAGCAAAGTTGTTTGAATCCACATTCCAAATCATTCATATTGAAAATCTGCATTCTTATACATTGTTGAGCATTAATGTTTAGAGAACTTGGAACATGGTAGATACAATAAATATCTGTTGTCTTTGCCAACTAAATGAAAATTGCAATTGGGTCTATAATCATTTTAAAGGTTTAAATAAGCCCAACAGGCAATTTAATAAGACGCAGTTGTTTTCTGCCAGGTCTTCCATGCTGAAAATCAGGACTCTGATCCCAGTGGAGAGAAAAGGAGTGAAATGTAGTTGATTTAAATGTCCATGTACTGAAAATTGCTTTTCCTCTCACTATCTTGCACACAAGATAATTAAATAATTAAAGCTAAAAAGTGCATTATTGCAGATATAGCAGAATGAAGACCCTGTTAAGACCACAACTCAGGAAACTAATAACAAGATTTTCAATGGGTCATCTTCTAGTCACTGGTTCAAACACTGCCCAGTTTAGGATCATTGGATGTTACCATCTGTTGTTTGTTTAACAGTTCATAAAAAAAAAAGAAGTGTTCACTTTACTGTTTCTTGAGTAAACATTTGAAAACCATTATAAATATTTGTGTTCTGGCTAGTGGACTCGAGAGAGACTGCAACAGTTTCATACTGAGTAGCTGTTTTCTCAGAGAGCACTTGAGCTCTATCAATGGCATTGCTAGTTATAGACATCACTCTCCTACTAGAGGAGTCACTGTCATCCAGACGTGAACTGGCTATCTGGCCATCTGCTACCATAAGACATTTTCTGGTGTCCATTCCTCACAACACATATGTATTCCCATATGTGCACTTGGAACCCAGCTCTGAGTGTGCCCAAAAGTCCAACCAGAGTCTTCTTAGTTTGTTTTCAGTAGGAAAAGCAAATAGTTTTCATCTCAAGAGACAAGTTCTAGTGATTGCTTGTGTTTGTGTAGAGTGCTGCGTCCTGTGTCCAAAATCCTGAGTCTGCATCTAAGCTCAGTAGAAAAGAATGCTAGAGTTAATTAGTCACATCTTTTAGGGAGGGAAGAGTGCTCATCTACTTGCTCTATATCTACCTTCTCTGGTATAGGTTATCCTATCTTTTAGGATTAGCAAATGAGGAAAATGAGGACCTTTTAATGCCTCCTTTTTTTTTTACTGATTAATTTTTTGATTCAGTAGTCAAAACTTTTCCTCTTTGCAGTTTTTTTTTTTAAATTTTTACTGGAGTATAGTTGATTTACAGTGTTATGTTAGTTTCAGGTGTATAGCAAAGTGAATTTGTTGTACGTATACATATATCCACTATTTTTTAGATTATTTCCCATATAGGCCATTACAGAGTATTGAGTAGAGTTCCCTGTGCTATGCAGTAGATCCTTATTAGTTTTCTATTTTATATATAGTAGTGTGGATGTGTTGATCCCAATCTCCCAATTTATCCCTCCCCCTCTTACCACCTGATAACCATAAGTTTATTTTCTGTATCTGTAACTCTATTTGTTTTGTATATAAGTTCATTTGTAGCCATTTTTTAGACTGTATATGTAAGCGATATCCTATGATATTTGTCTTTCTCCGTCTGACTTACTTCACTCAGTCTGACAATCTCTAGGACCATCCATGTTGCTGTAAATGGCATTATTTCATCCTTTTTTATGGCTGAGTAGTATTCCATTGTATATATGTACCACATCTTCTTTATCCATTCCTCTGTTGGACATTTCAGTCTCTTTGCAGTTTTTTTAATTGTCAACTTTTTCCAGTTTTATTGAGAAATAATTGTCATACATCACTGTATAAGTTTAAGACGTACAGCCTGATGGCTTGATTTACATATATTGTGACATGATTACCACAACAGGTTCAGCTAACATCCATCTTCTCACATAGATAGAATAAAAGGAAAGGAAAGAAATAGGAGAAAAGAGAAAAAAAGCTATCCTTATGATGAGAACTCAGGATTTAGTCTCTTAAGAACTTTCCTATATATCATAAAGTAGTGTTAGCTGTAGTCATCATGTTGTACATTACATCCCTAATACCTATTTATCATTTAACTGGAAGTTTGTACCTCTTGACCACCTTCCTCTATTCCCCCCTCCTCCAACCCTCTGCCTCTGGTAACCACAAGTCTGATCTCTTTTTTATGAGTTGTTTGTTTTTAATAGATTTCACATATAACCTAGATCTTTCAGTATTTGTCTTTCTCTGTCTGACTTATTTCACTTAGTATAATACCTTCAAAGTCCATCTGTGTTGTGGCAAATGGTAGGATTTCTTCATTTTATGGCTGAATATCTATGCCACAGTTTCTTTATCCATTAATCCATTAATGGACACTTAGGTTGTTTCCATGTCTTGACCGTTATAAATAATGCTGCTATAATCATGGGGGTGCATATATCTTTTTGAGTTAGTGTTTTTGTTTTTTCTGGGTCTAGTCCCAGAAGTGAAATTGCTGAAGCAAATTAAAGCCACAATGATATATCACCTCATGCCTGTTAGAAAGGCCATTAACAAAAGACAAGAGATAAATGCTGGTGTCGATGTGGAGAAAAAGGAATCCTTGTGCACTGCTGGTAGGATTATAAATTTGTACAGCCACTATGGAAAACCATATAGAGGATATTCAAAAAATTAAAAATAGAGCTGCCATATGATCCAGTAATGCCTCACTCTTATATTTCTAGTGTGGATTTTCTTAAAGTGTCTTGACCTGCTTAAAATTTTGTAGGGTATTGTATGATGCAATTTAAAATTATGACTCACTGCTTACTTGTTTTTATCCCAACATAGTAATTTTATTTTTAAGTGTAAATTAAATTTGATTTTACAATTCTTTTTTTCCCCCACTTTCCATATATGTGCTTCATAATTTGTCATAGTGTTTTAATAGATCTACAGATTATTTTGGGGGAGTGGGCTAATCTCATTTCAGATTTTGTTTTGGCTGTCTTCCCATTTTATATTCTCCTCACATACCTGCCATTCTATGTTGAGCATAATTAACTCTGATGTGATTAACCATACTTTTATTAAACTATCTGAATGTCAGGAAGAATTTCTACAAAGCAATCTAGGCTGAATAAAAGTTCCTAGATATCATATTTACAGATTGATTGATTAGCTTATTCAGTCACAAAACATTAATGGAGTCTCTAATAATGAAATTAGGCCCTTTTCTAGGTTCCTATGATACAAATAAAAGATAAGGTCTCTGCCATGTAAGGGGTAAATATTTCATACAGTAACATAAAGCATTCAGAAAGAATCATCTGTAACTCCATCTGAAGGCATTAGGCAATGTTTTACTGGAGAGAACTACTCTGCCATGGAATAGAATTTTTATTTAAGAGCTGTGAGTACTCACACATTTTAAACTGATGCCATGATGGACTTAATATGTGGAAATCATTCAATATTAGAGGCTATAAGAACAGGCTCAGTGCTTAGTGAATATATTATGGAGAATATGGTGTTTCCTGATGTTTTGTATGTTCAGTGCCCTATGTATCATGACTGCAATATCATTGATTATTTCCATGTTCTAGTACAAAAAAGAACATATTAAGTGATAATTGCTTATTAGTGAAGAAGGAGGGGGTTAGAATCTTACAAGACAGGAAGAACATTTAAATTATATAAATAGAGTATTAAACATTAAAAAAGTAATGTTTTTAAGTTTTGAGGGGAAAAACATGGTGGTATTATTTCCACCCTTATATTCCCTCCCTATGGATTTTCTCTGAGATTTGTAGTTAAATGAAGATCTATTGTTTGTTTGTTTCTGATGGAGACAAATGAAAGCTTATCCAAGCTGCTAGAACATGGTCAGTTATGTCCACAAGGCCAGGTAAGGAGGGCAGAACCACGTTTGATACATTCTTACCTCTCACATCTTCTCTTTCCCATTTCTTCCTATTCTAAGAACTGTCAGTTGACACACATGATAGGAAATATTGGAGGCCTTTGGGGCCCTGTTCTTTAGACCAGAGATCACAGTAATGGGTGGAGAGTGCCTCCTGAGGTACATGTGAGGCCACGTTGTTCTTGTTCTTTCTTCAAGGTAACAGGTGGGAAAAAGCCTAGTTAACCATGGTAGGCACTTAGCTGCCTGCCTTATTTTCCACAGTTGTTGCTGTTGTTCTTTTTTCTTCTCTGATGGACCTTGAAAAATGACAGTAACTGGAATCATGCAAGAATGTTTCCTTCTGGTTTTTTGCTCATTATATCAATTACAATTTAACAATCCCTGCAGTAGTGGGCTTTACTACATATATCCATATCACACATTTAAATCCTGTGGCAACACTTTGGAATCCATAAACAAATGATAAATTTATACATGGACTGAGAAAATTGGAGAAAGGAAATAAAACCTCTTGACTTTTATGATGGCATCCCTGTAGAAACTCTTCTACAGGCACTTACACAGAAGATGTATGGTTTTCCTTGGAAGCCTGGGAACAATAAGGAATAGTACTAATATACTTTGATAGTAGGAATATGGTGGGATTTGACAGTATGCTAGACAAACTGTAGATTTATAAGCATGGAAGTAAATTCTTTTGTCTTTTCTGTTATAACCCTGGAAATGCAGGGAAGAAAAATTGCACTGACTGTTCAAAAAAGTTCTACAAAATCTAAATCAAGTATTATTTCTTTGGTTGCATGAAGCTTTTTCAAGGAAAAAAAAGGTTTTTTTAATCTTTCTTTCTGAAACATAAACAACTTGTGTTAGATTTTTCTAATTTTAAAATTACATGCAGGAGTAAGCTTCCATTGCATAAAATGTGGTAGAATAGTAAAATTTGGTCCAAGATTTGTTATCATGTGGCTTAGTTTTCACTGGAAAGATAGATTATTAAGAGAACAGGATATTATAGCGATTAGTGGCTCTGGTTTTAAGATCAGAGAAAACTGGACTCAGGTCTAATATTTTCTACCTATGATTACTCAGTCTCTTCTATGCTTTATTTAATCTAACATAAAAAATGAATATAAAAGGTACTTACTTCATGGTGGTGTTGTAGGAAGTGGTGCAAAACAGCTCTGAAGTACTTAGACAAGAGTTGGAATGTTACTGGTGTTATTAGCTTTTACGATTACTTAACCACTCTGTTTCTCAGCTATAAAATAAATATAGCAATATTATCTCTTCAGAAGTATGTTTAACAAGAGGCTACCGAAGGTGAGATGTCAGAGCATCTTATTCTTATGTAGTGCCATGCCAAACTACATTGGTTTCTGAGGTAAAATGAAAATGTGTGTGTGTGTATGTGCACACACCTATCTGTGGTTTTTAAAAATTTTGTATTTAAATATGGTTATCATATTATTTGTCTTAATTAGTTAATTATTTGAGGGCTCTCAAATTTTATGTTCAAGGCAAGCTGCACTTGCTTCACCTACTCGAGGCCCTAATCTCAGGGACCCTTCCAGGGATTATAGAAAATGGTTGATGGATATCAATAATTCAACGACTATTTAAGATTAATTATCATGCCAAAAAACCACTTTATTTTTTTAAGATCTTTATTAGAGTATAATTGCTTTACAATGGTGTGTTAGTTTCTGCTTTATAACAAAGTGAATTGGTTATACATATACATATGTTTCCATATCTCTTCCCTCTTGTGTTTCCCTCCCTCCCACCTTCCCTATCCCACCCCTCTAGGTGGTCACAAATCACCGAGCTGATCACCCTGTGCTATGCGGCTGCTTCCCACTAGCTATCTATTTTACGTTTGGTAGTGTATATATGTTCATGCCACTCTCTTGCTTTGTCACAGCTTACCCTTCCCCCTCCTCATATCCTCAAGTCCATTCTCTAGTAGGTCTTTTTCTTTATTCCTGTCTTACCCCTAGGTTCTTCATGACATTTTTTTTTCTTAAATTCCATATATATGTGTTAGCATACGGTATTTGTCTTTCTCTTTCTGACTTACTTCACTCTGTATGACAGACTCTAGGTCCATCCACCTCATTAAAAATAGCTCAATTTTGTTTCTTTTTATGGCTGAGTAATATTCCATTGTATATATGTGCCACATCTTCTTTATCCATTCATCTGATGATGGACACTTAGGTTGCTTCCATCTCCGGGCTATTGTAAATAGAGCTGCAGTGAACATTTTGGTACATGACTCTTTTTGAATTATGGTTTTCTCAGGGTATATGCCCAGTAGTGGGATTGCTGGGTCCTATGGTAGTTCTATTTGTAGTTTTTTAAGGAACCTCCCTACTGTTCTCCATAGTGGCTGTACCAATTCACATTCCCACCAGCAGTGCAAGAGTGTTCCCTTTTCTCCACACCCTCTCCAGCATTTATTACAAAAACCCACTTTAAATGCCCTAAAATCTTCAAATACCTACAAAATAGAAACTTGATAGAGAATTTATCAAATCTGACAATACTCAAAATTTATATCTGTGAATCTAAGGAAACTTCTAAGCTATCAATAATAACAACAAAAAGATAAATTGTATTAGCTACAGGACCAAATTATCTTCCAGTTTTCACTTGAGATATTAATATTACAGAATTGCTTTCCTATTAAGAAGCAGTCAAAGATGATGCAGCCAAAACATGTAAGAGAAATAAGCATTATAGCTGTGTATCATGTGTGCTCATTTATTTTGAAAAAAAATTTTTTTTCTGGATATTATAATGTTAGTGGTATATGTCAACTATTAAAAAATCTAATGAGTTATGGTTTATTTTCTAATGTTAAGGGAATGTTCACTTTTGCTTTTAATTTTACATTTGTAAACTTGTATTATTTTTCTTAAAGAGAGTCATAAAATTGTACATTATTTAGATCCTACAAAAATGGAACTACCACACTGAGGTTCTAATGTACCTTCTTAGGACAGTGTTTGACACAGGGTTGTGCTCGACAGACAACACATTTTGATATTCAGCAGTAACTGTGATTCTTAGTCTAGAAATCCATTGTAAATACTTACAGATAAAACTTGAAAATACTGAATATGGCCTACTCTCCCTCACAGATCGGCAGTAGTCAGGCTTCTTACATGGCTGTTCAGAATTCTAAGTGAGCATCTCAAGGAAACTTGTATAGCCTTTTATCACCTAGTTTCAGAACTCACATAGTGTCATTTCCACTGGATCCAGAGCAACAGACCAGCATAGATTCAAAGGGAGAGATCATTCACTCAATCCCTTAGTAGGAAGAGGTCCAAAGACATATTATAAGAGGAACATATGTGATGAAAGATACTGATGTGGCCATTACTAATTTGCCACAGTTAGTAAGCATTAATAATTTTACTGAGCAGACCCTAATAGTCAATTTTATTCTCTTCCTAAACAAATAAAACCTTTCCCTTGAAAATGTTCCATTATAAATGGAGACTCTGTCACATTAACTTTTAAGCTAGGTATTAATCAATGCATTATGATTGATAGATAGACTAAACTAAACAGAAATAATCTAGACTACATGGATAGATGGATGGATGAAAAAATGAAGAAGAGGAGAAAAAGAATTATGGGATGTGAATTAAAGATTTTGATATGCCAAACTTTGGAGTAGCAGCTATGTACTACACTGTATGCTAGGAAATAACATGATATAAATAATAATGAAGCATGGTCCTTTCCTTAATATACTTTATCATCCTCTGAGGCATTTAGGCATATAAATAATTATAATTCAAGAGAGAATGAAATGTATACTTTTATTTATCTTTTTTTGAAGTTTATTTTATTTTTTTATAAAGCAGGTTCTTATTAGTCATCCATTTTATATACATCAGTGTATACATGTCAATCCCAATCTCCCAATTCATCACACCCCCCACCCCCACCCCCATCCCCAGCTGCTTTGCCCCCTTGGTGTCCATACGTTTGTTCTCTACATCTGTGTCTCTATTTCTGCCCTGCAAACTGGTTAATCTGTACCATTTTTCTAGGTTCCATATATATGCATTAATATACGATATTTGTTTTTCTCTTTCTGACTTACTTCACTCTGTATGACAGTGCCTAGATGCATCCACTTCTCTACAAAAGACCCAATTGCGTTCCTTTTTATAGCTGAGTAATAGTCCATTGTATATATGTACCACAACTTTATCCGTTCGTCTGTCTATGGGCATTTAGGTTGCTTCCATGACCTGGCTATTGTAAATAGTTCTGCAATGAACATTGAGGTGCATGTGTCTTTTTGAATTATGGTTTTCTCTGGGTATATGCCCTGTAGTGGGATTGCTGGGTCATATGGTAATTTTATTTTTAGTTTTTTAAGGAACCTCCATACTGTTCTCCATACTGGCTGTACCAATTTACATTCTGACCAACAGTGCAAGAGAGTTCCCTTTTCTCCACACCCTCTCCAGCATTTGTTGTTTGTAGATTTTCTGAAGATGTGCATTCTAACTGGTGTGAGGTGATACCTCATTGTAGTTTTAATTTGCATTTCTCTAATAATTAGTGATGTTGAGCAGCTTTTCCTGTGCTTCTTGGCCATCTGTATGTCTTCTGGGAGAAATGTCTATTTAGGTCTTCTGCCCATTTTTGGATTGGGTTGTTTGTTTTTTTAATATTGAGCTGCACGAGCTGTTTATATATTTTGGAGATTAATCCTTTTTCCATTGATTCATTTGCAAATATTTTTTCCCCATTCTGAGGGTTGTCTTTTCATCTTGTTTGTAGTTTCCTTTGCTTTGAAAAAGCTTTGAAGTTTCACTAGGTCCCATTTGTCTATTTTTGTTTTTATTTCCATTACTCTAGGAAGTGGATCAAAAAAGATCTTACTGTGATTTATGTCAAAGAGTGTTCTTCCTATGTTTTCCTCTCAGAGTTTTATAGTGTCCAGTGTTACATTTAGGTCTCTAGTCTATTTTAAGTTTATTTTTGTGTATAGTGTTAGGTTGTGTTCTAATTTCATTCTTTTACATGTGGCTGTCCAGTTTTCCCAGCGCCACTTATTGAAGAGACTGTCTTTTCTCCATTGTATATCCTTGCCTCCTTTGTCATAGATTAGTTGACCATAGATGTGTGGTTTTTTTTTTTTTTTTTTTTTGCGGTACGCGGGCCTCTCACTGTTGTGGCCTCTCCCGTTGCGGAGCACAGGCTCCGGACGCACAGGCTCAGCGGCCATGGCCCGCGGGCCCAGCCGCTCCGCGGCATGTGGGATCTTCCCGGAGCGGGGCACGAACCCGTGTCCCCTGCATCAGCAGGCAGACTCTCAACCACTGCGCCACCAGGGAAGCCCAGATGTGTGGTTTTATCTCTAGGCTTTCTATCCTGTTCCATTGATCTCTATTTCTGTTTTTGTGCCAGTACCATATTGTCTTGATTACTGTAGCTTTGTAGTATAGTCTGAAGTCAGGGAGTCTAATTCCTCCAGCTCCGTTTTTTCCCTCAAGATTGCTTTGGCTATTTGGGGTCTTTTGTGTCTCCATACAAATTTGAGGGTTTCTTGTTCTAGTTCTGTAAAAAATGCCATTGGTAATTTGATAGGGATTGCATTGAATCTATAGATTGTTTTGGGTAGTATAGTCATTTTCACAATATTGATTCTTCCAATCCAAGAACATGACATATCTCTCCATCTGTTTGTATTGTATTTAATTTCTTTCATCAGTGTCTTATAGTTTTCTGCATAGAGGTCTTCTGTCTCCCTAGGTAGGTTTATTCCTAGATATTTTATTCTTTTGTTGCAGTGGTAAATGGGAGTGTTTACTTAATTTCTCTGTCAGATTTTCATCATTAGTGTATAAGAGTGCAAGATATTTCTGTGCGTTAATTTTGTATCCAGCAACTTTACCAGATTCATTGATTAACTCTCATACTTTTCTGGTGACATCTTTAGGATTCTCTATGTATAATATCATGTCATCTGCAAACAGTGACAGTTTTACTTCTTCCTTTCCAATTTGTATTCCTTTTATTTCTTTTTCTTCTCTGATTGCCATGGCTAGGACTTCCAAAACTATGTTGAATAATATTGACAAGAGTGGACATCCTTGTCTTGTTCCTGATCTTAGAGGAAATGCTTTCAGTTTTTCACCATTGAGAATGATGTTTGCTGTAGGTTTGTCATATATGGCCTTTATTATGTTGAGGTAGGTTCCCTCTATGGCCACTTTCTGGAGAGTTTTTATTATAAATGAGTGTTGAATTTTGTCAAAAGCTTTTTCTGCATCTATTGAGATGATCATAAGGTTTTTCTTCTTCAGTTTGTTAATATGGTGTATCACATTGATTTATTTGCATATATTGAAGAATCCTTGCATTCTGGGATAAATCCCACTTGATCATGGTGTATGATCCTTTTAATGTGTTGCTGGATTCTGTTTGCTAGTATTGTGTTGAAGACTTTTGGATCTATATTCATCGGTGATATTGGTCAGTAATATTCTTTTCTTGAAGTATCTTTGTCTGGTTTTGGTATCAGGGTGATGGTGGCCTTATAGAATGAGTTTGGGAGTGTTCCTCCCTCTGCAATTTTTTGGAAGAGTTTGAGAATGATGGGTGTTAGCTCTTCTCTAAATGTTCGATAGAATTCACCTGTGAAGCCATCTGGTCCTGGGCTTTGGTTTGTTGGAAGATTTTTAATCACAGTTTCAATTTCATTACTTGTGATTGGTCTGTTCATATTTTCTATTTCTTCCTGGTTCAGTCTTGGAAGGTTTTGCCTTTCTAAGAATTTGTACATTTCTTTGTGGTTGTCCATTTTATTGGCATAGTGTTGCTTGTAGTAGTCTCTTAGGATGCTTTGTATTTCTGCGGTGTCTGTTGTAACTTCTCCTATTTCATTTCTGATTTTATTGATTTGAGTCCTCTCCCTCTTTTTCTTGATGAATCTGGCTAATGGTTTATCAATTTTGTTTATCTTCTCCAAGAACCAGCTTTTAGTTTTATTGATCTTTGCTATTGTTTTCTTTGTTTCTATTTCATTTATTTCTGCTCTGATCATTATGATTTCTTTCCTTCTGCTAACTTTGGGTTTTGTTTGTTCTTCTTTCTCTAGTTCCATTAGGTGTAAGGTTAGATTGTTTATTTGAGATTTTTCTTGTTTCTTGATGTAGGCTTGTATAGCTATAAACTTCCCTCTTAAAACTGCTTTTGCTGCATCCTATAGGTTTTGGATCATTGTGTTTTCATTGCTATTTGTCTCTAGGTATTTTTTGATTTCCTCAGTGATCTCTTGGTTATTTAATAACGTATTGTTTAGCCTCCATGTTTGTGTTTTTTACGTTTTTTTCCCTGTAATTGATTTCTAATCTCATAGCGTTGTGGTCAGAAAAGATGCTTGATATGATTTCAATTTTCTTAAATTTACTTAGGCTTGACTTGTGACCCACAATGTGATCTGTCCTGGAGAATGTTCCATGCGCCCTTGAGAAGAAAGTGTAATCTGCTGTTTTTGGATGGAATGTCCTATAAAGATCAATTAAATCTATCTGGTCTATTGTGTCATTTGAAGCTTATGTTTCCTTGTTAATTTTCTGTTTGGATGATATGTCCTTTAGTGTAATTGAGGTGTTAAGGTCCCCCACTGTTATTGTGTTACTGTCTATTTCCTCTTTTATAGCTGTTAACAGTTGCCTTATGTATTGAGGTGCTCCTATGTTGGGTGCATAAATATTTACAATTGGTATATCTTCTTTTTGGATTGATCCCTTGATCATTATTTAGTGTCCTACCTTGTCTCTTGTGACATTCTTTATTTTAAAGTGTATTTTATTTGATATGAGTATTGCTACTCCAACTGTCTTTTGATTTCCATTGGCATGCAATATTTTTTTCCATTCCCTCACTTTCAGTCTGAATGTGTCCCTAGGTCTGAAGTGGATCTCTGGTAGTCAGCATGTATATGGGTCTTGTTTTTGTATCCATTCACCAAGCCTATGTCTTTTGGTTGGAGCATTTAACCCATTCACGTTTAAGGTAATTATCAATATGTATGTTCCTATGACCGTTTTCTTAATTGTTTTGCATTTGTTTTTGTAGTTCCTTTTCTTCTCTTGTGTTTCCCACTTAGAGAAGTTCCTTTAGCCTTTGTTGTAGAGCTGGTTTGGTGGTGCTGAATTCTCTTAGCTTTTGCTTTTCTGTAAAGCTTTTGATTTCTCCATTCAATCTGAATGAGATCCTTTCTTGGTAGAGTAATCTTGGTTGTATTTTCTTCCCTTTTAGCACTTTAAGTATATCATGCCACTCCCTTCTGGCTTGTAGAGTTTCTGCTGAGAAATCAGCTGTTAACCTTATGGGAGTTCCCTTGTATGTTATTTGTCATTTTTCCCTTGCTGCTTTCAACAATTTTTCTTTGTTTTTAATTTTTGCCAATTTGATTGCTATGTGTCTCAGCATGTTTCTCTTTGGGTTTGTCCTGCGTGGGACTTTCTGCACTTCCTGGACTTGGGCGGCTATTTCCTTTCCCATGTTAAGGAAGTTTTCGGCTATAATCTCTTCAAATATTTTCTCGGGTCCTTTCTCTCTCTCTCCCCTCCTTCTGGGACCCCTAAAATGTGAATGTTGTTGTGTTTAATGCTGTCCCAGAGGTCTCTTAGGCTGTCTTCATTTCTTTTTGTTCTTTTTTCTTTATTCTGTTCCACAGCAGTGAATTCCACCATTCTGTCTTCCAGGTCACTTATCCATTCTTCTGCCTCAATTATTCTGCTCTTGATTCCTTTAATGTATTTTTCATTTCAGTTATTGTAATGTTCATCTCTATTTGTTTGTTCTTTAATTCTTCTTGATCTTTGTTAAACATTTCTTGCATCATCTCGATCTTTGCCTCCATTCTTTTTCTGAGGTCCTGGATCATCTTCACTATCATTATTCTGAATTCTTTTTCTAGAAGGTTGCATAACTCCTCTTCATTTAGCTGTTTTTCTGGGGTTTTATCTTGTTCTTTCATCTGGTACATAGCCCTCTGCCTTTTCATCTTTTCTATCTTTCTGTTAATGTGGGTTTTGTTCCACAGGCTGCAGGATTGTAGTTCTTCTTACTTCTGTTGTCTGCCCTCTGAAATGTATACTTTTAATATGTATATGAATATAAGATGGATTGTAATATTAGTAAAAGATGTAAATAAGTTTGATAAAATGAAAACACCTTCCAGTTTTAGTGTCTTTGTGTCAGTGATTAACACTTGGTGACTTTAATGTTTCATTTATGAAAATGGGATGATAAACATGTTTATAAAAATACGTTGTGTAAATGGTATATATGTGTCTCATAGTAACCCCAAGGGCATAATGTATAATTCATTGTAAGATGGATTCAGTGCAAATTAATTGATTGAAATTGCCATAAGTGTCTCATGTTAGCACTAGTTCACTCCTAACTTTACTGATAGAATTATCTTGGTAAAGATCCAAGACAGCAATGTTGAAGTGATATGCTGGACAAAGGAATTTATCTTTCCCTTTGTGACAAATGAATACTCATTTTGTATTTCTTTAACATTGAGGCAATTGATAGTGATGATTAATAATGTGGGTTATAGAAACAGGCATATTGATTATCTTGTTCTGCCTGTTAGAAGCCATGTGATTCCAGGAACTTATCTTAGCATCATTAAGGCTGAATTTCCTCATTCTTAGAAGGGAAGTGATAACATTTAATTAAAATGATTCATGGTAATTGTTCTATGCCAGGTAACTCTGCCATTATTATTATAGCTTCTAAGACTGTTCTTTAAATGTAGTATACTATGAATATTTTCACACAACAAAGTTTCATTACATTTTATTCTTAGATTATTTTTTCTGAAAGTTCCCTTTAACATATTCCAAATATTTACTGTTAGGACTTTAATATAATTTCATAGTATATTAAATAGTATTTTAATGAGGTAGATCACAACAAAGCCTGGTTCAAAGCTAAGGTTGAATGATAGCCAAGGGTTAGGTTGTTTTCACTTTAGTTAAGTACAGTGGAAACAACAAGTTAATTGGAAGAATACACAGAAGGAATGGCTTACTTATATTAAGAAAAAAGTAAACGTATGATCTTCCCTTGAGTAGCACTGCATCCCAGGAAGTAGGAGGAGGGATCTATAAGGTCAGGGTAGCTCAGAACTATCAAATTACTACATTTTCTGTCATTTGATTACAGTAAAGCCATGTAGAGGCAGGGACGTCATTATTTAAGAATCCCTTCTGTAACAATATAAGGAATATTTCTAGACCTTTGCTGTATATTTCTGATTCTATTTTTTATTGCAGCATTGGTCCTACAGCAGATCTGCTTAAGTCTACCCTATGCAGAGGTATTCAGGTTTACTTATAATTAATTTCATGTTTTATTTTTTATTTCATTAATTTTGGACTAATAGAAGTGAATTACTTTGGCTTTTTAAATTTTCTCAGGAATGACCAAATAGATTGTTGAGTTAAAACCACATTTTTCCTGCCCACATAAAGGGCATAAAAATACCTAAGTTTCTCATTTCCCTTTGGAAAACGTTATGTCCACAAGCATGTCTGGTGTTTTGACACTAGCATCAGTGAGCATCCGTTCAGAAAGGTGCACAGGAGGAGCATGAAAGTGTCATAATTTTTACTGTAGCTGAGATGGAGAATAAAGTGTATGCTTTTGAGATATGCTTATGAGTTACAATTAACAACATATGTGTGTTTGGAAGTGAGGTGACAGAATATTAGGAATCAAGAATGGCTCTCAGGTTTTCAGCTCAAACAGATGTGTAAGTGGGAGTATCTTTTGTGGAAAGGAAGAACACTGGACCACATGAACATTGTAAGAGATAGTGGAGGAGGAATTTCAAACTTTTGAATTTTTGGCACATCCAAATGGAGACATCTAATAAGCAGATGGTATATAGGAAGGGAGTTCTGCACTAGAGATGAAAACTTGTGGGTCATTTGCTTCACTGGTAAAAACATTTACTGGAATGGAACAGAGGCCTGGGGGGGCATGGGGTGGGGGAGATGAGCTTCAATACATTGACAAGAGTGCCTAGGATAGAATCTAAGTGTTTTCAAAATTTAAAGAAACTAAAGAAGGAAGAGCTACTAAAAGAGACTAAAAAGTAACAGTCACAGGTAGAGGAGAAAACCAGGAGAGTGTGTTTTCTGGCAATCCAAGAGAATAAACTCTAGTAAGAGAGATTGTCAAAGGTTCTGAAAAGTATTGAAAGGGCAAGGAAAGGGAAGATTGAAGACTAAGGCACCTCTGAGAGACAGTGAGATGTTTGGTTGGTCATGGAATCCACATTCAAGTGTTTGAGCAGTAAGTGGGAGGTAAGGACAATCTTCTTGAAAGAAGTTTGATATTTAAGGAGAGGAAGGAGAGATAGCTGGAAGAAACCAATTTTTTTGTCATATATTTTTGTTTGTTTTGGGTATTTTGGTATTGGGAGAGAATTTGTAGATTGAGAGAGGAAACATATTCTTGGCTGAGTACAGTTGTTGATATTTGGGACTGTGTTAAGGAAACATTTTATAACTGATGTTCTCATAACATTTTCATCATTTCTGTTAGTTACCTACCTTACAGCCTTAATGAATTAAGAATTGTGAAGATGTACTTCATCTTTGGAGAAGGACTTATAGTTAAGCTTCCTTAGCAATTTGGAGTCTGTTGAAATATGTTTATAAATGCCAGACAGGATTGGAGGTGAAGTTTTTTAAAACTGAAAAAAAAATCCTATTCTGAAGAGATCATGTTTTCTGAAACTACCATTTTGAAAGCAGCTCATTGCTTTCATCTCTTTTAACTCATCCAACTATCAAGATTAGTTATTTTTTACTGAGATAACTCTGAGTACCAATAAATATTTAAAATTCAATCATATGCCTATCACTGAGTTCTTACTGAATGCACAGTTTCAAAAAAAAAATTGGCAACCTAGCAAATGTTAAAACAGAATTGCACAGTTAAAGGATCTCAGAATCAAATTTTAGTTGATTTTAGTTGATGAAATCAACTACACTAAACACCCCATCAACATTTGGGCCCCTGGACAATATATATGTGTTTTTTCTCCCCATAAGTGTTTCTCAGGTAAAAATATAATTTCATTTAATTAAGTTAGAATGTTATTAGAAACAAATCTCTGGAGAAAATGTTCAGATTTGTTTATGTTGCACTTTTTCTGTATATTTATGTTTGACAGTTCCAGTGTATTTCAGAAATTCTACTTATTAAAAAAAAAAGACATGGAGCAACTGTGAGGGAAATTTTTATAGAAAAAATAGCTTTCAAACTTGTAACTATAGATGCATGGTCAAGTAGCCCTGCTTATGTATTACTACAGATTCTTTTTGATCTTCTATTCCTTATTGCCTTACACTACAAAGTTATAATCTTATTAAGAATGGTCAGGCTATTTTTATATTGTCTTTAGGATTAAAAAGAATTATTAAGGTAGAAGATCACCCACAATTTACATTAACCAGATCTATTTGCTCAGTAATTGACCTGCATTTTGAAAAAATAACATATTTGATTCAGGATTTAGTTTGGTTGAAAATTCAAATTCTAGTTATATTATTACAATTCTAATTTCTGTTAACAGTGCAAAAAGAAAATCAACTCTCATGCATATTCTCATATTAATGTCCTTATTAATACAGGTTTCCAAAATGTATTCATTGTCATTCTGGGGCTGACCCTTGATTATTTTCCTTGATGCTGTTTGACTTGGTTGGAGGTAAAATTAGAGAAGAAAATATTAGGCTGAATTCAAGAAATTTGGGTGCCAACAAAGTTAATAAAATTATATGATTTATTATGGCATATTTTAATATATAAATCATGTGATATATTATGTATTTGTTCCTTCAGAATGGGGGGTTGGTTGAATATGTATTAATGAGCCTCTTCTAATAATGACAAATGCTGGTCAAATATATATTTAACATGTGTAGGAATCTGATTCTAGATCATGTAACAGAATTGTGATGATAGGTGGACTTATTCTCAGGTATGTGAAGTGAGAAGTAAAAAAAATAATAACAATAATGCTTCTGAGATGAAGGATGATGATCTGTGACTTATTATGCCTCAGTAGTGCACACAGATCTTTTTCTCACAGGATGTCCCGGGAGTCATAATGAAGGGAATCCATATCTGTGTTCATCATTCATTCTTGAAAATTGACTAGAGGTTCCTAAGTGCCCATTTTTGGGTGGAGCATTTTGGGATTATTTAAAAGCACACAGGTTGAGAAAACTTTCAACAAATGATTACTCTTCGGTAGAAAAAGTATATATTATATATTTGATCAGATTGAGACTGAGAGAGATATCTGCCCTGAATATGAGTTGTTTCCCTCAAACTGTATTTTCAAGTCTTACAACTACTAATGGTTGGAGTTAACATTTTCTCTCTAACAGCAGAAGTGACTGATTGTAAAATTGTCCCAACTTGTTCTAACTATTCAAAGGGAGAATTTTGGCTTGAGCAAACTGACAATATCATCAACTTTCTTGTCTACCATATCCCCTTCTTTTCTTTTCCTCTTTCTGTGACCCAGACACATTTTGATAATATCTGTTCTTTCATATGCTTTGTGCATGCCAGTCTTAGTTACTACTGTGTTGCCAGTTCCTGTAGCTTTGCCTGGCACACTGTAACACTCAATATTGAGTAAATAAATGTACAGCACTGCTTCTTCAGATAACGTATCTCTGGATTAAGAGATGAGAGTTTTGAAAATGAAATGATAATACTATGTAAACATAGTGTCCAGTAAACATACTGGACATACAGAAGACTGGATTCTCACTATAATTTTATTGAAGTGTGTTTGCTGAGCTTACGATTTCTTATTGACTACGTTGGCATTTATCATAACACAGAGTGGGAGACCCACTTATTCTGTAGGATAATGGGAGAAAAGAGAGGACAGTGGGGACCTGAGATAATTATGCAGGAGGAGTGTTGGGTAATTGAAGACAAGTCGAGTTGCAGTTTAAGTATTGGAGGGGGCAGTGTGGGGATATAGCATTTTGGTCATTAGTAAGCAGTGATTAATTGCTTCACTTTTGCATACCAATTCAACACTAGGTATTGCAGCATTCACATATTTTCATTGCTTGAAAGTCCCTTATGAACTTCCCCAGAACTGTCATTCATTAATTCATTCAGAATTGTGTGAAAATTACAGAGGGAATCAATGAAGTTAGATTAGATTTTATATTTCTTTTATTTTCACCTATCAGTTTAAGTAGAGACAAATCTAGGAAGATGTTACTAAGAGAGAATGTTGATTAAAAACTCGATTAAGATTGCAGCATTCTCTGACTGTTCTAGAATCTAACAGCTTGCCGAACATGCTAGAGCAAGAGACTCTGTGGTCAAATAACTTACAAATAATATTCCACCTTAACAATGTGCAGAGTATTTCCCAGTGTAATTTATGCTTTTATTTTTTTACTAAGGCCATACTTGTATCAGTTTTTATCATCTAGATCAGAAAGAAAAATATTGTTTCTCAGGCTGTCAGTGTTAGTATTTTCTAATACAATTTGTTTGTTTTTCAATCCCTTAAATTCTCTTTAGGGCTGAATCAACATAAAAGTGAACATGAGTATAGTTAAAGGCATATGTGTCTTGGAAAGTATCCCTGCTTCTATGTTTCTACATGTTTCCATTAACTGCAGAATTATCCAGTCATATCACTTTTCATCTGGAGTGGAACTTGGCCTTGTTCCAAAATATGTGACGTTATAATCTGTTGCTCTAGAAAGTATGAAGCTCTTCTTAATGAAGCTACAAAGCAGTTATAAATTCCTTCAGTCCAGCAGGATATGGAGTTGAAGGAAGACTATACATTTTGGAGAGATTTGAATAATTGCTAAGAAATAAATCAACTGTCCATAATCCTTTAAGATCCAGGTGCTGGTGGTGGCTCTAAGAGGTGGCAGTTGGAGCTACAAGATGAAACTGCCTGGGCTATTGACTTGTTGACACAGTGCAAGTGAACAAAATGCCTGCCTCTCTCCCACACTTTTTAACTCATTTCAATCTGCTCTGCCATGTGAAGAAGAAGCCTGCTCGGCTTCTAAGTAACTCAGACTCTGTATTCCCTCTGTGTGTCGGGTTTTGTTTGGAAAAGCCTGGCAGCGGTACTTTCTGCTTTGAATGAATGGCAGCTTTCCTTCAACACACTGGTCTATGACTGCTTTTGGAGGAAAAGGCAAGAGGCAGAGAAGGACAGAATAAATTTATTTACAAATTTGGGGGACAAGTTTGTCTCCCCATGTTTTGCTCTTTGAAATGAGCTACAATAGTGATTATTGAGTCAAGAGAAACCAGTATAAATCAAAAAGTCAAATAATATAAGTCTCAGTTATGGTAGACATTGGTGATTTGTCTTATTTCATCTGAAAATGCATTTAGAGTCTGGTACAGAAAGTGCCAAGTTATACTTGCTGAAACTGGGGTTCTAGGAGGACTGTAAATCTGTATAAAATTCAGAATTATGATTTTAGAATTAGAGGTAACTGAGGGCATTTTAAATCCAGCAAAATATTATGTTAAGGATTTCTTCATAAGTCCTCAATGTAGCAGAGTGATGAAGGTGATTCATAAAACTCTTTTTTCTTCGTCACCTAATTCTAACAATGAAAGCTTTTAATGACCAAAGTAATTCCACCATTTACCTATTAAATAGCTCTGTGTGTGTTTATATGTGCATTTATATAAGTAAACATATTTAAAAATATATATTAAAATAAATATATGTGTCTATATTTATTTATATTTATATAGATACATATATACATATATTTCTCTCTTATATATATATATATATAATATATATGCATATATATATGAAACCTGTGTTTAGTAATAGGCTTTAGGCTCAAGAAATCTAAGATATTTTCTTGGTAATCTTTCCTGGGTTTTTTTATTAAAGTCAGGAGACAACACAAAACTGGATCAATTTTATTTTATGCACTAATAAAAAAAAAAGTCCCCAATCTTTAGAAATTTATATAAAAGTACAATTCATAGTAGGCACTATCCTACAATATGTGATCCCTAAGTACCTCTGGTGGATATAGCTTAAGGTTATATTGAGATTTTTAAAACATTTTCTTGTATATTTTTTGAAATGCTTTCCTCAACCTCTCTGGTTTTAAGTATGTCAACTAATTAATCAGAGTGCTTGTAGCTTTAGTGAGAGTTTCATCATTACTTTTTTTTCTGTAATGAAATAATGTGTAATTTTACATATAAAAAGTTCTATAAGGTTTTCAAACATATTGAAAACAAGTTTTGATTGTTCACAATCTTCAACCTTATTAAATTCCTGTTTATGCATAGATAGATATAATTTGGTGTCTAACTGAATATATTAAATACATCAGGAGTTAATCCAGTGTGGAAGGCAGATTTCTAAAATAGCTCCATGACCCTGCCACCTGGTGTTATGTCGTGCATCATCCTCTCCCCTTGAATGTGGAAGCAACCTGTAACTTGCTATAACCAATGGAATATGGCAAAGGTTGTGGGATACCAAGCTTGTGATTACATCACAAGAGAGATGTAAGATTTTGTTTTCCTAGTACACATGGACGGCTTCTCCTGCTGTCCTTGAATAAGTAAACAGCCATGTTGTAAACTAAGAGGAGGGTCATGAGACAGAACGATGAGCAGCCTCTAGCACCTGAAGACAACCACAAGCCAGTGGTCAGTAAGAGGTAAAGCTAGGTCCTGGTTCCTCAGTCACAGTCACAACCAAATGCAATCACCTGAATGAGTTTGGAAATGGATTCTTTCCTAATCAAGGCTCCAGAATAGAACTCAGCCCAGCCATCACAACCTTGATTACAGCTTTGTGGAGTCCTGACTTGAATCTGTGACCCACAAAACTATGAGATAGTAAATGTGTGTTATTTTAAGCTGCTAATTTGTGGTGATTTGTTGCACAATAATGCAACTAATACATCCAGCAGATAAGAATTAGAATTGAGAAGAGGTAGCATAAGTGATACTTTTTTAAATATTTAAACTAATTAAACTATTTTGTAAGGTCTAAATTTCTCTCTTTAGGAAAAAAAAGTGTCCCTAAGGCAACTATGAAATAGCTAAAGATTAAGCATGGGATTTAGAAAATATTTTATAACAATTATTATCTATATTTCTTCTTAGTTTTATTTCCCTAGGTCAAAAGATTTTAGATTATATGAAAGAGACAAATAATTTGACTTTTTAATGTTTAATCTCATCCAAACTTTAAAATAGTTCCCGTATTTCAGAATCTGTCAGATAAATTTCTCATTGTAAATTCAATACTCTTTAAGAATTAAATTTTTAAAAATGGTGTGAATAGTTCAGCATCTTCACATATTTTACTTAGTCACATTGTATATGTACGTACACAACTATATGTTTATAAAATGATTTATTCCTCTCACATTGCCCTCAAACTACTGTATGATATCCCCAAACTGCTCTTCTAAATAATAGTCTGCCTGTTTTGATACCTCAGCACAGCTAAGTATTAAATGAAGATTATGCTATCCCTTATTTCCCAAACTGTCACTATAAAACAGGCAAGTGCTGGGTTAAAAAATATATATATGGCAAAAAAAAAACCTGTGTTAACTATAGCTGCCTTGAATCCTGACAATGCAGAGGTGTCAGAATCAAAACTAAAGTCGTTCTACATGAAATCACGACAGAGACTTATTAATGTGAACGCAGATGACTCTCCAGCCCCAGGTCCCTGATTGAGGTATTATTGCGTAGTTACACCCAACAGCTTTGAATCTCAACTCTAAATGACCACTGACAATAACAAGCCTAGAAAGGCTTGACCCCAGGCAAGTTGGTGAGACACTGCCTGTAATGAGCAAGGTTATTTTGATATGTTGAGAAAGCTTTTGCTCACTAAAGCTTTAATCTGGGTTAAAAAAAAAATGCCTTCTCTACTTCTTTACTTCATGGTTCCTATTGACTCAAGGACTCCGTCCTCATTCTGGAAGGATAGACAAAAATCCTCTTAGGTCTTGCTTTCTCAATGAGATATATTTGAGAGTAATATATGGGTTAATATTGGTTTGCTTAACTTAAATCAGATACTCTGAAATTCTTCCTACCAGCAGACTGGAGTCTAAAGCCCATAAGAAACATTCTATTTAGTTAGTATTAATTTGCCAGAGATAGTGATTGGAGTAAGCAGCATTTTAAGTCTCTTGATAACAAGAGAAGTAGCTTTGTATTATAAGCCTACTGTTTGTAGGTATAATATAAACCTATTGTTAAAATAAGTCAAGATTTCAAAAATTAACTACAGAAAATAAAATTTGTATTTTTGACCAGCTGTTTGCTTTTTATTGTTCATTAAATACCAGTGAACAGATGAACTGGCATGAGTACAAAAGTTTATGGTAATCTTCACAACTGTATGTAGGATGTAGCTGATTTTTCACATACAGCTAAAACATTGCTCTGTAAAATTCATTTTTATGAAATATGTCACAAAATGCTCTAGAATTAGTTTTATGAAGGTTTAGAATAACACACAATATATACATTTTTGCACAAGCACAAACAAAAATACATGTTAAACATATTCAAATGCTTATCTATGAAAGGGGGGGAATGAGAATAAGAGGTGCTAAAAAAAGAATTTAAGAAATAAAAATACATTGAAAGAGACCTGGGGGTGGGGAGAAATCCACCACTGTCTCTGCAGTGATAGGCACCAAATTTATATTCTCCATGATATTGCCAGTATATGTTTGTATACAGTCTTTAAGACAGTATGAACACTATTTTTCTTCAGCTTTAAATATTTGCCATTTTGTCATGTTTTTTTTTTAATAATTTCATGATTAGTACTGTAAAGGCTGCATTACTGTCCTTAAAGTTATTTAATGTAGTTTACATATCCACTTCCCTGTTATTGATAGACTTTATACTTAATGATTCATTTCTTAACTGTATATATGATGCTTTTCCCTTTTATAAAATAAATGAAATCCTAAGCTTTCATGTTTAAATGTTTTTAAATGTTAAAAATGCTTTCAATGTTTAAAATCTTTCTAAAGCATCTAATGTAACCAATTTCTTCTTTAAAGTAAACCAGTTTCACATATGTGTCATTGACTGCTATGCTTTAAAGAATACATCTTCTTTGTTAGACTTTGTGCTACGCTCTTTATATATTGTATCATATTGTATCATATAACTCCACTCAAAAGCAGGATATCTAGCCCACTAATACCTCCATGAGATTTAAAAAGGCACCTTTGTGTGATTATGGACTGTGGATAGCACAGTATTGCCTTTGTGGGAAGAAAAGTGTGCCTCTTCTTCTAGATAGACACAGCCGCAAACCAGAACACAAGGGCTCACAAACTGACCACACTGAATTTTGCCTCAAATGACTCCTCTTCAGGCACCTTTACCCATGACCTTGGTAAAAGATAGTAAAATGGAAGCTCAGGAAGTTGTGTCAAACCAGGAATCAAAACCAAATCTCTTTAGCCTTTAAGACTCTTTTATTTTCCCTATTCCAAGGAAAGATTTTCATCACTATATGATTAACATTTAATGGGCACTTCCTCTATGCTTTATATGCACACAATATATGCAAGACATCCCATAAAGTAATGCCTTATATGCACATTCTATTTAATCTCTAATTACTAATCCTGTTACTATTTTACATATGACAAAATTAAAGCTTAGAAATCAAGAAGCTTGGGGAAGATCAACTGACTGGTAGATGTCAGAATGGAGTTTCCAGTTCCTATGGTCAGTTTCAAAGCACAACTGCTTGACCACAGCATTGCGTGGCATCACTGTGAACCTCGTGAGCTGGGGTTGTGAACCAGGGGTCTTGCTGTACTACCGTGACATAGACTTAGCTTCAGTTGGCCGTTCCCAGGCCCACTCCGGATCTTTTGATTCAGAGTCTCCCCAGAAATCTTTATTTTAACAATCACCCTATAACCCTTAGGCAAATAAAAACTTAGAACACATGACATAACTGATTACAGGACCTCCTGGACAGAAATTCTATAGTGACATGATAAAAATCAAACTTTAAAGCTTTGCATTACAAGGGTTTGCTTTATCTGGAACTCATCTATGTATGTTGGCTCTTTCTTGTTTGCACCTATAATGTAATCATATCAAACTTTATGTTAAAAATGAAATACTAATACCTAAAAATTACCAAATATATACAACATTCCTTTACTATTTTAAGTATTTGTAAAAATATGTCACATTTAAATATTACAATAAGTGTGGCTGCTTGTTATTACTATATTAATATCCAGATTAAAAATTAGAATCTCATAGAGGTTAAAGAATTAGTTCAAGGTCATATAACCATTAGATCTCAGGCACTTGCCTGCCAGCTCCAGCACTTAACATGCATGCTGATATGTCTCCCAAATTACAGACATGATCACAGAAGCATGAGAAAGCATAGTGTGTTTAGAAGAATAGCAAACTCTTTAGTAACATAATTCTCTGTGATATTTTCCTCACTATAAATAAGGATCCTGATTGAGACTTAAATAAGTCAGCTTATTTGCCTAGTTAGAACAAGCAGAGCCAGAAATCAGACCCATAGCCCCCAGCCTCTCTGTTTTAGGTTCTTGACACAGCCTAGTACCACTCAGTCCACTTTGCTGGAAATCCCCTCTTTTGAATGAGTTACATGTTTCCATGGTTGTGTTCTAATCCTGAGGTTCATCCTAAATCACAGTTAAACCGTGAGAATATATTTATCTGAAGTATAAACATTTTCTTTATCCTTTTTGGATTCTCCTGATAGTAACGGGTGCCTAATCCATAATGCTTCTTGTTTCCACGTAGATCTCTCCCTCAGTCTTAATTTTCACAGACTCTCTTGTTCTCTAATTTGAGAGCTCTGTCTGGTCTTCTCTTGCTTGTCCTGGATTATTGTTTCTGGCCCTTTAAAATATGCCTCCTTCAATCTCTGTCCACCATGAGCTCCACCATTTTCTTAATATTTGTAATGAAAGGGGAAGTTTCGTATTCTGTATTATGGAAGGAGTATTTTATAGTGTTTAAAATCATTTTACTTCAAGGGCATATTAGGCAAACGAGGTATTGGAGCTGTATGTGTGTACTTTGTCAATAGAACAATTCATTAAACATTTACTTTATATGTGAGACTCTTGGCTACAGGTAGTAAGGAATACAAAGATAAATTAAATACGGCCCTGCTGTTATGGAACTTGTATTATTAGAGATACTAAGATACACACCAAAAATCATCAAATGTCATCTGTGAGTTTATTTGATAATAATGAAAGATTAACTCCCTTAGACCAATGATTTCTATTCCTAGAAAGTTATGCTGATAAGTAGAATAGAATAAAATATATATCTACAAATATATTAAAATTAGAAACTACCTAAATGTCAAAATATAACTATTTTGATAAATAAATTGTATATATGTACATATGATGAAACATAATAACAATCATTTAAATCTAGATTTATTGACAGAAAGAATGTCCATGATATTTTGTTAAAAGAAAAAGGAAGTTGAAATGTAGTATATAGAGCAAAAATCAATTTGGCTTTAAAATGTAAGTGGGGGAGAGAGATCTAAAGAAGTCTAGAGTATTATACACCATATTTTTAACAGAAATTATCTCAAGATTTTTTAGTGGCTTTTTCTCTTTTGTTTATTGTGTTTTTAAATTGGTCCCCTACAATTCACCTATACTTATCCTGTAGTATATAGGGTTTTTTGCATCTTATTAAATATATATTTTCCCAAAATCTAAATATGGAGATTTCTTTTAAAAAAGAAAGAAAGGCAGGTATTGTAATATACAAGAGTTCAATTGATAACGGTCTAATTTCTCATAGGACATGCATTCTAGCTATCATTCTGATGTGTCATCAAAATTATAATTGAACATCACCAGAAATGAGACCGACTTTGTCTTTAATAAAAATTAAGTTTAATAATTCCTATTGTTACTGGAACAGTCTTCATAATGCCAGATACTTTATTTAACCAACAATATCAATGTATAGATTATTCCATATGTGTGCTATTTCCTGAAGTGAAAAAAAGTCTTCTCAAACTAAATATACACAACTTTGTTTAAATGTTTATTGGTAAAGGCATCTTTATTAAAATATCAATGTTTAAACCTTTAAAACATCAGTTCTTACAACTATAAAATGCATCTGTCTCCTATAAATTCTCACCACTGTCCCCCAGTCTTTGTTTTGAAAGATGCAAATGCGTTCATTTGTTTGAGTTGTATATAAAACAAAGGCAATGAGGTTCTGACTGAAGGTTCTAAGGGTTCACCTATTATTTGTCTATGATTTACCCGCACACATTTTACTGCTTGACACTTATGACACATTTGACTGACCCTGGATTATTTACACTTTCTTCAAAATTTTTCCCTCTCTGGCAAATTGAACTTGCCAGATAAGTGACTTTTGTACTAAATGAAATGTTACTCTCTGAGAATGAATGTGTATAAATATGGCAACACTCTGGAGGCATTGAGTGTTTTTTTTTTTTCTTAAATAGGATGAGTGTATTATGATAAATAATCCACCTTAGCTATGAGGAAGACATTGCTGGATTTTGCCTGTGTACTCTTCATTGTGTCACTTTTAACCAACTTCAGGCTGTTTGCTCTGTCACAACCACCCTTCTGAAATTGCTTTCATTTTTCGATTCTTCCTTCTCAGAGCCTCAGATGAACATGTGGGCAAAATTTGATATGAACTTACATAAATCCTAGGCAAGAAATGGTATTCTTGATTTAGATAACAAATAACTGTTTTTTCACCGGTTTATGTGTTCATTTGCAAAATGTTGTTGTGAGGTTCTCATATATCACAATATTTAAGACATAGGCTGTATCTTTTCTTATAGTATGTTTCTGTATAACACCATCAATGAGTCATATGTTCGTATAAGAACCTAGAAAAAATTTTTTTAGCTTCTATAGAATGTGTGAAGTTTCCTTATGCCCAAAAGATATGAAGATGTGGAGGGTTTGATATAAGAAGGTGGAATTAAAGGGGAGAGAGAGAGGGAGAAAGAAATATGAAAGGAGATTAAGAGATTATTTTGATTTATCAGTAATACTGTCACTGAATGTAAGCTGCTAAACTTCTTAGTACTGATGAAGTAAGACGGTAAAAACAACCACACAAAAGAGAACAGAGAATCACCAGACAGGCTGACAGGACACAGTACAATAAAGCAGCCAACACCGATGATCAGTGGGGCATCAATTTATCTAGCGGGAGGTAGCACCTGCTACTAATTGGTGCAAAGAGCTCCCCAATCGCTGTGTGGGTTAGTGCATTCAGCTCTTCCCTGCAAGTGCTGGAGCAGGACAGCTAATTGCTGTGGCTTCAGTGCCAGTGAATCAACATGCTGAGCTAATAGTGACAGATAGAGGGCAGGCAGATTCCTGCTAGCAGCTTAGAGTTAGCTGCTTGTGATAACTAAGGCAGCTGGCATATATCTCAGAACGGGGAGGATAGTATGCCTTCTGGGTTAATACGCTGAGGTGTTTTGTTTTGTTTTTTTAAATCTCTAGTAACATTTCCTTGATGATGTGAAACTGGATATTAATGCCTCCCAGAAACAAGAAGTATGGTGTGAGAACAAATCGTCTTGGACCTAGATTATGAGCATTGGTTTTGAAAGGAATGTGCAGGAGGCAGCCTTGTCAAGAAAACTTGCTGCATGATCTTCCATGCGCTAAAGATGAAACTTTAAACCGGCAAGTAAGTTCTTTTATTTCCCCATGCCCCCCCCTTGATCTTTCAAATTTAAGGCAGCAGTGAAGTACAGAGAAAGTTAAGACTTTGTTTCAGTACAGTGGGTCTCTGTCATGGTATCACTTTCTGTCATGCGTGTTCAAAGACTAGAGCAGTAATGATGTACACGTAATTATCTGCTAGAAGAATAAGCACAGCCCCTTGTCCCCTCAGCCTTCCGGATTACTGTGTGGTATTGTAATTTTGTTGAGAAGTCAATGTAATGTTTAGAAAGACACGTGCTTTTGAATTATGACTCTGTGTGGTTTGTCATTTTTAAAAATTATAATCCTCAGCTGCTTCTTTTGCTTCTCTCTCCCTGACAAAATATAGGAAAAGGGTATCAGTACTGACATGGTATGTTCGGTTTTTGCATGTTCAAGTATGCCTGGGTGAGGTTTTGTTTTCTGTGTGATAGTTGCAGGAGGTTAGAGTTACTGGCTAAGTTACGTGGCTAACTGTTTCACAATTATATTTTGTGTTTTGTAGTCATATAGAGTATCCTGATGTTTACACATAGATAGTGTATTAGAATATCGGCTCCTTTACAAAAGTATCAGGAGCATTAACCATTTAGAATTTGAGTTCAGATGGACTTTATCCTTGTAATACAGAATTAGTGCTAGATGGTACTAACAGCTTTCCTGCTTCGTGGTATGGCCTTTACAGTAAAAACATAGTTTGGTAACTATACAGAAGGTGGACCTGAGTAGCAAGTCTCAGACCCAGTCTGCTGGTCCTCTAATGTGTGACTCTAGCATGCACAGATGGTCATCGATGTGATGGAGTTGTAGCATGGATGCAGAGACCCATTGTTAACTAGAGTATAATGTGACCGCCTCATGTAAGGTTAACTCCAGCTCCATACTCATTTGATTTCACAAATAGAGCTAATTGTCAAATCTGGTAACCCAATACTTAAGGCATAGAGTTATTGTGTTGCTTAACATCAGAGAAGCAAATACTTTGTGAAAGAAGCACATTTTAAACATAGAATGCTTCTTGTAGTTTTCACACCTAGTTTGAAACTTTTTATGCATGCTCGTGGGAACTTGTTTTTCACCGCAAATTGTTCCTCTATTAGTTTCTTTAGTTTTCTTTAGTTGTGGATAAGTGTGAGTCAGTGCATTGATCTGTACGTGTGAGTCTTCAAATTTCAGCAACTTGATCCCCCTTGACTGTGGGCTCATTCTCCTATGAAATAGAAGTGCAATTTAATGTGTGCCCAGTTGCACTGAGTGGGGGCATCCTAATCTCTCAGATGTTGCAGTGAGGTGCATGCGAAACAGGGAATGTGAATCTCCATCACTTTGCCACAAAAATGACCCCTAAACATTAACCATTCAGGGACTTAACCAGATCAGAGTGTGTGCTATCTTACTGTTAGCTGCTTGTGTGGAATATTATGGGGTAAAGTTTTGAGTATTCTTTAAAAAGAGGTTTCAAACCTTTCACTTTCTAAGAGATTTTTTAAATTATAATATAGCCATTTATGAGATTATTTGATGAGCTCAGTGAGTGCCTGAACTATAAAAGTAGTTTAAAAATAAACACCAATAATTATAATTCTAAGAAGAAAAAGCTCAAGTTAAATGTCCATTACAGACTTTGTTTCTTAGTCTTTCCACATTTAAATTTTGCATAATATGCATTGGGCCTTTTCATCATCCAACTTTAAAGGCAGACAGGCAGACATAAATTGAAGCCCTTTGCAAAAATTCCCCAATGTTTTGGTACACAGCTCAAGTTTGAAGTTAAAAGGTAATTATTATTTTTCTTGTCAAAGGAAATCACGATTTTTCTTTGATCGCAAAATGTGTGTCAAGCAAGTGTACATTGAGTAATTAATGGTTCTTTTCTGTACCCACTTGATCATGTGGGCTTTTACTTACTGAATAAATAATGAACCTTTACAATAATAGTACAAAGTAAAATTAAAAAAATAAAGGTAATCCCCTAAATGTGAATATTTTTAAGGATAGATCAGTATATTTCCTCTGTTGTAAATGTACAGATGTAATTTCAGACAATAGGAACTTTTGTTCCTACTTACATGTGTAAAAGAATACAAAACTTCTCTCGCAAACCAGCTGTTACCTCAACTGTTTTTCTAGCGCTCTATACATTTACATTTTATTGTAGCCTTAACACTGGGGAGAAGTATGTGGTTTTAAGTTTTACTCAGGGTCCCAACCTAAGAATAAATTCAAGCTGGCAGAAATAATAATCTCAACAAAGAGACCACATACTTCCTAAACGGAGTGGATGTGTCTATTATCTAAAAGTTTAATTTTGCTTGAGATTCTAAGAGTTGGTTATAGTCATTTTATTTTTTTCTTTTTCCACTTTTTTAAGAGTTGTTCTTACTGTTGGGATCACTGGTGTCTTTGAACCATTTTGTCAGTCTCTGTAGCTTCCACATGCGTCCATGGGGAAGGCTATACAATTGTATAATATGGAAAAAATAGTGTTACTCAACCAGGGTGATTTTCCAAAACTATTTTTATTACTTTTAACTAAAACTTTGTTTGGATATAGATATGTTTTCTTTTGTAATGGGATTTTTATTTGTTATTAGTTTATAATATGGCAGACTGTTGATTCCAAACTAATGATGACATATGGGACTTCATATATTAGTTTCATACTCAAATATCACTGGTTGCATGAGGAGATATTGGAAGGAACTGTGGGAATTCATTAGTGCTCTCAGTCAGTTCTGAGTGAGAAAAAGAGCTACTGTGAGTAATTTATGGCAAAATTATGTTCTCTTGGTAGAGTCTCCGTACAAATTCCAAAGGTTCAAAGCACTCAGACACTGAATTAATGTGTAACTTTTATTTGAATTGAATACTAGAGCCACTTAGATTGAAATGGTGATGGGACCAGAGAATATACACAGAAATTCAAAATGTAACCATTACTTCCTTGCACATATGAGTGTGTGAGGGGAGGAAGAATGAGGAGGTAGTTTTGAATGTGAGTATGAACAGTATGAACTTGAAGTAGAATCACCACCTGCGATGTATAAACCTTGCCAGATTTTCAGGACTGTTAAATGAATGTGATTTGGTCTCAGCCTGCAAATAAGTCAGGCACTAAAGAGCAAGATAGTCTCTCTCTCCCTCTCTTTATTAATTGATATAAGGAGCACAGAAACCTCAGATTCTAGTACAAAGACAACAATAATTTTCCTTGGAAGCCTTGGCACATTCCCTAAACATCTGTAAAACTTAGCCTATCAGAGTTTTTGTAAGGATCAGCCAAGGTAATGAATAAGAAACCTCTATGTTGCTAAATAATCTAAATTAATCAATTAACTGTTAAAGATTCTGATTTTCTACCAATTCCTCAAGATGATCATGTCTGTGTGTGTGTATATATCTATCAACAAGCAATAACAGCAGTGAGATAATTTCCACTCTAAAGAGTAAAATTTTCTACCTGAGCAACGTAATGGACAGATTTCCTTTTAGCCCACAAGCTGCTTATAGGTTGTACTCAACCTTGAATATCAGATCATGGTTATTGAAGCTATAAATGTAAAAGGTAAAAGCAGTCATTATTTGAAGAACCTAAAGAAACTAAAGCATTTCTTTCTTTCGGACTGGCAAATGGAAAAATTCAAAGCTTGTTTATTGTGCTTCTTGATGGATAAGAAATTGACGGCAGGTATAAACTTCTTTATGGCTTTTAGAGTGTAAGCAGTCGCAGGCCATGGCAGATGTGTAGTTCCTATTACTTTGAAAAGTCATTCATTCTAACGCTTAGTGGAAGGGCGGGTTTCAGACAGAATTAAGTAGTTTCCTGAAAGGGGGAGGACAGCGATGTGTGCGATGAAGTGCATCATTCAGAGGGGAGCCCAGCTAATGAATGCTCTCCCTGTTATTTTCATGGAGGTGTCAGAATGAGGCTTTTCCGATTCTGCATCACTGAATCCTTATGGAAATGCAAATTGTTTATCCAGGGACAGTGACTTTCCTTTTTGCTTTATCATTTAAGGGACTGATTTTGTCAACTTTGCAGTGCATCACTGGAATCCAGAGAAGGTTCATTAAAACTGAATGAGAGGTTGTTATTTCTTTAGAACCTTAAGTCACTGTCTGAGAGACAGACAGAGACACAGAGAAGTCACCAAGAGATACAGAGGTGCACACACACAAAGAGAGACACAGAGATAGCTACATGAAAAACAGAAACAGAGAGACTCACTAAAAGTGAGATAAAGTAAGTTAGAGGCACAGAGTGAAAGATGGGCAAAAAAAGAATGGGGACTGAGAGAAACTGAAATACACAGTGAGGAAAGAACAGAGAGAGAGGTGGAGAGAGAGAGAGAGGGGTAGAGGTAGAAACAATGAAGGAGCAAGACGGAGAGAAATGGACAGAAAAAGACAAACTGTCTGAAAGGCAAATGGTAAAAAAAAAAAGAAAGATGTATAGTGAAAGGAGAATAGAAACAAAAGTCTAAAAACAGAGGCAGAAAGGGAGATTGAGACAGGCAGACAGAGAAAAAGAGACAGACAGTGAGAGAGAAAAACTGAAAGAAAAACAGCCTTTGATCCAGAGATGGAGAAATGAGACAGACAGAACGAATGGTGAGGAGCAGATGGAACTGAGCTTTAATTCTGCTCCAGTCCCTTACTAGTGATGAGCTTGTCTCACTACTCAGGCTTGTCTGTAAAAGGCTGACAAAAAGATGTAATTCACATATGTAAAGCGTCCTAGCACAGGACCTGCAACCAAGGAATGTCTCAGTAAATGGAGATTGATATTTATCACCATCATCACCATTTAGGTAGAATTTGGACAGTTTTAAAGGCTTTGGAGTCAGAGCTCAAGTCAAATCCTTGCTTATTCTTATTCTGCAGATAAATAGTTTAACGTTGATAAGCTACAGTTGCTTCACCTGTAAAACTCCGATATTATTTTCTACCTCATAGTCTTGCACTGTGAATAAAATGAAAAGAGCATATTTCATTTGCGGCTTTGCTTTGCACAACATATTTTAGCAGTTCCACTAACTAGCTCAGTGCCCAGAATTTAGTAAGTACTCAGTAAATATTTAATCAACGAATGCATATTTGCTCTGAATATTACTTTCCAGTGTAAGGAAAAGCTGAAATGATGTTTTGGAGTTTCAGTATGAAACACTGCAATAAAGTAGTTTCCTCCTATCTGCTTTGCAGTCTGGTGGTATTGATTTGCATAATTGCTATAGTAGAGGTCTCTCTGTGTCCATTCTACTTTCTTAAGAACAATTAAACTAATAGTCGTGACAGTGAACATTCATCTCGTCCTGGTGATGGCTTTTGGTATGTATGTATGTATTTACTTATTTATTTATATTTCAAGGACTAGTAGAAAAGTGGTAGGAACTTAGGAAAAAAGTGAGTGAATGTTTGTATTAAGAGTAAAGATGGGCTAGGGGCAAGAGAAGGGGACACAATTTAGAAAAAGGCATAAAACTGAGAAGTGAGAAGGAGAATTTTGTAAAAATGAGATAAACATGTGCTTACTTTTCTGAATTCCAAGAAGAGATGGGAGAAAGGAGCATGAAAAAGAATGTCTATGATTAAACATGAAAATGTATACTCTAAAAGCACTAAAGTTATTCCTAGCTATAGGGTAGATTATCAGAAAATTAAGCAGTTGGCCAGAAAATAATTGAAGTGCTCAAACTTTTAATTTCCATTTTATGTTTTCTCTTAACTTTTCTTTAATTCTTGAATTTTTAAATATTGAGCTCTCTTCTCTAAATAAAATTCTTATGCATGACTATTTTTGGAGGAAAGCAGTCTGAGAATGTATGCAGGAGTTTGATTTCACTGCTTTTTCTCTGTTTTCTTTGATGTGATGTTAAATTTGTTTGATAAATAAATGAAGAAAACAGTAAATATTGAGTGCCTACTGTGTTCCAGGAATTATTCCTGGTGGTTTTGTCATCCATTTAACCTGCAAGGTAGATGATGTAGAACAGATTTTCCCTCCCTGTTTAAACAGATTTTATTTCTGAATATCTCTGCATGAATGCCTTCATGTAAGCCTCGTTGACAGTCTGTTAAACAGCCTTACTTTGTGATACTGTGAGCATGAACCAGAGTGCTCTGTTTTGGAACATTAGCTATTGTTCCATTGGTGTGCTAATACTTTATAGAAAATGATAGCAAGAATTTTAGACATCTTTATAAGGTTTATTGAGAAATTTTCACTCAGGATATACTGAGTTCTGAATAGTATACATTATATAAATTCTTATTTTGTAATCATAAATCAGGGTTTAGAATAGAATAAAATTCAACAGAGCTTCAGGTAATAAGGCTTCACTTTACTGTAGTTGAAAATAATTTTTTCAAATGATCGTAACTTCAGTGGAAAATACTGTGTGAATGAGAAAGCACTAAAGCAAAGAGCATTTCTAGTATTTATGGAGAATTATACATACTTTGTAAGCAGCTGCCATTTGGATGTAGATTACTTTTCCTTCTCAGTTTTTCATACACACACACACATACACACGTGTGTATGTATGTTTATGTACACATACATAAATCAAAGCAATTTCTTAGAGCTCATGTTTATTTTAATCAAAGCTGTAGGTGTGCATGGTTAAAAAATCAAACTGTGTATATAGTTAAATATTAGTTCCTGCTTCTGTAGTTAAGTCTGTTTACACAACTTTGTTCAACTCTCTATTTTGGGGGTGTTTCTTCTTTATTTATATCTACATTTCTAAATAGTATCCTTCTGATTCTATCTCTTCATTGATTATTTATCTCCTATTATAGTACTTAAACATTTGGCTGCTTTATACCATCACCATCTTTTTTCACCATCGTTTTTATCCTCTCCCAAGTTACAAATAGAGTAATAGATCAATATTATAAATTCTAGTTACTTTAATATGCTAATGATATACCAACAATAGGCTGTGATTTTATTGTCCAATTTTTGTCTTTCCATAGTAAATACATTGCATTTTTGTGCTTACTTTTCTGAATCTATCTTTATTTTTTTGCAAAATATTCCACAGATCATACCAGTCAATAAATCTTCCCAAGTCTTCAGAAACATTGGTCTCTTGGTTCCACTTTTTTTCCCGAGATGGCAGCCCTCCTTTCAATTACATTCAGACACAGACTTATACTGCTGCATTGCCTCTGAGTGGGGTATAAGATCACACTGTGAACCCACAGCCACCCAGATATGGGGCTGGGGGAAGTAGAGGTCAATCTCACACCAACTTGTTGTCGGCTCAGGATGGAGGCTCAGCTCCGTGGAGCCCTGCTGATTGTGGGTTGGGCAGGGAGGTGGGAGAGTGAAGTCTACAGGTTACAAGCTCAGCCTAGCACTGCCTCCCTAATTAAGTCTGCCTGGTTCTGGTTCAGAGTGGAGGCTTACCTGGCTTACCTGGTGGAGGATCCCTCTGGCAGCATGCTGGGGGTGAGACTGGAGGAATCAGAGCACCTCCAGCTTCTGTCTGATGGTGAATAGAAGATGAGCTCCTCACTCCACCAGGACTCAACCTGGCTAACACTACTGTATTAGTCAAGGTTCTCTAGAGAAGCAGAACCATGGAAGATATATGTATCTTCTATTGAGAGAGAAAGAAAGATTACATATATATATATATATATATATAATAGATATTATAAATATATAAAGATAATATAAAGATATTTTATTTATATATACATGGAATTAGCTCATGCAATTATGGAGCCTGAGAAATCCCAAAATTGCAGTCAGCAAGCTGTAGACCCAGGAGACCCAATGATGTAAGTTCCAGTTCTAGTCTGAGTCCAAAGGCAGATAAGACCAATACCCAGCTGGAAGACAGTGAGGCAGAGAGAGCAAATTCTCCCTTATTATTTTTGTTCTTCTGACCTTCAGTGGGTTGGATGAGGCTTACCCACATTAGAGAGGACAATTTACTTTACCCAGACTGCAAATTCAAATGTTAGTCTCATCAAGAAGCACCCTCACAGATACTGAATAATGTTTGACGAAATATCTGAATACCACAGGGCCCAGCCAACTTGACACACAAAATTAACCATCATGACTAGGGAAATTGGATGGTAGCTACCTTCTTCTCTGGGGAGGAACAGGGTTGTTAGTGGTGGGAAATCAACTTCCTACTTGACCCCACTGAAAGCCCTGGGGAGAAAGAAGGGATGCAGTTTTTCCCCTGGTGTTTGGTTGGAGTGGGGCAGGTATTGCCAAAAAGTTTATCTGTTGTCCAGCCATCCTTTTCCCAGTCCTTTAGCTAGGAGGAAGAGACTCTTTGGAGCTGTTTGGGTCTTTGTCTGTTGGCAATTCCATGTTGGAGGCTTTTCCCAGATACGTGGGACACAATAAGGAAATCTAGAGGGTCCACTATCAGTTTATCTGCCTTGAGGGTGCTGTGTGGAAATAGCCTACATGTAGGCAAGAGCAGAAGCAAGGAATTAATGTGCCAAAGCAATAATCCAGGCAAGAGGAAATGGTGGCTCAGACTAAGGTATTAGCAGCATGAGTGGTCATAAGTGGTTTATTTTGGATATATTGTAAAGATAGAACCAACACAAATGTATTGATGGCTTGAATGTGGTGTATGAAAGAAAGAGAGGGAACTTCTTGGATGACTCCAAGATTTTTGGAGTTGTCACTGATAGGAGTAAGCCTGAAATGTGTTTAGAAAGGCAAATCAATATTTGATTTTTCAGCATGTCGTACTTGAGATGAATATAGTATATTCAAATTAGATAACTCTGCAAGTTTAGAGCTCAGAGGAAATGTTGGGCCTGGATATAAACTTGTAAGAAAAGAGGTCTGAGGACTGTGCTCTGGGGCCTTGGGAAGCCTAGAAGAAGGATCCATGTATTAAAGGCCATTGCTGATTCCAGGAAGATAAGAACTGAGAAATAAACATTGATTTCAACCATTGGAGGTCATTAATGACTATGACAAGCAGTCCGGGTACTATGGTATTGATTAAAAGATAATTGGCCTCGAAGTATTTTGGTCATTATTACTATTATCTTTTCCTGTTTGTTTTAATATTTCACACTTTTAAGAACTCCTTCTTGTTCACTGTTACTTCAGTTGCTTTTTTATGAACATATTCTCTTATCTCTGTGAGGGTATTAATTATAGCTTTGCTTATTTATTTAAGTTTTGCTTGGCTCCCTCTGTAATATTTTCTTTCCCCATCCCCACCTTTTATTATGTGTGCTGCTTTGTTCTCCCTTTTTCAGGTTCCAGGTTTTCTTCCAAGAGACTGATTGATTGATTATTCATGCCTCTCCAATCACATCTAAAAATTTATTAGTTAGGTTATGTAGGCCATGGAAATAAATATACTCTCACAAGTAATTGCTCCATGTTTATTTTTTTGCTTATGTAACTGTCTGCAGGTGGTTTTATATCAGTAGTATGTAAGGAGTCTGGGGAGTGATATTCAACCTATGGCTTCCAAATTCTCTCTGAGGGTTTGTTATCCAGACAACCTTCTGTGGAAAACAAACAGCATGCAAGGAGGGGATTATGTACTGGACTGGATGAGGCACATGTGGCTTCCTCTCACACCCCTTTGCCTAGAACTCAGTCACATTGCCACTTTTTTTTTTTTTTTTTGCGGTACGCGGGCCTCTCACTGTTGTGGCCTCTCCCGTTGCGGAGCACAGGCTCCGGACACGCAGGCTCAGTGGCCATGGCTCACAGGCCTAGCCGCTCCGCAGCATGTGGGATCTTCCTGGACCGGGACACGAACCCATGTCCCCTGCATCGGCAGGCGGACTCTCAACCACTGCGCCACCAGGAAAGCCCTGTTTTTTAATGAGAGTCTCATATAGGAAATGACCAAGTTTCCAGGGGTCT
Organism: Stenella coeruleoalba; assembly: GCF_951394435.1. Classification (NCBI taxonomy): domain Eukaryota; kingdom Metazoa; phylum Chordata; class Mammalia; order Artiodactyla; family Delphinidae; genus Stenella; species Stenella coeruleoalba. Next base: position 41,658,350 of record NC_137162.1, on the reverse strand, counting down.
TTGATTCTATAAAGAATTATATTTGGAAGTTTGAATTCAACTTTAAATTCATTGACCCTTTAAGTGAATTATTAAAGCAGTTTCACTGTTCCCATTGCAGTCAGGCTCCCAGTCTCACTACTTACCTGAAATACCTAATACCAATGTCAGCAGTGACCTCCTATTTGCTAAATCCCATGGAAGATTTCAAGCCTTGTCTTACATTCATTTATCTGCATTATTCAGTTTTGCTGACTAATCCTTGATCTTTGAACTTCTCACTCTTTTCCCCTGGCACTTTTGTTTTATTGTCGTTGTTGTTTATTTTTAAAATATTATTTCTCAAGACATGTTTCAGATTCATTTTCAGGCAATTCTTTTTCTATGCAGGTCTTAGGTGTTAGTGTGCTCAGGTGTGCTTCCTTATATTTTTTTCTCTTCTCTTCTTTCATATTACTTCTGATTTAGTTCATCCACTATTAAATTCTTAACTAATTTCTGTTTGCAGATGGCAGCTAAAATTATAACTCTAACATCTCCAAATTTCACTCCAAAGCTCAGATTTGCAAAACCAGCTGCCTCCTGGAACTTCCATTTGGCTAATCCATGGGTAATTAAAATTCATTAAGTGTGAGACTAAGTTCATGATCTGTTGCCCACCTCTGCTTCCTAACCTCTCCTTTTTCTTCACCAAATTCTTATTTCAGTGACTGATGACAATCAACATCAACTTGCACCAGTTCAAAAACCTGCATATCAGCCTTTGATTTTTCCCTCTTCCTTTCTGCTCATATTTCACGAACTGCAACAATTTTCCTGTCAATTCTACCTCCTTAATAGCTTTAGAATCAAACCCTCCTCCCATCCTTTTCTTAAGGTCCTCATCATTTCTCACCTGATGCTCAACTTATCTGTTTTCCCTTTCTCCATTTTCTGTGCCACTCTTCTTGCTTCTCCTGCCTTCTTTTTTTCTCTACAGACTGTCAGTCTCGTCATATCCCTGCCTTGCAAAGATATTTCAGTGTGTTCTCATTCTATTTATGCAAGCTCTCCCTTGGAGCCTCTCTCTCTCTGTCTCTCTCTCTCTCTCTGACTAATCAGTTTTCTTCAAAATAAAGTAAAGGAAATGTACTGTTCTATGTAATTAAATGCCCAGATATGTAGATCTGACTTGCCACAAGGATTTAAGGCTCAAATATGACTTTGAGATACATCTCTTCATTTGCTTTCTTTGCTAGTTGAACCTATTCTCAAAATCCATATATTGGCTATTGGCAGCTTTGAGCTCATACCATTACAGCACGTAGTACAAGAGAAAATAAAGTTCATGCTATGGTAATTGAACCCCATATCTCTATATTAGGTCTGCTTGGCTCTGATTTACCTGAATTGATTCATCTACCTTATGAGGGGAGGGTGAAAAATATAGACTGGCTCATTCTAAGTCATGCACTACACTCTTGCTTCCTGGAGCAGGGTCAGTTCTAGATAGCATAGACATAATATGACTTGGTTTGCAAAAGAGAATACTTGAAAATAACTGAAGTGGTAAACATTTTAATCACCCCTTACATTGAACAAAATTATTTAGTTTTTTGACACTGTGTTGGCTAATGCATAATTATGTGAGTCCTTAGATATGTTCTCTAAAAATTCAAAAGCAAAAATTAAAAAATATATACTTTTTAAGCAAAGGACTGTACCATGTATCATGTACACTTGTCTATATAACAATCACAAATGGCATGCATTAATAAATATGTTATAGACTCATGTTTAATCATTCAGATTCTTGTGAAATAGATTGTTTTTCTTTTTTATCTTTATGTAGAATATTTTTGAAATCTTTTATACTTTAGCATATGATTTATAAGCTGCTTTTAGCATGTATTTATCATCAATTCTTTACTTTTTCTCATTTTAAAAAGTACAGTTTAATTAACCAGTTAATATGGTGTGATTCACTTGTAAATGGGAGATTGAGTATTACTTTTTACATCAAAATTGACATTCTGGGCTTCCCTCGTGGCGCAGTGGTTGAGAGTCTGCCTGCCGATACAGGGGACGTGTGTTCGTGTCCCGGTCCGGGAGGATCCCACATGCCGCGGAGCGGCTAGGCCGCTGAGCCTGCGTGTCCGGAGCCTGTGCTCCGCAACGCGAGAGGCCACACCAGTGAGAGGCCCGCGTACCGCAAAAAAAAAAAAAAAATTGGCATTCTGTTTGAAAGTGAGATCTTCAAAGACAGTTTAAGGGCACCAGTTTTTGATGTTATTCTTCTAGGCTAGACAAGCAAAATCTAGAACAAACAATCCCAGTGATGTTACATAACAACATCAATATCTTTTCACAGTTAATCTTGAAAGGAGTTAGCAAAGATAATTTCAATGGGTACAAACTATAAAAGCACAATTTTAGTGATAAGATAGTATCAGGGCACGCCATCATTGTTTTAAAATAATAATTGTTATCTTGGTAACAGATATATGCTAAGGGGAAGAAAATACCAAAGTCACACAGTAAAGAATAAATGATAAGAAATTATGGTCTGTCATTTCATTGTTTTGACATAGATTCATTAATTTATAACTCATCATCTTCTTAGAGTATCCTCCTGATTGGAAATTTTGCTACTCTATTTATATTTTTCCTATTTATCTTCCCAACACCAGTGACTTGCATGGTGCCAACAAATGTTTGTTAACTGAATAAACCAGATTTGTTTTTCAAGACAACCTTTACTTGTGACTAATCTATAATTTGTATCTTTGATTTCTATAAATGAGAGCATTATTATAGACATTTGAAACCCGACTTGCCTGAAGTCTTGGAAAATATTGTTGAGAATATTTTGTCTATATTTTCATCTGGTCTTTTGAAAGAGTCTTGTATAACAGAAGATATTTTTCTAGAAGCTCTTAGCTTAATTGGTGGCACATAGTGAAGCAATATCCTAATCAAGTGCTTATTCTTGGTGATTATACATGTCATATGAGACTCATTCCAAAGCTACATTAGAAGGTTTAACCGTGGATTCCCAAATGATGTGATCCTCTTAAGATATCTCCTAATGCTGATATACTGATGAGAGCATGAGAATCATGTTCTCATCTAGTTGCCAGTTTTGCTTCATACGTTTTAAAATCACAGAATGATGACTGATGGTGATGATGAGACTTTCACTTCCTGTAATCCCAGAAATCAGTGATTTTTTTATGTTAATGTACTTAGAGGCATAAAAGAGCATATTATGTCATAAGGGTGACCACTCAGAACATTTGCTGAATGAATATATGAATAAATGTAGAACCTACAATAAACCCTTCAGTCTACATGTCTAGGAACTCAAGAACAAAAAATAAATAGATAAGGAAGGGAATCTTTAACAATGTATTATCTACTTTTTACATATATTTCAATACTTTTTTTTTATTTCAATTAAAGTTTGCAGTTTTATTATTTATGGCCAATATTAATATTGAAATATATCATTTTTTGTTTTACTGAATCAAAAATATAAGTATATAGTTAAGAAGTTCTGTATCAATCACTGGAAAAGTTTGGGAAATTTACTTACTATCTTGATGTCTTTAGAAATACTGAATAGATGTAAGCATCTAAGGTAAGGTGTCTTTATTGTGCAGTAGTACTTAAAAAAGGATCTTCATTAACAAGTTTAAAAATATATACTTTTTTTTTCTGAGTCTCCTAGGTATGATAACTGAATGAGTCTAATCTTTTCTAACCCACAAAAACATGGACAATCCATTTAAATGATCTCCCTATTTTACTGCTTTGCCTGCAGAAAATTCACCAAAGCCCAGATCAGACTTGTCTGGTGAAAATTCTCAAAGGAAAAACTAGGTTTTCTGTGTGTATTCTGTTAATAATTTTCTTTGTAGATACGAGAAAAATAAGTATGAATAATATGCATCTCTATGTGAATGGAGATACTTACATTTACTGCAGCCAGTGATCATTTTATAATATCTATTAGCATTTTGGTTATTAGCATTATCATATGACTATGTCGAAATGAAAAAGTAAACAAACCTTGCCATAAATATGCTCCTAACTTGATTTGTTTACCCTGAATAACGTATAGAGTTAATACCCACAAACTTCACAAGTAACGGTTTCAGCTATAATTACTTGTCTTTATTCATTTTATCATTATACTGTTGTTTTCCTGTTTATGTATATTAATGTATTTAGATGGATAATTGCACACAATAGCTGGTTCTTTATATTTTCAACACATTTTTGGAGATTTTGACTTAACATGGTAATCAGTTGTCATTTTAAGGACCGTGGACACTGGAGTGAGATGGGTGATCAGATATTAAAAATCCATGTATGACTCATGTATAAATCATCTGTTGCTAAAATAATGCCATGTAGCAAATGACCTGAAAACCTCAGTGTCATGAAAAAATAAGCAATTATTGTTCAGGCATGATAGCGTGGCAGTTCTGTTGAAAAGATTGGACTCACCCTTATCTTAGTGTTGGCCATCTGTTGGCTGATGTAGACTGGATTTAGCTGAATATACTGGGGCTGCTTGACTATGCTTCATATCTCTCTTATCCTCTAGGCCATCTGGCATGTTATCAGGTTGATTTTAAAAAAGGCACAAAACACAGGGCAAGTTCAAACACTTGAGGGTTCTTCAGCATTTTCATCTGTTAAAGCAAGTCACATGGCTGGAGTAGGAGTGGTAGGAGACTGCAAAGTTACACAGCAAAAGGAGAGGACACAGGGAGTGGTGAAGAATAGGGGCCATTTGAGCAGTTTATTTTTACAAAAACATATAGCTCTGGTTATCTAAAAATATCCCTATTAGAAGATTATTATAAAATAGTTTCAGGGGCTCATATGGTATTTTCATTCCTGGATCAAAGAAAGGAAATTCAAATGGTGGTTCATACTTGGAAGTCAGGTGCATAAAATGTCTGAGAAATCTCTCTGTGAGTGGAAGGACCCCAATAACTGTAGTTATTGGAATGAATGAAGTTCAGGATCTCATTCTGAAGGAGATACGCTGTATGGCCACTAGATAGTACATTAGGAATTAGGGGGAATGTGGCATTCTGGTACTCCAGAGTAGGCCACCAGCAACTGGAGAACATGGAGGGGTAGATGTGGATTGCCAGAGACCACTCACGCTGCTAGTGCCATGAGATCCAATTTCAGCAAGGAAAATTGAGGACAAATTAAGCAACTTGTCAGTTGTGACTCTGCCACCAGATTCTAGGGTGAAATGAGAAATTGATATCGAAACCCATGAGGGAGTCAAGGCTGTTGCTTTCTGTTGTGATGATTTTAGTCTAGAATAATGGTGAATCACGTAGGACCCTTTTCCTGACTCACAAATGGAACTGGGAGAGGGTGTGGTAGATGTTAACTTTACAGATAGGACAGGTAAGATTCCTTCAGAGTTTTGTCCCTATGTTGTTACCATTTCAGCTGTCTCTAGGTCCCTAATCACAGGAGGAAAATGTCTAATGTCTCCCCTTGAGATGGAAATGGAGAAATAAAAATGAAGATTTCTCCAGAGAACAATGTAGTTTTGTTTTTTTTTTTTTTCTTGCATCAGCCTGAACTTAGAAAGTAGTGAAATAGAGAGATTTGAAAGATGAACAGCCATTTACATTTAGGTTGACACTCAAGCTGATTACACAGAGGAATTGTTAGATTCTGTCTTGAGGGATAAATAACAATGGGGAACCAGCACTTCTTAGGACCAACAGGGGACTCAGTTACACTTATCACAAGTGTGCAGGGCATAATCCTGTCAGTTTCTTAAATAGCCTCTCAGGAAGGGTATAGGGTGCTTATTAGGCATTGCCATATCTGGGAACTTATTAAGGGGCTAGAAAATGAAGGTAGGAAAGGGGAAGGGAGTCAGAGGAGAAAGAAAAAACACTTTTTATTCAGGTATTAATTCTGAGGTATGGGGTTAGATAGAACAATAAGGAGGAAGAGATTGAGGCAGGCTCCTGTGGATCAGAAGAGATTAAACAGTTATTTTTCTAGCACGAAGGTTCTAGAATGAGCAGTTATTTCCCAAGGGAAATAAATAAGAGAAAAAGACACTTTTATAGAGTAGAACTAGCTTCATGCGGTCTTTGCTTCTTTTTTGTTTTTTTTCCTTCTCTGGGTCTTTCTCTGACCCGATTTTTGGGTCACGTTTAGGTAGCTGAAGGTTTGTTCTGTTCTGAAATGCAGACATATTTCTTTTTTTGGTCAGAGTTGTCTCAGGGCTTAGAGAAGGATTGACGACCAATGGGACAGGTGGAAAGTCATTAACGAATTCATCATGGGTTTGGGAGGGAGCTGGATGAAGTCAGAGGGAGCAAATTAAAATAATATGTCATGTAAAAAATTAATTCATTCACCTATTATCGGCTTCTAATTATCCAAGGCCAAAGCCAGTCTGGTATAAGGATATAAGGAAAGTAATAAGCAATGCCATGTTCTAGTGTATACTTATACATGTTTATACACATACATTTCTACTACTTTTTGCCCTGTATCCATTTTCTCCTTCTGGTAATAGCCTCCCAATTTTCCTTGGGAGATACCCCTCTCCCACCATTAATTGTAATTCATATAGTTTGATTGGTGATATCCCTCCCAACTGTTCCGTGTATGAACACAGGAACAGGCATGATGAATCAGAAACACAGTGATTGGTCAGCACAGGTCATGTGTCCTAATTCAGGTTAAATAGAGCCAATGCGTATCACACCTGGGAATTTTGCTGTAACTGTCAGGAGGATGTTACTCTATTTCTACTGTAATAAATGCACATATATTATATACCATGTTTTAAAGAAACATATACCATGTTTTATACATGTTTATACCATTTTATATAGCATATACCATGTTTTAAAAAAATAATGCATGCATTCTCTGTGCATAGTTATTTATTTTAAAATGTGTCAGAGCAGGGTTAAATTTGGTTAGATACAGTGCAACCAAGGTCAGTGTCGTAAACTCAGTATGTGTCCCCTATATGTGTCCATTAAATTTATGTTTTTCTTTGCCTAATCGTAAAGAGAACATAAGTCTGAGTTCATAAAGTTAGAAGTAGATTTATTCCAGGTCTCCTGAGGCTGCCTTTGTCCTTAGGGATAGCTGAGTATAGGTCTGAAAGAGAAGCACTAAGAATTGTAATTGTGAAGTCCCACATGGGACACTCTTGGAAGAAATTGGAATTGAGAAAATGGGCTTTTTGTCCTTCAGAGAAAACTGGAGATCCTTCCAGAGAACTGGACATCTGAAGCATCTTCCTAGAGTAGGCCAGCATCATCTTATCAGACCACGGTGCTCATCTCTTCTCAGGTGTCGGAGTTAGACAAATTCTCTTTTGGATTGTCTGAGCCTCTAGGAGACTGGGAAAAATCCAGCAGGAAGGGGGAGACCAAATGAGGGATACCAGACCTCGTTGCTACTAGTGTTGATAAATTCTTCTGTAACTACTTGGAAATAGAAGAGGTTTGATGGTTTGGTACTCTTTCATCTTACTTTGTTTGACTTATATTAATTGAACAGTGATCTTGGAGATTACAGTTCTGAGCATTTCACAAAATGTTTAAATAGGCATTATTAGCCTAATACTAAATATGTAGAACCTGAGGCTCACACAATTTAAGAAAGTGAAATACAGAGAAGGTAAATTGTGGAGTTAGAACTATAACTCAGATATGTCTGGCTGCAAAGTCCACACTTTTTCACAGTATCATACTACTAGAGCATGCCGTCATATGACATCCTCAAAACTGACCCTTCCACTGACTGTATAATCACTAGTACTGAGAGAGTATTAATAGTTCTTTTCACAGCAGGTGACTAAATCATCTGTCCTATACATAATACTCCCAAAGCCTGGTCCATTCTGTTTCATAGATTTGTTCCATAACTTCACTGGCTAAACACTCAATTTTGGTTTTCAAAACCCCTCATCTTTGAGACTTACAAGCTTGTTTGAATTATTTTTCGGTATGTTTTTCCTGCACTGTGACAAATCTAAAAACTTGAAGTTGCACAGTATATCCTTGTAAGGTTTCTTCTGTATAAATGTAAACACACAATGCCAGCTGTTGAGAATTGAAAGAATGAATCTTGTGTTTGAAACATTTCTTCATATGGGTAATATTCTTTCAAAGCACTATCTTCCTTCTAGAAGAAAGTACATGTGTAGAGGAAGCAGACGGTAAAGATGTTTAGTGAGCTATCATATTTAAATCCAGTGGGAAATATAAAGATTTAGAGAGCTGATATTAGATAGCTCAAATATAGAAAAATAAATAAAGTTTATTTGAAACAACTGACAATTTTTGTTTATAAATATGGTCCTTTGTGGGGATCAGTAATTCATACTCCATTTATTGGAAAATATGTTAGTATGATTGCTCCATAAAGATTACTTCATTTCAGTGAATAACTTTTCATTAGTTGTAAAATACAGTATCATTACAGGGAAAAATAAACTTACATTCAATGTAAATGTACTATGATAAGTACATCATTATTACAAATACATTTAAATAAGAAAGGGTCGCATTTTATTTTCAAAGAATTATGGTCAGATTTTTCCTATAGTTGATAACTATCTGTATAGAATGTGTTAATTTTTGTGAATGAAGTGCATGTCATGTAAATATGTTTGGCACTTCCCATATGGCCTAGATCCCAAATGTATTATATTGTAAACTACTGATAGCATTTATTTAAAAAGAGTCTCAGTTAGAAGTGAAGGAGAAGGATCTGAGGTGACTTTTCCACATTGCAGTTGTCATTATCCTTTACCATAGAGAGGCATGTGGAGTTCTCTCCTTCTATATTTCTATATTCTCTCTTTCTATATTTCTGTATTTCTAAGGAGTTATATGGAGTTCTCTCCTTCTATATTTCTGTATTTCTATATTTGGAAAATTATGGCAGTGCTGCTTTTCTAAGGAGTGTTCCATTTTGCTGCAGCATTTGGGGTTTCTGCTTTGACTTTGATCTCTGTTGCCAATCAAGCATCTGTATCTTTCAGTGCTACTGTGATTAATCAGCTACCAAATGTCTCCAAATAGTTGGTTTTTATTTGTTAAACGATATCTTACATTCCAGAATGTTCTTTTGCCATTACCTTATCAACTCATGAATACAAATGAGGCCACATTTTCCCCAGCTTCGTTGAGATATAATTAACATACAACATTGCATGTAAATTTAAGGTGTACAATGTATTGATTTATATACCATGTATATTGGAAAATGATTATCACCATAGCATTAACTAGCACTTTCATTCCATCACATAATTGCCATTTCTTTTTTGTGGTTAGAACATTTAAGATCTACTCTCTTAGCAACTTTCAAGTATATAATATAGTATTGTTAGCTATACTCACCATGCTGTACATTAGATCCCTAGAACTTGTTAATCTTATAACTGCAAGATTATACCATTTGACCCATATCTCCCCATTTCCCTCCATCCCCACAACGTCCCTGGTTACACACTATGCTCTGTTTGTCTGAGTTAGATTCCATGTACAGTATTTGTCTTTTTTGGTCTGACTCAGTATTTGTATTTCACTTAGCATAGTGTCTTCAAGATTCATCCAAGTTGTCACAAACAGCAGGATTTCCTTCTTGCTCGTGGCTGAATAATATTCCATTGTGTGTAGAAATAATATATGTGTATAAAATATAAACACATATATACACATATTTATGTGTATATATATATTATATATATATTATCTTCTTTATCCATTCATTCACTGATGGACATAAAGAGATGTCTGCAGTTCCATGCTCATGGCAGCATTATTCACCATAGCTAAGACATGGAAAAAAGGCCACATTTTTGTTTACATCTGAATTCCTGGTACCTCAAGCCCCACTCCTTGACTAAAAGCTTCATAGTATTTTTCATAGGTTTCCTTCCTCAAGATATTTTCAAGAATACCTGATATCATAAGAAGAGCTCACCTTTGTCAGATTATGTTGATTGTGATATGAAATTTCACACAGTTTATTACCAAAGAGTCTAAAGAATAATGCACACACACACACACAATTCTCAACAGAGATATTTTGGATTTCACGTCTCCCTGGTTCTCAACGCTTATAGATTTTGCAGTAGATAATTGACATGCAATCAGCTAATGGTGAGATTTCACCATGTCTCAAAGATTTCTATATTTACAGTGGAGATCAGATTGACAACTCTCCATTACATTCAAGCTATAACAACTGACTTACATTACTTCTATCTAGAGTGTGTTCACTTTTTAAAAAAATTTTTATTGTAGTATAGTTGCTTTACAATGTTGTGTTAGTTTCTACTGTACAACAAAGTGAATCAGCTATGCATATACATATATCACCTCTCTTTTGGATTTCCATCCCATTTGGGTCACCACAGAGCACTGAGTAGGTTCTCATTAGTTATCTATTGACATATATACACTATTGATAGTAAGTGTGTTCGCTCTTTGGTAAAAGGGCTTTCTTGCTGATCTTGCTCAAAAATGATCAAGTATTTTTCTAGAACTACTTTGTGGCACCTTAACCTAAGGTCTTTCTTACCTATTACATAGATGACAGCATATTTGAGAACTACTTTGGTGAACAGGTCATAAATTTATTATTGAAATGAAGCAAAATGCAGTAAAGGGATAAACAATTTATTTTTTCCAACTGCTGTATACAAGAATAATTGCAAATGTTTCTCATACTCTTGCTATACTCTGTTAATTATGATTTTTTGGTGGCACTAACAAAACAGCCCTAGCCAGTTTAATCATAAAAGGAACTTATTTGGAAGATATTAGTCCACAGTTGATAGGAAGGCTTGAGAATAAAACTATTATATGAAAATGCAATAAATCCACAAGAATCTAAATAGGAAAAACACATTGACAGTGTTGACAGAGCACCACCAATTGAATGAATGAAGTCCATTCATTTTTCTGATTCCTGTGTGATTGCACTCCTAATTGAAATTATGGGGAATGAGAATAGGATCTATGTAAACTCTGCTAATTCTTTGCTGTGTCCATCTTTTGGCTCGGTGAGGGCAGGCCTCTGGATTTATGTTGCAGCCAGAGCATGACAGAGCAGAAGAGAGTCGGGGTGCTGTTATCAACAGAAAGTAGAAGAAATGTTAGGGTAGCAAAAAAAGAAATGTTAACTACAGTTAAATGTGATTATGCTCATGACTGAATACTGGTCCTAGTTGCTACCAACCCTGGCAGAGTTGAAATTATAAAGTATGTACCTTTATCTTTGACGTAGAGTTCTGCTCACCAGCTGAGGCTCCTTGCTTCTTCACTGTAAACTTTGGCTCCAGAGCACAGTTATCCTGTCCTAAATATGGTTTTAGGAAGCTGCAATGAGGTCTGTATTATTTTTAGAGTCCTGCCATCCACTTAAAAGAGATTGGAATTTTCTGTCTCTCCTGAATTAGTAGTTGCACATATGTAAAAATAGGGGGCATCTCTCTACACACCAGCAGCATATAAGACCCTTAAAACCATTAAGTACACTGGGGACAAAGAGAGGATGAAACCCATCTACCTCTGGGTTACACCACTGGCATTGGCAATGTGCTCTTTACATGCAGTTTTTCATTCTGATGTCTCAACTTAATATGAATCAAAAGTTAGAGTCTTTGACCTCTATAAATTGAGCCAATTGTGACTATGTATTTGGTCTGCAATTATCAAGGACCTTTAAATGTATTTCAGTAATTAATAGGAAATTCAATCTGACCAATCAAGAGTAGAGAAATTTTAAGGAGAATTTCTTTTAGAACCATATTTAATGAAACCTGAAATAATTAATATACCTAGATGTATCCTAATTTTAAGGAGGATTATATATTATTCCAAAATTAGGGTTAAAACACCAAGCAAAAACTAAAGCATGAAGGAAATGAAACCTGACCTTACAACCTTTATAAAAGTAAACAAACCTAAGTTGTTCACATACTTTGAGGTTTCTTTATTCCATCATGCTTCCATATAGCAGGAAATTTTTAATGATACTTATCCAGGGAGACAATAGCTGGTAAACCTCCATGGAACTATTGAAGGGTTTTGAGACCGACATTTAATGGAACCACGATATCCTCAAAATACTTGGCAAATGTGGTACAAATAGGGAATCTGCAGAAAATACCTGTCTCTCTACACTAGAAATTTACACTGGTAAAGGGAATTCACCAGTATATCACCCTGAGATCAAATCCCCATGTTGAACTTACCCACACAAATACATGGCATTTGTGTTAGCAACACTTACACTTGCTTCGCCTAGTGTCAGTAGATCACTGCCAAAATCTATTGAAGGGAACTTACATCTTGCATGTGGCAGTTGAGGTGTTTCTAATGACTCCATCCTTATTTCAGAGTGACTTGCCAGTATCTTGTCAGTATGCATATATAGTATAGTATTGTTGTCTATATTATGTGTTGGATCTTTGGGACTTATTTATCTACTAGATGCAAATGTATACCCTTAAACAATATCCCTTCTCTTCCTGACACCCCTGCCTCTGGTAACCACCATTATACTCTCTGTTTTGATGAGTTTGGCTTTTTTAGATTCCACATATGAGTGCTATCATACAGAATCTGTCTTCCTTTGTCTGACTTATCTCACTTAGCATAATGTCCTCAAGGTGCATCCATGTTATCACAAATGGCAGAATTGCCTTCTTTCTCCTGACAATAATATTCTGTCTTTTTTATCCATTCATCCATTGGTGAACACTTAGGGTTTTTTTATAGACACATAGACCAGTGGGATAGACTAGAGAGCCTGGAATTAAACCCCCACATACATGATCAACTAATATTTACAGTGGAGCCAAGAACACCCACTGGAGAAAGGATAATTACTTCAACAAATGGTATTGGAAAAACAAGATGACCACATGCAGAAAAATGAAATTCAATCCCTGTCTTACACCACTCACAAAAATTAACCCAAAACAGATAAAAGATTTAAACATAAGACCTGATACCATAAAACTCCGGGAGAAAACACAGGAAAGAAGCTCTTCAACATTGGTCTTGGCAGTGATATTTTGGATATAACAATAAAAGTACAAGCAACAAAAGCAAAAATCAACCAGTGAGACTACATCAAACTTAAAAGCTCTGCACAGCAAAAGAAACAATCAACAAGATTGTTCTTTCATTCTCCTAAACTGTCAGCAGTGTCAACTGCTAACAGCTCTTGACTTATTCCTAGTCTAGAAACTGTCATCAGCTGAAGAGAGCTGCTGTGACCAAGATCACACCCACACCTGCCCAGCATCCAGCATCCAAGGACTGGTCTTGTTGTCCCATTGGGATGAGGTAGAAAGTGTTATATAAAGATCAGCAACAATTGCCTCGAGTTGAGACAACTCGTAGGTATTCATTCTGAAATGATTGCAGGCAAACAGCTATCTTACAGTCTGTTTCCAGGGCAATCAACCTAAGTCATCCTTCATGGTATCTTCCAAAACAAATCTAACACATCAACCAGAAAATGATATTTTTGTGAAGTTAAGCAAAAAGATTGAGATGAGGATTTATATCCTACATACACAGCATAAAGTTTAAACAAAAAATATTTATTTTAAAATATAGTTCTTCTTTTTACTCCATTTTTTCTTTTTCACTATAGACCTCCTTTGGACATATGTATCTCTCACACTGCCTCCAAACTCCCTCTGTTGTTATAATGGGACTGTCTTCTGCTTCTCACCATGTCCGGTGGTAGCCTTACCTACCCATACCTGCAAGAGACATATGAAAGAAACAACAGAACCTAGGAAAACAAGCCTAACGTCTAACAATGTCAAGCCTTATTTTAGGGGAAAATTCTGCTTGTAGGAATGTTTTGGCTTCTCCCCTTTTTTTGCATTCAGTTTAGCCTGAACTGAAAACTGAAACTTTCCATGAGGTCTCCTCTCGTGAATTTTCTCCACCAGAGGCTCTTCTTCTTCCACACATGTACTCTCTCATCAGTGTTCATCATCATGCAGATGCTTTTTAAATTATTGGTAGAAAACCATTGTCCTAATATTTAACTAGAGTCTATGCTGAAGTCTATGGCTTGAGGCTATGAGCTGCGATTGAATCTTTTTTCTCTTTTGATAGCATGATTGTAATCTTGTCTAACAGTAGGTAAATGAACTGTGCTGCTACATCCCAGATAACTTAAGCTGGGACTAGTCAATTTTACCAACCAGTCCGATGAGTCATCTCCTTGAGTTAAAATGTCAGTCAATGAAATAATTTCAGTGTGTTGAGATCCTATAGACTGAAATTGCAATAAAACCTCAGAATATAAAGTCCTTAATCTTGTTAGGATAAAAATATAATAAGCGTAGTAAATTAAACTATTTCTAGGATTACCCTTCTGCCCAAGACTTTGTCAGCTATTTATTATCAGGTTTTAGAGGCATTACTCTCCCTTGGATTCTCATAGGTTAAATGATATATTTTTTTTACTAGACAGTAACAACATCTGTATATTTCCCACATAATTAAATTATACTTTTGTCCTGTTGAATTGCATTCAGGTTTTAATAATACATTAATGACACAGTTCAATTGCCTTTACTTGTTACATAAAGGGCATATTACAAAGGTGATGCTTGTGTTTAAGTAAGCCTCAAAGAAAAAAAAAGCACTTTTTTCTTTATTAAATAGATTATCTTCAAAGCAGGAGGATATTTAATAAGAAATAAAACTAATATGAAAAAAGTAGTAAATGTCAGGTACTGAAAGCAGTAAGCCTCTAATAATGACTTACCTAAGATTTCAAGAGCTGTGGTTTCTAATATTTATCCACTCATTAAACACCGTGCTCAGTTTTGACATTTAGATTTTGCCTACTAGTGGAATTTAAATAAATATAATGGTCTCTGAGGCTTAGTAAGTAATACTGTGTGGAATATCTAACTATTGGTGAATTTAAGTATGTAAGATCTGCTAAACAAAGGTTTCATTTAACATTAATTTATATGTGTGTGTACATAAATATGCCTGTGTGTGTGTAGGGGGATGTGTTATTCTTGGAGAAAGGTGTATTTAAAATTTTGATTCTTGTTTCTCCTTCGTTTTTAGTTTCATGGTAAGATAGATGCAGATAAGCTTATTATTCTAGATCTCAATCTGTCAGGTTACAGTAAACCCTGATTGCTTTTACTACTCTTAATGACAGTGATGTATCTGTAAGACTACGAAGAATGCCAGTTCATCTAGAGTTGACTTTTATGAAGTGTTAAGTAGCAGGTGTTAAGGAACAGATGCCGGAAATAAGAAGTGGCTCTGCCACTGTTACAAACCTGACTCCATAAGAAATCAGTTTATTCGTATTATATGATGTTCTTAGATTTTTTTCCCCATAGACATTTTTGCCAAAATCACATGATATTTTCTTGGTATTTTTGAAAGTGAAAACAGCTAGAAACAATCAGCAAAGAATTTTGCAAAACAGCATTTCAAATCAGAAGTGAGAAGGACAAGTTATTGACCTATTAGTAATTATCTAACGTATTTATAGAAGAATTGAGAGCATGTTTATACGTGACACTGTGACAATTATCCCTGCCATCTCCAAAACGCTCATAGTTAAAATATTGAACTAGATCTCTCTTGTCCTGATATGACACTGAAAATGATTGAAGGTTGAGACTGCATCTGCAGATGTGGGTGATTAAAGACAAAATCCACTGAGGTGCTAGCAGCCAAGGGTTAGGGACATGGATGTTTAGCTGTACGTGCTTTGTGAAGATGAAAAATTAAAATCTTTCATTTATATTTTTTGTGGCCTACATGTGCTGATTAGCACAGTTCTAATCTATAAGGAAAACAAAATGCAGATTAGAAGAATTGAGCCTTTATGTACATTTGTATTTCATTTGTAATCCATGGCTCCTTTAAATCTAGTTTTTCCAAGACAAAATTTCTAAGCTATAACCATATTATACATTCTGAATGTAGTTATAAATACAAGGGATGCTTTAAATTATTTATTTCAGGAAGTCAATCTTTAATTATTGGAAAATATGCTTGAACAGGAACATGATGAAAAGTATTCTTGAGAATGTGCATTTAATGTCTCATCCTAAGTAAACTTAAGTTGTGGAATGTAGCTGAAAGACAGGTAGATTAAAAGTTACTACTTAAATTTAAATAATATGTAGCTATAAAAATATGTTGGATGTTTCATCATTTCAAGTTCTTAAACTTCTATTTTTTTGTAGTATTCCTCAGATGTAACACAGAGGAAAATACACTATTTGAATAGACTAATGGTGGCTTTTTCTGTTAGATGCTTTACAGCTGACATTAACAGCTGACATTCATAGCATGTTTTGTGCTGTGACACATAATCCCACCAAATACTTCATATGCAGAATCCAAACCCGTCTCTTTTGTAGCGTGGTGTGATAGGGAAGATTTTTAGATGTGGCTTTGCCTGTATTTACATAAACCGATATTTTTCACTTATTAACTTATATTCATATGGTGACATAGACAAGTCTATATGTGTAAGTAAGGAGAAGGTGCATTTTGTAAACCTTTTTTGGATGGATGTGTGAATTTAAATCAAACCTCAACCCATCTTCTGTATCCTGAGTCTAAATGTCAGTATTGCGAATATTTATCATTATGCCTAATTTGTATCTATCAAAATAAATGTCAAATTGCTTGGCATTATTTCACACTGACAATTTTGTTAAGCTCTAAGCCCTTTTGAGTTTGTGAAATTATTGTTAGCATGCCAAATTTTTCATAATGTGTGAAGCAATTCAAGCCTATTGGTGAAATTTACTTACACACTAAGCCCTGTAATTTCATCACTCCATCCTGATTAGTTTAAACCATTAGGTTTTAGAGTGATTTATAAGTTTTATGATAATAACCTTGAAAAGATAGTTCAGGAAAACATATTATCAAATGTCTAACTTAAAGGTATTGGATCACATGCTGATACAGAAAATGAGTTAATTATATGTTTTCTCCAAATTGATCACTTTGACAACATGGTTTCTTTAAAATCTCCAACAAATTTGACAAGGTGAATCTATCTAAAACAGTAGTTTCTTTTCCTCCCTTCTCTTTGCCAGCATCTCTCATAGCATAAACAGATAGACTTTTAACTTCAAATAGAGTTAACAAATGTGAGGAGATTAAAGCAATATTCTGGCAGAAACAGGCAGAATTATGGTGGATAAATCATTCCTAAGCAGCTGAATTCAAAGTTCCTGTCTGGGCCATGGTGGGTGTTAACAACAGTGTGTGAAGCTACCATGGCAAAGGGCAAGGAAGCATGAATGGCATTTCAAAATCAAATAGACATCCCAAATAGATTTCAATAGATTGTACCCATAGATTGATGGGTACATCAATATTTAGGGCTCCCTCGAGCCCTAAGTACTTTCTCATAAACTAATGGCTATCTTTGAAGAAGAATTAAAAAAAAAAATAGAAACTTACAGGAAGACACACATTGAAAAAGAAGGTTAAATTTTAGGAAGGACAAAGTGAGAACAAGTCTGGGGGTCTAGAAAAGAGGAACAAATGAGGATTTGTTTCTGGCAACTGAGGTTGTAGTGAATTAACTCCATTTAATTTTGCTCTTTGTGGTAAATTCCTGCAGCATAATCCAGTTGGTTAGCTTGTTTCCAAATTCAAGCACTAGACCAGGGGAGGGTAGGTAAGGCACCTTGATTGACAGAAGAACAAAGGTTACAGAAACAAGGGGGATTTAAAAAAATGGGGGGCCCTTAGCAAAAAGGAGAAGTATATGCTAGGCAGGTACAAACAGTAAATGACCACCTCACACTGCATTTTAGGCATCATGGAACCAAAATGAACACTCAAACATAAGCCTAACGTATCTTCTTAAAAGGATGAGTATCTTAGTGTCAACCTTTAAATTTTACTAATGGAGTTTAAAATCATTCATGAGGAGGTAGCTGGGAGGAAGCCTTCAATGTTTGGTAATGAGTACTAATGAGATTTGATTTTTGTTGCTCTAAAATGAAGTGAGCCCTGTATCTAATTTGATCACTTGTAATCTCACTAGCAAAATCAAATAGAAAAATGGAGTGAGGGATGAATATAATATCACATGGTATCAAGGTCATAACTTGAAATTGTTAACAGAATCCATCAACCCATTAAGAAAGCCTTGTCTAATCTAAATGTAGTCACTTATGTCCTAGTCAAGTTGTCTATGTCTCAGAGCAGTGCTGACAATAGAACTTTCTTCAATGATGGAAATATTCTTTCTATCTGTGTTGTCAGATATGATAACTACTAGCTATGTGTGGTTATTCAGCTCTTAAAATATGTCTAATGTGACTGAAGAAATGCATTTTTAATTTTATTTAATTTTAATGAGTTTAACTTATGTAGCTACATTTGTATATTTCCTACAATATTGGAAGGCAGAGACTTTGAGTCTTTACTTCCGTCTGAAAAGCAAACCAAAAGTAGAGACCAAAATAGAAGAAACTATTTGCTAAGGAATTCAAAAAATATATTGCTGGAATAAGAGAAGGACTATATCTATCAGTGTTCTGAGTTGCAAACAATAGATTACACTCTTATTAGATTATACGGGAAAAAAATATTATTGAGGGATACAGACACCACAGCTTGACTGCTGACTCTTGGGCACTGGACTCTAGAAACTTTGTCACAACTGCTTCCCAAAGGGGCATGCTTCTGCTGTCACCTTCACCAGAATGGATTCTGTACAGAACGTACTTTATCATGCCATTTTGTATTTCTATCTCCTGTGAATATGCCACATTTATGGATCCCAGGTTGCATGCTAGCATCCTTCCTGTAAAGAAATCTAGGTAATTGTGTTTATATCCTCTGTCTCTGGATACACAGACTCATAAGGCACATTTACAAAGGGTGCTGGGTTTCTCAAACTTACTAATGTTCATGAGCATAAGAATGAGTAAAACTTCATTATAACATCAATCACCATATTCTGAGAAACATTCCTACACATGTTGCAAGCAACTTTTAACTTACAAAAAAACGTTCAATTATATATGCTTGGACCAAAAGAAAAAGTAGTAGGGGATTTTTATATGCATATATATTACATATTCTGTTCACAAATGTGTCTGTCATTCTATTCAAAAGTCTACATGCCCTGGAGTGACTGGCAATATAAATCCACTATTATCTTTATCTATGACTGTTTCCTGTAGCTCTCAATGTAAATAAAGTATCTTACAAATTTGATCATGGCTAGTGTTTAAAAATAGATATTTTAAAAATTCCACTTGGCTCCTATACAGGAGCTAACTACTCACAGAAATTTCATTTATCTTTAAATCATTTGGTTGATTGAGAGAAATGATGAATTTGTCATTTCTCCAGGCTCAGATGATACAGGTAATCTGGGGAATTAAAATTAACAAATGTTTCCATACCAAGTCTCAAAGTTTCATCTTTTCCCAGCCAGAGTCCCATTCTTGGTACAGCAGATGATCTAGGATTCAAATTTTACCTTCTCTGGAGTTCTGGAGTTTTAAGATTAAATGCCAGTCCTGGTCTTTAACTTTCTCTGCTTTCTGGCTACAGGAGATGAATTCTTCTTTATATGCTTTCCGGAGGTTATCACACATGGTCTTTAGTCTTAAATGGATAATCATCTTCAGCCTGGCATTATAGTTCTCAATGCACTAGTTCCTCCAGCAAGAACCATCTAGTTTCATTGTTCTTGTAGTTACTATTCTCACGATTCCCAGACACTTGATTCACACCACCTTTGAGGGCACGTCCTTCCACTAGTTCCTTATCAGAGTTCACTACCGCCAGTGAAAATTTTACAATCATAAGCTACCTTGTTCCATGGGTTCTCTGTAATCTACACCGCAGTGATTGGGTCCTCATTGCCTGACAGACAGCCAGTAACCCGGCTCCAGAATCTCATCTTCATGTCATTTTTCCCAGGCCATTTGTGGTCCCAGTAATGCTAACTTGGGTTCCCCTTAAAGAAGACTCTGTAATGGAGGTTGTCTTAGAGGATGTGTATTATTAGGAAGTGCTTCCAGGACCAATATTTATATTTGTTGGTCTATATCTGACTATCTTTTTTTTTTTTTTTTTTTGCGGTACGCGGGCCTCTCACTGTTGTGGCCTCTCCCTTTGTGGAGCACAGGCTCCGGACGCTTAGGCTCAGCGGCCATGGCTCACGGGCCCAGCCGCTCTGCGGCATGTGGGATCTTCCCGGACCCGGGCACGAACCCGTGTCCCCTGCATCGGCAGGCGGACTCTCAACCACTGAGCCACCAGGGAAGCCCTATATCTAACTATCTTTGTTTGTTTTTGTTAGGTTGTCTTTTTTCCTCATGTGCCTGAGATGTGTGTGTGTGTGGATGACATAATAGTTGTGAAACTGTTGTAGAGAGAATTTGAGGCTTAGAAAGATGATATTTGCCTCCAGAGAGAACATACCTTTGCTTCTGCTAGTAAAATGAGACACTAGCAATCCAGGATCACATCAATCCAGTTTCTGGAATTGACAGAATTAACAGCTGAACTGCAGACTGTATGCAATGCTTCATACCTCCATTTCACTCCACTTTGTGGGTGGGAACATTCAGATTTCCAGCTGAAAGTAAAGAGTTCATCAGTTCCTGTTTATCAGACTATGGGCTGCAATTTTTTCTCCCTAGATCCACAAGAATGGTAAATCTCTCATTTCATCCTTTCAGCCTCTCAGTGCTCTCTGTGGAATCAGGAAATGTCCTCAGGAGTTGAGAACTGTCTCTCAGCTCACCTCTTTGGATTTCTATCCTACTTCCTGGTCCCCAAATCCTAGCCCAGCAATTCTTCACCCTTTTATTAACTCTATGATGTCTTCAAGAAGATTTTTTTAATGTTTTTTCCAACTTTTTAAATAATTCTCAGAAAACAGGTTTGTGCAAATTATTTAATACACCATTAACAACAGTTCAAGTTGATATCTTTCAAAGTACCTCGTAACTGACCTTATGGGCACGAATCTTAAGAATTTTTAGCTGAAAATGTGTTGTATTTGTTACACAAACATTATAATGAGACAGTACAGATGTGAAGACATGCAAATTCCAAAGATTACAATCTGTACTGTACATAGTACAACTTTTCCTGGAACATTGTATGCACATTTGTTTAATAATATCTAGTCAGAAAAAAATATGTGAAACACGTATCTTACGTGTATGTGAGATAACTATGGTATAGCTATAGTTTGTTTTAGAAAACTAAATTGTGTTTGAATAGTTGAAAGAGATTTTGAGGAAGTCCAAAGCAAATCATAAAAAGAGCTAGTAGGGAATTATTGCTCTAATGTAATGCTTTTCTCCGTAAGAATGTAATGTGTTTCCCTCCCTGGATTAAGCTGAGGAGTGTTGTCTCTGTGAAATCAGTACAGGAAATATTATCAGTGGCATTTCTATCTTTCTTTGGTGCATAAAGAAAAAATATTTTGCTAACTTAAGGACAAGTTTTTGCTTTCAACTAATCTCTCTTACCTAATTCCTTAATTGAAACGGAATTTGAGATACAAACCAAAGAAAGCTGTATTTGGCTTGTAGGTCATAGGAAGGAAAAGGTCAATGAAAGTATAACCTTTGAGGAAGAACAAGGCAAAGAATTAAACAGAAAATGTGTTCATTTAACTTCTGTGGTATGTGCTAGTTCCTATTTGGTATAGTTCCAGAGAGGCTAAATAATGTAGATACTTGAAAGACACAAAGATTTAGAAAATGATAATATGAATGTATCACTGCATGATAGAGGGGGAATCTCCATGTTTATCTAGGGTATTTATCCATTAGTTCTACTGAACAAGTATATCCTATTCATCATTACTTCCTCCTTTGTGCCTCCTGTTTCTTTTTTTTAAATTAGATTTTGTAGGATAAACTCCCTCAGTTCAACTCTAACAAATATTTATTGTGCACATATATGTGTTCAACAGACAAGTACAATAAAATTAACTTAGGGTCAGACAACCTGATTTTAATTCATAACTCAAATGCAGTGCATGACAGAAAAGCCGGCACCCAAGAGGAGAGGTCATTCTCAGTCTTCCTCACCATCACTATTATCATCATCATTATCATTTGCTAGGTGTTGATTTAGATGTAAAGATTAATATCACAGGGTCCCTTTCATCAAAGGGCGAGAAGGAAGTTAGCCAGTTTGCAATGATGGTTGCATTGCCTGACCACTGTGAGAGGCTAAATGAAGGTATTCTGTGCTCTTGATGGGAGGAAATTCTAAAGGAAGGAAAGGGATTTTCAAAATGACAAAGTACCTAACAGTATAGTTTATGCAGGAAACTTAAAGCGGCTCACAACTGCACTAGTGTAAATCAGTTCCTTGGTGGCATGACATGGGTTTGTGTGGTTGACAAGGGCAGGGTCGGGAAAGGCTGGGTATATCATTCAAGGAACTTAGATTTGGTACTAAAGGTGATAGTAAAGTGTTGAGGGATTTGAAGGAATGGTTTATCTCTGTCAAAACCTGAAACTCTGAAGTAATATGAGAAATTAATGTAAGAGTCAGATTCCAATTATTTTGGGTATAGGGTGCCCTTCATCCACATCCATCAGGTTTTCAAAGTGGTCCTTCAGTGTCACCACTTCTTAATTCTTTCATAAAGCTGATTTTTCTTGTCTGCAGAATATAAACATGCAGAATATGACCTTAGCCTTTAGCTCTATTCCTAAATTTGATTTGTTTGGTTTCATTGTTGACAAGTATCCTTCTTTTATGGAGGTTATAATCTCTCTGAGGGTTACACTGTTTTATGGATACATTAATAGAATAGAGCTGGGTGGGGCTTTAAAACTCTTATAATTCTGTTCATTCATTTCAGAGCACAGGGGACTAGAGGGATTAAATTACTTACCTAAAAGTACACAAGCATTTTGTGGCAGAGCAAAAAGAGAATGACTGCTTGTCGTGTTCTCTAGACTGTGCACTTTGTACTCTTTCCATGTCCCCCTGTTGTTACGCACCCCCATGTTGTTATGAGCTAACCACAATCATATCTATAGTCACATCATATGAAGGCTACACACTGTCAACATGATTTATGACTGTTGATACTGATCTTGATCACCTGACTGAAGTAGTGTTTGTCAGAGTTCTCCACTGTAAAGTCACTCTTTTTTTACCCCTTTCCATACTGTTCTCTGGAAGGAAGTACTGTACTGTACACTCGCCATAGAGTATACACTTGAGAATTGGGAGTTATACCCTTCTTCCTTTAGCATGGACCATCTGCATAAATATTTGGAATTCTTCTTAGTGGGAAATTTGTCTCTTCTCCCAATTTATTAATTTATTCAATCACTTATTTATATCAGTATAGGCTGATATAAATAAGTATATCAGTATGAACTAATATAAATAAATATATGGATATTCATTTTATACTTTGGATTATCATACAATATTAATAGGTTCTTTTTTGTTTTACTATTAGAATTAAAAGAATTTCCCCTAGTTCATTTTAATATCTAAAATAAAATTTTCAATTTTTTAAACTTTTATTCAATATTTTAAAATATTTTAGCATTTTTAGTGAATTTTGAGCCAATTAATTACATATTTTTCAAAAGCATGAAAAGATGTCTGCAAATCAGAGAACATGAAGACATTATCATGTGTCTTGTTTAAGTAACAATGCTATTAAATCTAAAATGTTAAAAAATAGTGTTTATCTTCGCAAAAGTTAGTAAATATGATTGCATGTTGGACAGGAAGTTTATATTAAGAACAAATATATTGTGTAATGGATAGATTTTAAAGTATATTTTATAACCTTAAAATTAAATGATTTGTAGCAATTTAAAACATATTACTGATCCAGCAAATATTCATTAAATGCTCAGTATGGTACTTGCTCTTGAAAAGTATAGAGGAACCTAAAATAAATAACTTTTTATAGTGTGATAAATGCTGTAATAGAAAGATATTTGAAATCCCTGCTAAAAATGTTTAAACTTCTTTAAGCTGGGTACAGAGAATACATTAAGAAAATGATATAAATGTCTGAAAATGATTTTAATCAAAGCAAAAGAGATTTGTTGTTACTTTTTTTCTTCTAACTAGAACACAGATTATTTTAAATATTTGATAATTCTTCGATCAATGAATAAGTGGATCGATGGGCCTTCATGCAATTGCATGCTGGATTTCAACTACAGTTAAAAATCGCAGGTCAGATATAAAAGGCAATTGGCTGAAGAGCACACTAAATGCTTACATAGTAGTTTTCTGAAATGTTTTTTCTTTTAACCTAACTTACTTAACTCAGTTCTTTTGCTATTTTAAAATATTTTCCCCAAGACTACTTAATTAAAGCACTCTTCATTAATCCTTTGAACTCTCATACACACACACAGGAGGACTTAATCTTTGTAGTTCTCGTTAAAATAAAAAAATTACAAGATCTCATACTGTGTAATAATTTTTAACTTTAATTACAGCCATGTATATAAATGATAACACACAAGATAATTGAGAGAAGAAAGGGATGTAAAGGAATTTATAATTTTATCTTGTATCACAGATCAGATGACAGCTGAGTAGGGCTCTTATTTCCCAGAGTTGACTGTTTCAGATAATAAAGCATGTTCATTTATCACATGATATGGTTTTAAACCCTGAGAAACCTTTTTTACATTTTAACCAAAATAACACAAAGACCAAAGATTATATAAAGATCGGTTTGTATACATATTTAACAAAAGTGCATGTATATTATTTTAAACAATGTATAAAGTAATGCATTTCACCATGCTGATTCAAGCAGAATTCCATCTTTCTAGATGCAAAATTAACATCTCTTGTTATTCATACTTCCTGATCTACCACTGCAGATCACACAGAGGCTTATGTACTTTGTGAAATCTCCTTTAAAAATAGCAAGGTGATGTCATCCTAATTACTTTGAGACATGACATTATGGATTATATCCCTGTATGATTATGGAATTAACTTCAGTTTGAAGTTTAAGTAAGCTGTTTAAAATCCCAATAATATGTGTGTGTGTACCTGATTTCTATTGGCTTTCTTTTTAAAAGTATGGTATATTGTTGAAATTATTGTCATGAAGGTCAAAAGAATTTCCAATTTTCTTATTAAATGAGAAAAGTTTCTTTGCTCAATACAAATATGAATCCAAGCTCCCTCTCTCACCTGGCTAGCACAGAACTACAGTAGGCACCAGAATAGGTGTCTAGAAATAAGCGTGGCAATGCCAGGGACGAAGCTCAAATGGAATGGTCAGTCATGCCAGATTCACAGTCTAAGTTTCAATAATGGAGATATGATAATATTGCAATTGTTTTATTAGTACTAGCCATTGCCATAACTTAATGATAGGAGTTAATATGTACTTAATGATAGGAGTTAATATATACTTAATGATAGGAGCTAGGTAGCCAGTGGCATAACTTAATGATAGGAGAAAATATTATGCATAAGGTACTTAGTTTTATTAAGAACTTTTAAGGCAATGTGATAAGGGACCTCATGCTCATTATCTCAGCTCCAAACAACCCTGGTAAATAGGGTGTGTTACCCCTAAACAATGGTGGATTTGAATATTTGACTTTTGTTTGGCCCTTCATAGCAGGCTGGGAATTCTCTCAGCTTTCTGAACTCTAAAATGGGTGAGATTTATGGATTAATATAAATCAATGCTTGTTAGCTCAATTAATAATAACAGCTATTGTTATTGTTGAGAAAACTGAGGCTCAGAGAAGACAAGCAACTTGCCTAAGATCACATAGCTATTAAGTGCCAGGGCTGAGATTTGAACATACCTATCTTCTAGGTCCAAAGTTAAATCCAAAGGACTCAAATACAAAGACCAAGTTTAAAATGAGAATGTCATAAACAGGAGTTGGAATCGAGGGTAAGAATTGTTTCGGGAACTTAATTGCTTGGGCCATGGTTAATCTGAGAAAGTAGAGTCAAAATCTGAACCAATGCATTTCCAGTAGGATTCTTTTCTAACTTATACTTGATACTCAGCAAGATACAGAAACTTTGAGAAGTTTAACATAAAGGAAAAAAATATAATAAAATATTCTGTAATACAATATTTAAATTAAGATTTTAAAAGAAAATATTTTAAACTATTTTTTACAAACAGTGTGATATTTCACAATAGTAGCTGAATGAATTATTTTAAAGCTGCTTTAGAAAGTACATGCTCTCCAAAAGGCTTATTAAGCTATCAGTCCATTGGGAATGTTTTTCTAATCATTGCTTGTTTACATATATTACAACAAATTACAATGTGTGTTTAGTAAAAAATGAAAAGTAAAACTACCATAGTAGATTAATATATAGATAGATTATATGATCTTTTATCTTTGCAAGTATCATACTGCTAATTTATATTTTATGTTTGTAAAATAATAATTTACAGTAACTGAGATTATTTTAAATTTATTATATAATTTCCTCATATACTTAATACATTTCACTTCTTTTTTACTCATATTTTCATGATTTGCTTTACATGATTCCTTGGGAGTAATGCAGAATTATATTTAATTATTGAGAAAAGAATAGATTCCACTGGCAAAAATTCTCAAGTTGTTTAATTCAATGAGATTTATATTCTATGCAGTCAACAATACAAAAATGCATATGTTGAAAATCAATCTGTAGTGCTTGGATTTACTCTTAAAAGGATTATCAACACAGATTGTATGTCCCTAAAGTCATTAGCCATAAATCATTTGGGGAGAATTATTTGTAATATATTTTTAATTGATAAGCACACAAAGAACTAAAAGAAGATGAATAGATTAATGATAGAATTCATCAGTGTTCATTTTAATTTTGTTTTAATATTTTTGAAATTGTTATGAAGCCTATCATTATTAGGAATATTTTGAAATTCCCAAGATTGGATACAGCAATGTGCTATGGGGAATCAAGGCTCCTCTAAGATATCCACACCTTAAGTCCCAGAAGCTGTGAATATATTACCTTACATGGCAAAAGGAATTTTGCAGATGTAATTCAAGTTACAGACCTCAAATTAGGGAGATTATTCTGAGTTATATGGGTTAAATCAATCCGATCACATGAGCCCTTAAAAGCAGATGAATTTGTCTGGCTGGGAGCAAAGGAGCTGTGGCAGAAAAAGAAATCAGAGAGATTCCAAGTGTCAAGAGGATTCACCATGCTTGTTCTGAGATACAGGAGAACATGTGTAGGGACTGAAAAGGAGTCTCTAGGAGCTAAGGGCAGTCCCTGGGGACAGCCAGCAAGAAAACAGAGACCTCAGATCTACAATAAGCTGAATTCTGCAACAACCTGAATGAGCTCGAAAGCAGATTCTTCCCAGTGCCTCCTGGTAGGAGTCCTGCTGGCCAACACCTTAGTGTCAGCTTTGTGAAACCCAGAGAAGAAAAATAGGTAAATCCAACTCAAACACCTGACCTTCAGTACTGTGACATAATAAATAATGTGTTGTAAGCCACTAAGTGTTTAGTAATTTGTTACAGCAGCAGGAGGAATGGAGGTAGCAAACTGCTTTAATGGAGGTGGCATCTACCTACTGCCATTAAATCAGTAAGGTATTGTTACTCTTTTCAAAAGTTCCCTTCAAACAATCCCAAATAAATATATACTGTGGGTTATTTCATTTTTGTAATATGAGATAGAGAACACTTAAGTTATTGTGCAAATAAAATAAATTTTTCAAAATTCAAACTTAAAATTCTGAAATAAAAATTACACACTCAATTGTCCACACTATCCAAATTACATACTCAGTTATGTACCCAATTACATATTCAATTGTACTTACTACCCAAAGCAATCTACAGATTCAATGCAATCACTATCAAAATTACAAGGTATTCTTCACAGAAATAGAACAAATAATCCTAAAATTTGTTTGGAACCACAAATGACCCTATATGTCTAAAGAAATCTTGAGAAAGAAGAACAAAGCTGGGGCATTATGGTTCCTGATTTCAAGCTATATTACAGAGCTATAGTTGTCAAAATAGTATGGTTTTAGCATAAAAACAGACATATAGATCAATGGAACAGAATAAACATTCCAGAAATAAACCCATCATTGTATGGTCAATTAATTTATGACAAAGGACCCAAGAATATTCAATGGGGAAAGGATAATCTCTTCAATAAATGGTGTTGGGAAAACTGGACAGCCACAGGCAAAAGGATGACACAGATAACTTTATTATGCCATACACAGATGGATTGAAGACTTGAATTTAAGATGTGAAACCATAAAACTCCTAGAAGAAAATATGGATGGTAAGCACCTTGATTTTGGTCCTGGTGATAATTTTTTGGATTTGACACCAAAAGCAAACACAACAAAAGCAAAAATTAACAAGTGGGACTACATCAAACTAAACAGCCTGTTTGGGCAGGTACCTTGGTGATTTTTCTATCTACTAAATAAGAGAAAAGTGAAATCCAGTATTTTACTTCAATACAGCAATCTGTGCTAAATAGTTTTGATTTAGAATTGTTATTTCATTTAAAAAAATCACATAATACCAACTATTTCCAGTTTTGTTTGCATCTGTGAAGAAGTATTTATTTTTTTATATAAAAAAACATCTTTTTTTCTGCATACTTGTGTGACAGGTATTATTTTAAGTTTGAGCACATGACAGTGAAAAAAATAAGCAAAAAATACCCCACATAAAGTTTATATTCAACTCTGGGTCTGGTTTGAAGTGGTAGACAAACAAATTAACAAGTAAAATATATAGTAGATCATATGGTACCAGGTGGTACAAAGAGAAGCAGAGCAGATAAAGTGTGGTGAATAGGATGCTATTTAAAATGTTGAAGTCAAATAAGACTTTCATAGTGAGGTGACATTTGAGCAGATACCTGAAGAAGTTAAGGAATTGAGCCATGTTGATGTCTGGAGTATGTTGTAAAAGCTTTCTAAGAAAAGGGAAGAGAGAGAAAAAAAAAAAAAAAACAGTCCTGCAGTCTGAATATACATGGAATGTTTGAGAGGACATCAAAAAGACCATGTGGTTGTATCAGAGTATGATCTGACTTATTTGACAGAATTACTATGGATACTGTGTTGTGAAGAAAACTCTATGGATGGCAAAGGTAGAAGGATACCTATAAAAAGGTTAATCCAAAGGGGAGGTCAGAAGATGTCATATGACTTGAGCCAGGGTGATGGTGGTGGTGGTGGGAGTGATGAGATGTGATCGATTCATTGTAATTAAAGACAGATTCATTTAAATTAAAGAGAAAAACGACAGTGTATCATTATGGATAAGATACAACATAAGAGAATGAGAGAAGTCAGGGATGACTCCATGAATTTTAGCCTTAGCAACTTAAAAATTGTGTTGTCTTTGAGTAATATGAAGAAGATGACAGAAGGAACTGGTTTGAAGGAGATGATGAGGAGTTCGGTATCAGATATTATGTTTGAGATCTCTTTGGGCATCCAAATGGAAGTGAGAAGTAGAGTATGAGTGTGAGTATTGACTTCACAGGAGAAGTTCAGATTGGAAATATAACCTTGGTGATCTTTAGATTATAAATGAGATTTAAATTCATAGGACAGGATGATATTATAAAGAGAGGGAGTGATACACATAGAGAAAAGAATAAATCTAAGCACTGAACCCTTCGTACCCCAATGTTTAGAGAGCAGAGACAGGATTAAATACCAGCAAAAGAGACTCAGAAGTTAGGTAGAAGGAAATTCTGGAGAGTGTTGAAATTTGGAAGTACAATGAAGATATTTTTTGTGTGTGCAGTTTCAGGAGTGTGATAGAGATAAGAAACTGATTAGAATGGTTTCAAGTGTGAATGAGTTGAGAAATATAGTATAGAGAGCTCTTGAAAATAATATTATAGGTAAGTTGTAGAGGTTGCTATAAATAGATTCTACGAGGTTTTCATGGGAATAAAGATATAACAGACTGTATGTCAACAAGTATGGTAGAATAGAGAAGGGACATGTTATGCTGAGAGAGAGGAACAATTGCTGGAGTAGTGCCTTTGAATAGGTAAAAGTGGTGTTAATTATAAGATCATTTGGAATAACTTCATATAAAATAATAAAAGACCAGAAAGTCCCCTATCACTTCTTGCCAATTTTTTGTTCACTATAAATTTAACAGAGCAAATGTTTTGATTCGTCTTAGTCGTCTCAATTTGAGTAAATCCAGCTTTTTAAAATTTCTTAGAAAAAGATTAATTTGGATTTTTTTCAAAAAACATAAAGCAAAGTACTTTCTTTAACTTTGACTGAGTCCATTTATAATGTGTGAAAAGCTTTTATGGTTGCGTGTTTCATTTGTGTATAAAGAGACATCTTTTTTCTGGATTAGCAATATCAGTTTGCATTAATCACATTGAACTGGGTAATAGAAATTTATACTTAGCTTTTATGCTTGACAAGATGCTAACACTGTCAATAATTTACAAACTAACTAGTAATATGTTTTAAAAGGTAGTTAAGCCTTGAAATAATTGAAAGCAAAATCAAGTCAAAGGATAATTCAATTCAGTATACTCTTTAACTCTTTAGTGTAAAAGTAAAAAATATTTCACAGAATGCAGTGCTCTCAAAGTGAAACTCTTCCTTTACCTTATTTCATTACATTGAGATGTCTCTCGATAGATAGATACATGATTGATTGATTGATAGATAGGTAGATCATTACGTTCCCCCACATATCTTTTTTCCTTACTCCATCTCTCTTTCACCTGCTGTCTTTTGCACATTTTTTTCTGGCAATGGAAACTTTAACATATTGCTCATTTTTATTCTTCTATTTTTTATTGTTGATATAATTTTTCTTATTATTCCAGGTATATCACATAATTATTTTCCTTCAACTGGGAGATTTACAAGGTGTACAGACTATATTTCACACAAAGACACTGTACATACCATTGCAGAGAAAAAGTAATGATTCTTGAATTACTATTTAGACAACAGACCATAGAGTACTGAGCATAAAATTATGAATCCTAAAAGTGAAGTTCAGAATTTTCTTGCCATGTGAAGTATGGAAGGTAATGTGAACATGGCCTTCTCCTGTCTTCCGTGAAATTGTGCATTTCCATTTGCACTGTTTTCTTGGTACCATCTCCCTCCGAGTAATGCAAAGATTCTGTACTTTGTACAGGATAGGGTCTGTACTTTGTACAGGATAGGGTCTGTACTTTTTACAGGATAGGGTCTGTACTTTGAAGTCAGCATGGCTTTGGACAACTTACTTAATGTATCAGAAACTCCCATTTCTCTTTTATAAAATGAGGATAAAACCACCTTTCTCAGAGGTTTTCATAGTAAGTATACAGGCTAATCTGTATAAAATACTTTGCACAGAGAAAGCAGGTAGTACAACGTCATTAGGTAATGTATTCACTCTAATACAAGTTATTTTCCATTTTTAAACATTTTTCAGTCATTTGATAAATCTGTTGAGTACTTAACTGTGTGCAAACATAATTCTGAGTAGTAGGGACACAGTGGTTAAAAAAGGCAAAATTTCTGCTTTCATGGAGCTTATATTCCAGTTTTTTTCTTCACATCATTTTGAATTTGCCGTTTTTTCAATTCTATTTGTGATTATTACCTCTGACCCTTTTAATTTTTAATCTTTTAAGTCATTTTTTGCTAAACAGGTTTGACAGTAGTTCATAGAAGTCATTATTACTCAGGGGTGTGTAATGAATTCTGAAGGAAAATAGATGATAAAAAGCTTGCCAGTGGATTTAATATACCACAGCCCTGCATCTCCTCTTCCACTTATGTTTTCTTCTCATTCTTCTCTTTTGCATTAGCAAATCTCAAAAGTTCTGTATCTGTCATGGCAAGCTCACCCAGTGAATAATTTTTTGATTTGTCTGTACCTGGAACAAAGTTAGGTACTATGGATAACAAAGTCCATGAAATGCTTTGAAAAATTATTTATTTTCCTTTGCCTTATTTTCCATTCCAGTTTGCTTTAATCATTCTGTGTTGAGGCAGGGCAAGGAAATCCTGGTAGAGGTTCTCTTTCTTCTTCAGGTTGATTTAAAAAACCCAATTTTCAGTTTTAAAAGTCAATAGGCCACCATCCAGCTTCCCAAGGAAATCTACAGTTTCCCTTGAAACTTAGAAAAAGGCTAAATATTCTGTATTAACATTTAAATTTAAATGCCACCCATTCACATAATTACTCCCAAGAGCTCTTGCCTGCAGTTAGCAATATAAGCACAGGCACTTTGAGAAAGGGAGGATTTCATGGTAGTATTAGATTTTCTTTATTAAAACTTGAAACTTCTTAACATCTGTGTTTTGAGTGTCTCATGAAATCTGAGCTACAAAATGTGAATCATATTCTGGCTTTGTACACGTATATGACATAGGGATCCCAGTGGTTGCCACCTGTCATAGTGCACAGCGATATTGCAAAGGTTTGCTGGCAAAGCCTAGGGTTTTTTTCCTCCAGTACCATTCTTTGTGTTTATCTGTACCAACCACCTGGCACTCTAGAGCTTTCACAAAAAGCCAGGGTGGGCCCTTCTTCAAAATGAGTCTCCCTATTCCCTGAGAGACAGCTGAAATAACGTCCTCTCACAGATGGTCTATGGTATATACCTTAGTTGAATATCTAATCATGACAAGTAGTCAGAGATTAAAGTCAAGTTGCTAGCATCAACTTAAATTGTGACACCAACCTATACTCTAAAAGCATAGAGCAGAAGAGATTATTTCAAGATGACAACAGCGTTGGCAACTATACTCTATTGAAAATGTGTGTTTAGCAATTGCATTTCATTTCACTTCCAAATGTCTAAACAGCTCAAATTTTGTGAAGTGCAATTGAAAAATATGCCTGTTCTGTTATAAAACACTAGTTTGCATGATTGTACTTTTTTAAAATGCTAGTTACAATGCTTAAGGCTTTCATAAATGCTTACTCTAAGAGGAACATTTTAGCTATTAGGATGGTTTTGTATATATATTTTATATATATATATATATATATATATATATATATATATACACACACACATATATATTCATATATATATAATATATTATATTTTTCTAAGGATTTCTTTTAAACCAGACAAACGTAAACTTATAGCTAATATCTCAGAAGTATAGTGTTTGATTTGAGAGATTCAAGAAAGTTTTTATTTTTGTTTTACTGAATGATCCATCATCTATGCCATGATACATAGAAATATCAACAGTTGGATTTGTGCTGTAGGGAAGGAAAAAGTTTTCCTTAACCCTCTTAAGGTCCCTGGCTGGGTCTCAAAATAAACTGACAAAGAGAGAAAAGCATTGTATGTTGCGTGTCCAATATGAGTTTTATGTGACATGGGAGTCTTCGTGAGAAAATGAAGACTTGAAGAAATGGACCTGAGTATTTTAATGCTAGGTTTGATGAAAAGTGGATAGTCATGAAGAAATATGATAGAGGTCAAGGAGTACGGACGTAAGTGTAGTAAGCTGGGAGAAAGTTAGCAAGGCCTGTTTGTTAGGATTCTTCTCAGAATCTTTTTGTCCTCAGAGATAAGGACTCTCTGGGCATAGAAAGTGTACCTCTCATATTAGGATTTTATGACCTGTTTCAGGAGAGAAGAGTGGGCGAAGAATAGAGTAATCTTCCTTCTTGTTCACACAGACTCCTTCAGTTTGAAATATTCAGTGTGCCAAGGAGCTATACTTTGGATTATTTTGTTCTGACCCCCATCACTGAGAAGATTTTAATGTCTTCATTGTCATCAGATGGCACTCAAGAGGTTATAATCTGACTTTTCTTTCAAGACTACCCTATTCATAATCATGTTCAACTCAGCCTAGACCAAATTCTTGCATTGTTTCGTGTTTTGTTTCGGTTTTTTTTTTAGGCGGGGAAGAGGGCAGGGGAGTGTAACATGTTCTGCTAATATCTCCAGCAATAATTTTTCTTGAATTTAATTTACATGTAAATACTTTTTCAACATGAATTTTACTCTAATTAGCATTTCAGCAACCTAAAAATAATGAGCTGTGAAAGATTGGTCTCCTAACCACGGTCAAGCCCTGCTGTGAGTGGTGTGAACACTGTTTGGACCAGAGTTAGAATATATCAATACATATTTTGCCATCATTGCCTTGGCCTTCCATTTCCTTAACTTTTACTATTGTCTAGTTCCTGTAATGCTCCAATGGCTTATGAAGGATGTTCTCTGAGAACTGTGACTAGTTTATGTCATAAGCATGACCCAGGCTAGGAAAAATTAGAGTCAGTCTTAAGAGTTTTACTGGAAATGCTGGGAAAGTAGTTCCTGTTTTGGAAGGCCATGGGAAGAAGGACAGGAGGTGAAGGATGTCAGTTTTGATGATCACCTTTGCCACCATTACTGGGAAAGCCAACCTGGAAATTAAGCCATTACGGAGGAGGCCAGAGAAATAGGCATGCTTTTTCGTATATCTTAGCACTCATAACTTTGAACTTAGGTAGTTTCCCACCTTCCCCCACCACTTCCATTTTGTCTGGGAAAGAGAACTTATATTCGCAAAGAGATAATAGGTACATGAAAATTACGCTTTTAATATTTAATACTAAACACCTTAAATTGTTTATGATGTTCACAGTCCTGATAAATAAACACAAAGGATAAACCATTGAATTCAGTAACTTCAAAGACAGAAAATGATCAAGAGTGTCAGCACCATCAAACACTGCTATTAAAAACGCAGGCTCAGGCAGCAGTTTGTGAATTGCTTGGAAGCTTCCACATTTACACTCCAATCTGGGTTAATTTGAATACTATATCTAGTAGTCACTTCTGCTTTTCTCATTATCCAACAAAGTGTTAAAACATAGATGAGGCAGGAGGTAGTATGTGTGAGAGGAGATGTTCCTCACATCAACAAGGTTATTGATTGAATATACATGTATATATCAACATATATACACATATATATGTATATTTATAAAAATTATATTGTAATTCATGTGTTCATCCCACCTGTTTTAAAACAGTTTTTCAAAGAGGCAATGAAAAATAGAACTTCAAAGAACTAGCAAGGTAAACTCACAGAGAAATGTGGTCAGTTATCTACTTTGGTAACTTATAAAGGATATTCTGGGAAAACAGATCAAGGTATTGTTCCCTTGATAGATTGTATATTAGCATTTAACAGTTCACAAATTATGATCAAGGTTTTTAAAACTCTCTAAGTGTGTGCTCATGAAACCTCCTGAAAGTAAATACAGGCACTGGTCTTTTGGAGCGTTTTTTAGTAAATATCTATTAGGCCCTGAAAGCCAAGTATCTATTTGTCTTGCTAACTCCTGAGCTCAGTGTGAACTGACTACCCTTCCTTGCCCTACATGTGTGAGGAGGTCATGAACTGAGGAGAGTCTCCTTTCAAAGCGGGAGTAGAGAAGAAGGCATTTTTTTATTCCTATAACTTAGGGATGTCTTTGCTTGGAGCATAGTAGTGAAAGGATCATTCTGGAATGTAGCTACACAGAGGCATCCATATCTGCAACATATTCAAGCCCAAAATGAGATAAGTGAAAGACATATGAGGAAAAACTAACACAAATCTATTCCCTGGAAAAAATGTTAGGGTTTTTCAAAAAGTTGGGGGAAGTTTTATGTCTTAGTGGTCTGTATTCTCGCTTGAAGGTGAGCGAACATCTTAGGTAGAGTGTTGTCTATTTCTTCCTTTGTAGAGACTGCAAAATTATACTGCCAAGAGATGTCCTAATTATGTTTCTAGGCATGGCCTTAGTGTTTTCTAAGTTAAGACAGAGAGAATGGGGTGATATATGGTTAAGGAATTTAAATGGAAACATGCAAATTGTCTCTATACTTAGAGAGAAAGCAGAAATATCAAAAGGAAGTATGGAAATGCAAATTTCTTTAAGCATTTATATATTTTATGAAAGGCCTGGATCTTTATTTAATATATCAGTTTTATTAAACCAATTCATATTAATTCCTATTAAATTATTCATTCTTATTTTGAAAATTATGTTCTGTTTTATTGCTAAATTGACAGCAAATTGGGAAAACTCCCATTCTGCAACCTGAACAAAGGAATTCAGGTATTTACTTGATTGTATTTGAGTGGAATTGAACACTTCTAGAAATAATTTACTTTGAATATCCCATATCATATTCTTCACTGTAAAGAAAATAATGGTAATAGCTTTTAAATGCCTACTTAAAATCTAATTTATTATATCAAGTGATTTTATTCTGTTTGTCTAAGTGTGCTGATAAGAAGTAAGATAAATGAAGGGAGAGGGAAAGATGGGTCAGGAATACAAGTAAAAGGAAAATGATAAGCAGTGAAAGAGATGCATGCCATGGAGATAAAAAAAGAGGAGAGTCAGTGGGAGACCAGAAAATGAGAGGGCAGAGGAAGCCAGACCTAGAGGAGGCAAGGATGAAAGAAAATTCAGGCACAAGTCAGGAAACTTGGGAGGATAAAATCATGCAGAGAAATAATATAACTAGGAAAGCCTCAGCTGAAGAGAAGACAAAGAATATAATCTAATATTTACTAGATTAAAATATATACACATATGTATATATACATACATATGTGTATATATTATATATCTATATATATATATATATGAATTATGTTATTGGAACAAGAAGTTCAAAACTCAAGCCAAAATTTCAATGGTTAGGTATTTATTTGGATCTCCTTTGTAATATCATTCAAGCTTCGTTACAATTTGAATCTACTGATTCTGCTTCCTTTATAAAGGAGAAAAGTATCCACAATTTAAGTATAAAAGAAAGGTTTACATTATTATATGCAGACATTCAAAATTGAATGATTAAGAAATTTTTATTTGAGGAACTTTTAATGGACTTTACATTATATAAATTATAGATTAAATATCTCAATTAAGCACATTTGTATCAAAAACATATCCATGTTTTTATTTTATAGATATATCCTCATCAATATTCTACTCAACTAGTATTCATTAGAGCTCCTTTGGTTTTAAGGGAAAGAAAACCAGCTCAAATAAGCTTAAGCAATAAGCAATGTTACAGGGAGTTCTTCAGCCATGACTACGTCCAGGGACTCAAACAGATTTCTCTTTTGATGTCTTTTTTTCATGTGTCCCATGGTGTTGGGCTTTTATTCTTAGTCAAGTCTGGTCCACCCAGACGTATGTTAAGGCTGCTGATAGCCAAATACTTAGACTCATGACTGCAATTACTAAGGAAAAGAGGCCTTCTCTCTCCTGGCATGCATAAATAAAACTTCAGGGGATAATCTAATTTATCCTGTTCAGGTCCTTTAGTTGTTATTGGTGATAGGTATGGTACTGCAACTACCACAAAGAGGGCAAAGGAAGTGGTTGCCCCCCAAAATCAATTTAAAAAAGAAGAGATGCTAGGCAAGGATAAAACAACAGATGACACATACATCTCAATTCTTGACAGCCTGGTTACATACACACACACACACACATACATACATACATACATACATACATATATATGTTTCTAATAGAGACAATTTCAAATGGCCCCCTCCACACCTAATATAACATAACTATCCCAACTATAACTCAAATTATCCTTGCCCAGAAGGAGAACATTTAAAGTTGTGGTTTATACTTCTCATTTCTCTCTCATGTTATCTAAAAGACATTTGCCATCATGTTTATTGAGACTTAAAGTAATTCTATTGAATGAAATTTGCTTAATATAGCCAATACTTACCAAAGTATTCTCTGTCTTCACACAAAATAAAAGGAAGTCCAAATACTCAACACATTGAAACATCCCTCACTCCTGTTTATAAATTTTATTTTTTGTTAACCTAAATTTCACAATGCAAATATGAAAGAATAACTCAGAGACAATTAGTTAAAATGCTGAATATGTACTTATGTATACATGGGAAAACTGACTGTGAAGTTTTTTGCCCTATCAAAGGCAAAGCTGGGTCTTACAAAGACAAAATCCAAAAAGTGTCACACACAAAAAAGTGACTGTTTTGTTTAGGCAAATCATTGGTTTGTCAGATGAGTTGCATTGGAGCTCTGTATAAGCTCTTTACTGTTCCACCAATTCCATAAACTGTGATTTCTTTCTAAGATCTGTGTGAGTCCATCTGGCCCATTAGGCGGTAGGTTTTTAGTTTAGTTGTTGTTTTGTTTGTTTGTTTTGTTTTTAACATCCATGGCTTGTTCTCAACTTATGGCACAAAAAGTAAAATTGGAGCACAGAGTCAAACAAACACAGAATCCAGTGATGCAATCATGACCTTCCTCTGTATCTACATATTCAAAAAATGACTGTTGATGCTCTCCCATTATGTACCTGACACGATGTAAGGATGTAAGGGATGGGTACTGATAAGTAATAAGGTAGCTTTTCTTCTTGTACTCATGGAGTCTGCAAAACAGGAGAGAGCAAGTAACATTAATTTAGCATCCACTATGTTCTATGCACAGTACTAAGTAAACACTTTACATGCATTTGTTATTATGAATAGTATACTAGTATGAATGAATAGTATGAATGATAACTCAATAAGGAAAACATTGCATTATCCTGATGAGCCAACAGACATCTTTACTTCATTCTTATTTGTCTTATGCAGTAGATTATATAACTAACTTAACTGGTTTAAAGTGAAAAATACACAGCTGGATCTTTATGTATGGGGCTATGTTTATACTGACTCATAAATCATGCCTATGTTTGATATGGTATCAGTAAGACCTATAATATCTTACCATATTTGTATCTTAATACCATATATCTTCTTCTTCCCTGTTTTTTCATTCATATTTCTTTTTGTAAAATATGTCTGGAATTTTAAGTAATTTTATTCTCCAATTATTGTACTCTGCACTAACGTATGACTAACTAATGGATATGACTGGAACTGGATGGAGCCTTAAGCATTTTAAGAGTGAAGCATATTAACTCAAGTAAATTTATGCAGTATTTTAGTTTGAATAAATTTGATTTAGTTCACTCTCTAGAAAAATCCATATACTATTTAGTTGTGTTTTTAACAAAATTTTCTATTAACCATTTCCTGTACTTGGTACCTCATGAGAAAATTAAATCAACATTGACATTACTTTCTACATAAAGAGAAACTATAAGCATGAACATGACAAATAATTTTACCTAATATATGAAAATATTGAAGATTGTAGCTTGAATCTGGGAAGAAGATACATAAATGAATTGACTGTGTAATTTTTCCTGCATGTTTATAATAATCCAATTGTGTGAACAATACACTATAATTGGTTATTTTAATCAAAGTTTTTTTTCTTTAAAGAATTTTGAAAAGAGCTGAAATATCCATATGGAATACTATCTTTGAATTGACATCTAAATTAATCAAATCTGATAAATATAACTTCTTGAAATTTGATAAACTGATAATAATTAAATGATGCACTATATATCAATGTCAAGATTTCTTTAGATTTTTTCTAGTGAAAATCTATTTCTGTATTACCAAGCAAAAAAAAAAGATACAGTTATTCTTTTGAAACAATTTGATGTGTATCATATTAATGGGGTATATTATTTTTAGTCTACCAAGATTTAATAAGAATTTAATTTTGATTAAATCATTAATTAGGATTTAAGACTGATTTAATTTTGAGCATCCTTGGCTCAAATTATATTTAGTTTGATGTGATATTGTATATTTTTAATATAAATTGGAAGCCATGGGAAGAAAGAGTACATCCATTATTTGCCAAACAGTATTTACCAAGAATAACAATAATGCATCCTTGGCTCAATGTTTGTTGATTGCATTGTGTCCATCCACTAGAATATCACTCTTAAACTAGAGTTTAAAATGTTTATAAGGAATTAGCAATTTCCTGGTAATTTTAACCTAAAGAATTTAACCCGAAGATTCTATCTTAATGAAGTTTGATGACCAGTCTTGTCCAAAACCACTAGTAAGTTACTCAATCTGCCACTTTGCTTGTCAGTAAAGATCCATGTAATAAAGTTCAAGTACAACAATTTAGGGAAGTTAGCCAGCACTCCACAGTGCTGAGGTCACCTTTCTGTGCTCAGGGAACAAGAGAGACCATTTTAGCCTCTTCTTAGTCTGAAGTGTATTAGTTTATTGTTTCTTGCTTTTAGGAGAGCTTTCACAAACATTACAGCATTTATCCTTAAAATAGCTCAGTAGGAAAGACAAATACTGTTCTTAAGTCATGGTTAAGAAAAAGAAAATGAAGGCACAGAGATTAAGTGACTTGGTAAGATTAAATAAGTAGTTGGGGTAATAATGAAATTCAAGAAATATTTGAATCCATGCCTCTGTTTTATTAATTTATACCAACAAACATTCTCTGGTGCTAGATGTATCTGTGTAATATGTATTCTGTATATCTAACAGACATGGGTGAAATATTTATGTGGATAACCCCTTATGTATCTGTATCTCTACTGTTAATATTAGTCAGCATGTGGCTGCTGAATTAAAAACAGGGAATTAAGAGTGTTATTTATGAGATAGATTTTTAAAGATTCTTCTTCTTTCTCTATTCAGTTATCTCTGTTGCTAATCTATTTGAACCCAAATGGTGGTCTTATTTTCATACAAATCACTGAGTTTCACATTGTTTCACATGTTCAGACTATGCACCATCCTTCATGTATTTCAACTGTGTACGCCATTGATTACAAGGGATGATAGCTGGGAGAATCTAAAAGAATGCAAATCCCTCATGACTGCTGATAAGCCAGCAGGACCGTGCTTTCCTGTCTGTTAGCTATATAACATTTTCAATGTTTACAAATCCTAAATGTATATTGGCATCATTTTTTAGGAGCATAGAAAGCAGCAAAGAATGTAATAGAATCGGCCAGTTCAATGCATTCATTCAGGGACTTATATACCCCATAAAGACTATAAAGCCAAAGGGATTTGTATGACACATAGAAAAGATTGTTTTATTCTTCAAAGTGTTTAAAATGGCATTAACTGTATACAGCTTCTGCAACAATTGTTAGTTGTTAGTTACATATTCCTGATAATACAGATATAGCTTGCAAAGCAAATTAGAAGTACTAGAAATGTTCTTTAATTTCCATTCCTCTGGATAAAATATTTTGAATAATAGCTTCAAAATAAAAGAAGCTTTGTCTAGGCATTTTATTAATTATCGATTTTGAAAGAAGCTCATGAGACTTATTGGTACTAGATATTTTTTCTTAATAGAACTAACTAGAAATGTATCTGATATCCTTCTTAAAATATTGGGAAAGACATTTAGATAAAAAGTTTTATAAATAAATGTTACCACTTTTTAAAAGTTTTTGCTAAGACCATGGGAGGTGATAACGGTATTGAATAGTCTGAATATTTTCTTCTTTTTTTAATCGAGAATTAGCCTCTTTCAACTTTTAGATTGGGAAAAGAAACATTGTAAATATTATAACTATATATCAACATACAGCTCTCTTTGCCCAAGTTTTCTATAACACAGAGTGCTGGACTAGACTGGTTTTTAAGGTTCTTACTAGGTGCAATATATTATGTTGCAAATTTCCAGGCTCTTTGTGCTGGATACTCTTGAGTATTTGAAAATATCAGGATATTATTGTCAGTTATATGTTTAGCAGGTGCCATCTGTTTGTACATATTTCATAAGCAATTTTAAAAGCACACCTGTTTGAACAACAGCAAGATATACTGGAACAATCATGGACTTAGAATAACACAAACCTAATTACGAATCCTGGCCCTCCTACCAACTAGTTAAATGTATCAGGCAAATTTTTAACCACACTTAGCCTTAGTTTTAATTCTTCAGCATAGTAGGGATATTTTTTATCTGGTAGAGTTGTAAAGAAAAAATGAGCTAGTGTGTATAGTACTTATACTTGAAATACTTCCTACTAATTCTGAATGATGCTTTGAAAACCATCTATCTAATATAAATCTAAATAAATGTATGATATCTTAATATTATTAATATTCACCGTTTTCAAAAGTATGTAGTGTAATATATAGTAGAGACTGCATGCTCACTAAATGTTATTATCTTTCTTGGTATTTCTCTTCAATATACTTTTAACTCATATTTGTTTATTATAAAGACGTAACTTTTTTACCACTATTGCCATTGCATGTAGTGCTAGTATTACTAAACAAATATAACCTAGATATAACCACCATCAATAAAATGGAGAAATTACTAAATTTTTATTGCTGGTGATGTTGTTTGAGTTAGGAAGAACATCTTGAATTTTAGGTATCATTGAATTTGCTGCTGGCAATTCTTAAACAATTTTTTGTTCTGTAAACTGCCAAAAATTTAGATACAAATTTTTACCTGTGAAATAAATATGTCTGTAATATTTTTACCAAATTGCCTTATCTATTTGCACTTTATTCTGAGTACAAAAATATGAAATCTGCATTAAGTGCAGAAAAATAAGTGTATTATTGATTTAAAATAACATTAGAAAGATGGTAATTTATACAAAAGAATGTTTGAATTGTCTCCAAAAATTTTTTTCAAAGAAATTGAAATTTTAAAATAATTAAAAATTTGAGGATGGATTAGATGACACAGTGAAATAAATTCTTTATGACTTGATTCATCACAGTAGAAACAGATTAACACTCTCATTACCAAATCTTTGCCCTAATTGGCCTGTATTGAGGAGACTGTTTCCTTTTGTTGGTTTACTAGAGTGTTTAAAGAGGAAAAACTATAGCTATGGTGATTAGTTATTTACTCTATCTTTAACTTTTTTTGATCCTGTGGATAAGTTAAGAATTTCACATTAACAATATAAGTTATCTCTCTCAAATTTACCAATTGGCCAGTCTCTCAAAATTTACCAAATTTACCAATCTCTCTCAAATTTACTCAAAACTCTTTTAGAATAAAATAGTTTTTAAAAGAGTGAAAATGAATAATTGTAAAAAGAGATGTAATAAAATTAGACTTGGGAGAACAAAGAAATTAATTTCTCCAACTCTATTTTAAGTTAACCTCAAATAAAGGAAGACAGAAAATAGGAAGGAAGAAGGGAGGAAGGAAAGAAGAATGGGAGGGAGAGAGGATATTGCATCTATCTTAGTGGTAGGATCCTTGACAATGAGGTAATAATATTACTGATGAGAGCACTAACACCCTGTACTTCCCAACACATACAAACAAACATACACACACACACACACACACACACACACAACTCTCTTTAATGTACGAGGAAACAGATCAGAGAAATTTTAAAAAGATGTTCAAAGTCATTAGTCTTATATAGTGAAAAAAATCAGCATTCAAACCAAGATCTGTTACTCCAGAGCCCATGTTCTTAACTGTACAGTGCAGGCTGGTAAGTAGTCATTTACTTCAAGGAAAACAAAACCCCAAGCAAACCCCTACATTTTTAACTTCAAACTCTGCTACCACACATTTGACTTTTCAATTGCATTGACCTTTGTGACCTTTGCTTAAAGATACAATAAAATTGAATAATAAGCAAAAGTACTTGGAAGATAGTAACTGGCTGATTTCTGTTTATATCTAAGAAGAATGTATGAAGCTAATTTGAAGAGCTTCCAAAAAAGTATACTATTAAGTGAGTAAATGGAGCTCTGGATTTTATAAAAGGAACTAGAGATGCTATAATATTAAAATATTTCAAATATAAATTATCTACTTGTAATCAGGCCAAAGAATAGCTAGAATTTTGGATTCTTCCAATATGCTCGGTAGTGTTAATGAGGTGAACTTTTATCATCATTCAGGATCCACAAAACACTTTATTTAAAGCCAACTCCTTTATAAGGTATTTCTTCTTAGTTCTGAAAGTAAGAGGTTCTGCAAATTGTCATCATTATTAAATATATGTTTATACTGCCATGAAAGTGTTACATTTAGTTTAAATGTCTTGAATAAAACGTTGTTATTTGAGTAGTCACTGAAGCACCTTTGCATATGGCAGCAAAACTTTGGTCTGGGAATTAGAAGGTTGGTTTTTATTGGCACAACTAGTCCTTACTTCCCAGAGCATTATCAAGTATGTTATGTTAACTCTGTGATCTCAGTCAAGGTACCCTTCCAGATATAAGCACTTGCTGAGCCCTTTTCACCTTTTGGAAAATAATGGGTACGGAATATTTCTCTTAAGTTACAAATTTTCACAAAGAAACAAAAAATAGCTAGCTCAACAGAGAGAGAGAATTAGAAGGAATAATGTACAGACAAACTCATGGCCAGGGGCATGGGGCAGATGCATCTTATCTGTCTCACCAGGAATAATGGCACATTAAAAGGAACAGGGGCAGCATTTAAAAGCAAAATACTACATCTAATGAATGTTTTTCAACCCTGTTCTCAAAAATTGCACACACACAAAATGATAATATTTGTATGGCCCACGGTGGAAAATGTTTGTGCCTATTTATGCCAGAGGGGTATGGTACAGTGTTTCGGCAATCCAAGGCCTTACCAACCACCAGGCCCTATTTAGAATCTTCTGAATGGTATCAAGGTCCACCTGAAACCCATTTTCTGTACACCTTAGAATCAAAGAAACAAATCCTATAAGGCATTCAGTTTTGTCTTTATGACGCCTTGTTTTTATTTTGTTGTTGTTGTTTATTTAATTCTGTTTGCCTTGACACTAAGTACCCAAAACACCCTGGGAACACATGGACTCTGGATCATGATCCTTATAGATTTTTATTTTAAAATTTTCTTTTGGTAAATATTTGTTAAATACTATTTGCAACATTCTGTGCAAGGTGCTGGGAAGATACTGAGGGATAAAAAAGAGCAAGAACTTTGCTCTTACTAAAGATTATATTCTCAGTGGAGGGAGGTGATGATCAGAAAATAATCCAGTAATAAAACCTAAACTAACCCTTTGGACAAGAGTTATAAGGTGGTGGGAGGTATTTTGCCATCCATTATCATG
Organism: Stenella coeruleoalba; assembly: GCF_951394435.1. Taxonomy (NCBI): domain Eukaryota; kingdom Metazoa; phylum Chordata; class Mammalia; order Artiodactyla; family Delphinidae; genus Stenella; species Stenella coeruleoalba. Next base: position 41,613,360 of record NC_137162.1, on the reverse strand, counting down.
AAAAGAGCAGTGTATTCTATTTTTCTTTAATTAGATGAGCTAATTTTCTCAAACCATCCTGTTAATCTAGAACAGTTTGTCTGAACTGAAAAACAGTAGACAACTCAATTATTTCCCCCCAAAAAATGTAATCATTGAGGGATTTTATCTTTAAAAATGGCACAGGTTTCTTAGCAGAAAATGGTGGTTTACGTAGCCTTAGAGTCAATGTAAATTCTTCATTCTCTTAGTGGTTGCATTTGGAAATTATATGACTGGAATATTACCATATGCCATTTTCTTTTCACTGAAAATGGATTCCTCTGTGGCATATTGAATTGTTTGAAGAGTTTCTGGAAATGCATCTCAAGTCTGGCACAATTACATTAACTAAAATCTTTTATTTAATTCTAAAATTTGTGATTATCCTTCATTGCCAGAAACACTTCCGTCTATTTAGGGCTAAGAATCTCTAGGAACAATAATCTAAATAGGGAATTTAATGGATTCTTATGGAAAATATGATAGATTGATTACTTACTTCACTCACTTTTTCATTCTATCAGTCTTTGAGTGCCTAAAATGTAGTTGACCCTTCACAAAACTTTAAGTGTGCAGAAAGGGCTAACCTTGCAGGCCTGAGACCACTATCCTTCGAAAGACCAGTTTTCAAGGTTGACCCCTGGCTGGCATTTGGGAACTTGGATTTCTTGAGGATTTCCATCATTATCAACTGCGTGTGGCTCATGCTACATAAATTATTTGTAAAAAAAACTCATGAATTTGGCTAAGTACCTGCTTCCCTTCTCAGAGTCTGGGATTTTCATACATGCTAGGCAATCAACATTAAGTCTCTAATGAGTTTTTCTGATGCACAACATTTTACACCTGTTGTTACAATTCACTGCTGGAGGAATTTCTTGCATCTGTGTGACTCCAGTGGGAAAGGGCTTCTGGAAGCTGGCACCTGGTTTCCTCTGGACTTTATCTCATGTGTCTTTTTCCTTTGCTGATTTTGCTTTGTATCCTTCTACTGTAATAAATCATAGCTGTTAATATGTCTATATGCTGAGTTCTGTGAGTCCTTCTAATGAATCATTAAACCTGAGAGTGATCTTGGGGACCCCTGTGACTCAGGAAGGATTATATATATATATATATATATATATACACACACACACACACACACACACACACACACTAATTGTGATCTCTAAGATTAAAATCTTATTTGTACATGAGATAAATTTGTACATGAAAACCTTTTAGATCAGTGGTTTTCAACCAATGGTGATTTTGCCCAAAGCGGGATGTTTGGCAAGGTCTGGAAACATTTTTGGTTGTCACACTAGGGGAAGGGGAGTTATCCAGTGGTTAGAGAGAGGTCAGGGATGCTGTTGAACATTCTACAATGTATAGGACATCCCCCACTGCAGTGAATTATCTGGCCCAAAAGGTCAATAGTTCTATGCTTAAGAAACACTATACAAGAGTACAAGATTATATTGAATCAAATATCAAAACAAAGAATGTAGAAAATATGTATTAAAGCAGAATGCCACAAAGGAGAAATAATTTAATCTGAATTGAAGTTGCTACCAAGCCTAAACTTAGAATGCTTATGAAACTCATGGAGACTAAAAGACTCATATTCCTTTCCAGTAGTTTGTGTATCCACACCATCCCCAGTGTTTAATGAATAGATTGAAAAATAGAATATTGTTTTCAATAAGAACAGCATCAGAATTCCTTTCTTGCAGGATGTGTACAACTCCACTACTTTAAATGTATAATATGTAAATATTACGCGTATATCCTATTGGTGCTTCCAGGAAATGGATTTGGAACACAGAGTTTCAGATATCTATTATCTCTGCTGGAATTCTGGCTGTGCTTCTATAAATTATACTCCTAGTATTAACAAGAAATGAGCAATAAAAAGATTACTTTATATTGGTCCTTCACTTCTTAAAATAAATTCTTACATTCTGTAGAAATAACAATGTAAATGATAATGGCAGCACTATGGGTTAAATAAATAAATGAGTCATTTAAACTTCAACCAGGCCCACAAACTGAGACTATTCTCAGTATATTAGTATGGTGAGTTTAGAGAGATAAGAAAGTGAGGTAAGGCTTCAGGGAGGTTCCCAGTTCAGTAAGAACTTGGGCTTTATTGTTAAGCTAGCTGGATAGATGGCAGGGAAATCTTAAGAAAATAGAAGGGAATAGGAATGCCTAGCACCAGCCATGGTTTTTCTCAAATAACTCTTGATATATAATATATATGAGCATTTGGGGATATATATATATCTCCATCCTATGGGTAATGAAATTGTGTCAAATTAACCTTGGGATCCATCCAGGGCATGGGAGAGCAGCATTATGTAAACTTGATGCGAGTCCAGGGTGAATTAGGCATTTTGGAATCAGATCTGGAGTCAAATTCCAGTGATCCTATTTACTGATTGTGTGACTTGAAGTAAATTATTTAACTTTATTGAATCTTCTTCTAAAATTTTGGTGCGATTATGATAAGTTTCATGTGGAGCTCAAAGTAAATGCTTAATTTTATGTTTAGCTATTGTTCTTGTGGTGACTTTTTCCTCCCAGAAGATGCACTGGAATGAAGGGAACACTTCCTGGCAAACTGAGTTGGATCATTTATCTTTGTGGACACATGGCCTCCCATGTGAGGCTGTGAGGACATAGCTACAGTGACATGAGGGTAACAGAAACTGACAAAGACAGAAGGATAACGTGTGGCCACCCCCAATCACTCTTGTAGGTAGATTCCTCACCTAGAATGAGTGATGTGTTGAAATAGTCAAAGGTAGGATGGAAGCACTTGGTTTCAAGAATCACTGTTTTCAGTGATTAAAAGTAGCACAGTCCTCTCCATTGCTGGAAATTAAGGACTCCATGAAATTCTCCTAAATTAAGTTTTCTTTCATGTGGTGTAGAGCTTAACTAGTTTAAGTTTGAGGTTAAAGTGCTGAAAGGCCAATTTGAAGCTTAAAATGTAAAAGAATATGAAACATGGTAGTTGGGGCACATTTTGAGAATGTTAAAAAGTAATAGTGCCTTAATAGTGAAGAGTTTAAAGAGGAGGATTTAGTGTACGTGGAGCTATTTACCTCACTGTTCAGAGGAGAGGCTATTCTGACAACTATTTCAATCAGTTATATTCCTATTACCTAAAATAATACCTTGCTAGACTACCACAACTCCAAGAAAATAGTCCATAAAAATAACTTCTATAATGTCTGGCTCACTCAACAGTATTGTAACTAGTGATTAAGCTTCCCAGACATGTGGAAACCGTTAAAGAAATGTGCTGGCCCATATTTGAAACCACTTGGGCCATCACAGCTGATTGATTTTACATTCTGTTTTTATATATTAGCCAGTTTTTAAATCAGCGAGTTCTGGTCACCACCCCCATTTTTTTTAACCTAAATGGTCCTGTATTAACTGACAAAAAATAAGTTTCCGAACGTGCCAAGAGCATGGAAATCCCATGAAGTAATAGCAGTATGTGGAATCCAGCCAGAAACCTCCTGCCAATCTTACCGATTTCAAGTTGAATGCCAGATTTGGTGTGTTGTGAAAGCAGCACATTCATCCAGCATGTGTCAATAGACACTTGCCCACTTAGAGAACTCGTTTACCCTTATGAGATATATTATATACTTGTTGATTCTTTTTATTTTGTGCAGTGCTTCTGATTAGATCACTTTCTTTTTTATGTTTTTTCAATATGTATAAAAATGGATTTGGTTTTTGTTTCACCATTCTTTGAATAGTATTTCCTATGGTTAAAGGCAATCAGCAATCTAAGTTTCATCTAAGCTCCAATCACATGCAATTTATAAAATCTTAGAAGAACACAGGCAGGTACTAAGTAGTGATCAACTTACTTTTGGAAGAACAGTTTGATTTTTTTATTATCTGCCACAGTCATAAGCCCAGTGAGTTGATTTAAATCACTGAGGTACAATTGCTTTTGAAAGACTTGATTTTACCTCTTCTCCTGAAGTACTTATTAGCAACAACAAAAAAGTCTATTCAAAAATTAACATAATTCCATGTCACGAAGGAAATTTTACTTACAAAACTTAATTAGTGATCAAATAAAAAAGACTTTGTGAGGAATAGAGAACTTTGCAATTTGTTGGGAACATTCACAGAAGAGACATTTGTAAGCAAAGACAAATGTATTTACTGAAGTACTGAGGAATTATCACTTCCTGTCCCTCATTAAGGAATAGGTGTCTGTTCACTGGACTGTGTCTGTTGCTTAGACCGGCCACAAATTTGTTGCTCAGACATTTATTTATTATAATATATTATTAGAGAAATAATTACTGACCTAGAAGGAGATATATATATTTGGAACCTTTTACATTTTCTTTAGAAATATAAATTCTGACTTTGAATCTTTAAATATATACTTTTTATAATCACCTTCCATAGCCTTCCTGTTGTCTCTGTTTTTCTTAACTTCATAGTCTACAGGTTTCTGGAACATTCTAGTTTTCTATTTGAGTGTTTAATCAATTATAAGGAAAAGATACTTTATGATTTTTCACATGCTGATCATATAATATGTGAACTTTGATAGTTTATGGTCACTACATCTAGTTCCTGCATCTAGTTTTTTTTCCTCAAAAACTGTGTTCTCTCTTGTGTGTATATTTTTGTGCATTAGTTATATATTTCTGTTTAACACATTTTCCCAAATCTTAGTTAATAAAGCAACAAACATTTATTATCTCACAGTGTTTAAACTAAGTCCTCTGGGTGTGAATACCTCACGAAGCTACAATCAAGGTCTCATTGAGGCTGTAGTCATCGCAAGGCTCCATCAGGGAATGAGTGGGTCCTCTTCCACAGTCACTCTAGTGGTTGTTGTCAGGATTCAGTTCATCCCAATCTATTGGAATGAGGGCCTCAGTTCCTTGCTGGCTGTTGGCCAGAGGCTTCCTTCACTATCCTGTCATGTGAATCTTCTTTATTCAGCAGCTCACAACATGGAAATTGGCTTCAACAGAGGAAGCAAGTAAGAGGGCAAGAAAGAATGAGCAAGAAAAAAGTCACAGTCTTTTGTTATCTAATCTTGGAAGCTATTAATCTCCAGCATGATTAATCTCAAACCCACTATCAAGGGGAGGGGACGGGACATGAATATCAGGAGGAAGAGATCACTGAGGGTCATTTCAGAAACTGCCTACCACGATGTGTGTGCATTTGTGTATGTGTGTGTGTCTTTTATGGAACAAAGATTTCTTCTCTTAAAGCAACTTGATTTTACTTTCTTTGATTTTCTTATTAACCAAATATTCTAGAACCCAACACAAGAGGATAAAGACAAATTTTAGCATATACTTAGTCACTTGAAATATTTAGGAACAATATTTATGAGCACAGCATAAAGTACGTTATGTTAAGGATGCTACTTTTGCCCTATATTATTTTGGAAAGGATATATTCATCTCTCCTTCTCCTTTTTCTCTCACATCCTAGTGATTTATAATGACTAGATTAAAGTATACTTAGAAACCAGATTAAGGGCTGTACTTTGGGGTATTTGTATAAGCTTATTAAAGTGTGAATAAGTGGTCCTGTGTGAATTTTCATAATCTTTAACCTATTTTTCCCTGTTGTGTCATCTGTTTGTATTTGCATGAACCAAAGGTGGCTTTTGAAATAGGATCTTTTGGATAAAATACGAATCAATAGTAGCATGCCACTATGAAGGAGTCATATAGCAATATGTAGGGAAGGGGGTTTGATTGCAAGACAAGCCCTAAATAAACTTCTAAGTCCTTCCAAAGTTGTACACCTTCTCCTTCTATATCCAGGCCATATGTCTCAGATTTCACTAGTCTGAAATCATATTTTCCTCTAATGCCTGAATAAATAGCCTGACCCCAGTATTACTTGATTTTATGTAAGAATTTAATCATTTACCGGGTATCCAGAGATTTCCAGGGACATGTATCTGTACCAAAATCTTTTCTGGTTTTAACGTGCCACCTCTATTTGCCATCTTGTTCCAGATCAGAACCTCTAACCACTTTGCTGCAGGTTACCCATTTCTGATTTTTGTCATACTCAAGTAGCTCTTTTCTAAACACTTCAACTGAGTTGTGAACACCTACCCATCCTTTCTGAAAATGTAGTGAGAGGAAAGGCAAGTTTGTAATTTTTAACAAAATTATGCTGAAGATTTATGATAGTGATGAAAATGTTGACACAAAGACATTTAAAATTTAGTAGGCAATATGACTGTCGTCAAAGAACATAAATCCATAATCTCTATAGTTGTTCACCACTGGGTAATGTATAATCTGTGAAAGACGTAGACTTCTTACCTAACTCCAGGCTGCCATCCTAATACAGGAGCTAGTGTACCACCCTACTATGAAAATGTCCTTGGGCATTTATCTCCTATCTAGACAGCAGGCCTTAAATACAAGTCTCTGAGGAAAGAATATGTTTAGATCTCACCCCAGCATAAGGCCAGCCTCATAGAAATCTACAGCAGACATTTACAATCTCTTCAGGAGAAAACCAGTGTTCCAGGACCACGGGTGGATAACCTTTCTCTGTGTCCCTCAACATGGCAAGGTCTTCAACATTCAATGCTTAGTATATTAGAACATTTTCCCAGTCTATCTTCTTCGGTCTTGAGTAGCATCATTGTTCCTTTTAAGTAGGGACTTTTACCAGTTTATCTTCTAATGAGTGGTAACAACTAGGCTTGCATACAACCTGTCTTTATGTTCTCTGTTCCCAATTTCCCTAGTCATCTTCTGAAAAATATCTCACACACATACACAATCCAAGGATGAGCAATATTAAACAGGTATTGGATATTCTAGGTTCATAATTTGGAAAGTTTCTTGCATAGACAGCTTCTTTCATGATCACACAGAGAAATGCGGTGATAAGGGTAGAGTGTTAGAATGTTAGTTGTTTTCTATAAAGATCCAATGACTTTATAAAAAAATAATTTTGAGTGGAATACTCTTAAAATAAATGGTCACATATACACTGCTACATACATCCAGATTGATTCTAACAAGTTATGATGAAAGGGCAAGATTTATTTAGCATCCATCACCTCAAACCTATCCCACCATTTGTGGTAGGCAGAGTATTGGGCCCCCAAAGATGTTAATGTCCTATCTCCCAAGTCTCTGAATATGTTAAGGTACATGGCAACTGGAAATTAAGGTTGTTAATCAGATGACATTGAAATGGGGAAATTATCCTGGATTATCAAGGCAGGCCCAATGTAATTGCAAGGATCCTTTAAAGTGGAAGAGAGAGGCAGAATAAGTCAGTGCCAGACAAGCTCATATTGAAAAAGACTCAACTGGCCATTGCTGGTTTTCAGAATAGAAGGGGCCCACAAGCCAAGGAAGAGGACCAGCCTCTAGAAGGTAAAAAGTCAGGGAATAGATTCTCCCTTCGTGTCTACAGAAGGAGCACAGCTCTGCCAACATTTTGCTTTTAGTTCAGTGAGATATATTTTTCACTTCTTACCTCCAGACTAAAAGATTACAAATGTGTGCTGTTTTAAGCCCCCAGTTTTGTAGTAACTTATTACAGCAGCAATAGGAAACTAATATATCATTCTTCATATTTCTGCACTACCAATGATTATACCTCCTCCAATATGTAAGTCTTCTCTTTCAATTTCTATGTAACTTGACCATGTGATCTCCTCTGTTAATGGGGCCATTAATGATCTCATGACATTGTGAAGAATATATAATATTTGGACAGAATATTTTAGTTAATAATACAAAAATATATATAGTCCTAGTTCATCTCTCTTTCTTTTCTTTTCATCACATTACTTACAGCCAAATGTCACTTGTCTGTGATAGTGGCATTTTAATTCTGGATCTCTGCAGAAAGTGATGTGGGCATCTAATCTAGTTTAGGTTAGGTAGATCTTTTTAGCCACTCTGATGGTCACAACATAAAAAACCTAAATTAAAATATGTGGAGTCATTACCATCATTTCAGCCAGGTTATTAATTGTACAGACATTATTTTCAGATGTACCTTTTAGAAACTATTATTTCCATATTCCTGTTTACCTCCTTGCCCCATGATAATCTATTCTAACATAGCAACCAAACAGACCCATTTAAAAGCCCATGTCAAACCACATCATTTTTCTGCTCAAAAATCCTCAATGACTCCCCATCTCATTCTGAATAAAAGTCAAATTTCTTAAATGTCCTGCAGCTGCTACATGGTCTGACCTCTTCTTAACTCTCTGGCATCATCCCCATAATAGTGTCCACTTCCATCACGTGGCTCAGGTCACAGAGTCTATTATTTTCCTGGAACATGTGATATCTATTCCTTCTCAGGACACTTGCACTGTTCTCTCTACCTAGGATGCTCCTCCCTTATTATCCATTTGGTTGGCTCTCTCACCTCAGCTTTTCAGAGGGACCTACCCTGGACACCCTATTTAATGCTGTAACCCACCTCTCTGGCCTCCTTATACACCTTTTTTTCTTTTTTCTCTGTAACTGGTCACCTTCTAACGTACTATTCACTTATTTATTTTGCTTTGTGATTCCCTGCACTAGGATTTAAATATCAATGTGGCAGTTTATAAGTCTCTTTTGTTCATTACTGTGCCTTGTTAGCAAAAAGAAAGGTGCCTAGTACATTTCTGCTCATTAATATTTATTAAATTAACCTTTAATTACTAATTTGCCATAGAGTCAAGATCTTAAACATAACAGTTTGAGAGTTTGGGAAAAAAATCTAAGATGTCATCAAATTCATTCCTTTGACTTCACAGGTGGAATAAATGAGGCCCAGAGAGATTTCACAGCTATTTTCACCAAAAGTAGAAATAGAAAGCTGCCCTGATTTTCTTAACTATTTAACAAAACTGAGTACAAGTCACTTACATAACTTTGTACTTATAGTAGTAGCAGCCTAAAACTCCTTCCAATCTTAAACATTTAGAAATGACTAACCTATTGTGTTCATTGTAGTTTATTTCACTCTTAATGGAATTGTTCACTTCTAATATGACATTCACTCTTATCTTTCCAACACACTTTCTTAACACTGTTATTTATTCAGTAAGTATTTTAATAGCCATGATGTGTAAAATACTCCTGTACTACAGTGAGTGTTTCAAAGATGGATTGCAGTGAGCGTTTCAGAGGTTTATGATTGCAGCTTCATGATATGTACATACTAAGTCAGACATCTCTTATGTGCCAGTTAAGATCCTTTCAGTCTCACCTGTCTCTAGGACAGATGGCCATTGGACAACAACTCTGGGTAGTCTTTGACCAGTTTCACAGGTGCAGCATGGACAGGGGCTCACCTTATGTCCTTGCTGTGCTTCTCTCACCTCCCCCTGAAGGGCTTCAGTGTTACCACTGAGGCATGTGATGCTTTGGGACCCTCTTAGCACCCATATGTATGCAGCTTAGTTGCATAGGGAGTTGATGCTCCTTTGGATAAACATTTGATCAGTGGGAAACAGGAGCTTGCCTACAATTTTGTCCTCCTGGAAAGAGTTTTTTTGACCTCTCTGAAGACAGTCCTTCAAAACTGAGTGTTCCATCACCCGTGACACCAGCAGTGACCAGCTCAGTATCAGGCTGTAATATTGGCTCTGGTCTTCCTTGCCTCACTCCCCTTTTCCCTCACTCCTTACTCTCTGGGGCTGTACTCCTAACAAAATTGTGGGACACTAATTTTTGCCTCAGGCTTATCTTTTTGGGAAAGGCTGACACACTGCCTTTAAGGACCTTGATACCTAGTAAGAGAAGGTCAATTCAGACCTACATAACTACTATAAAAGACCTTGGGATATATCTTACTAAACACACACTAAGGACTACACAAGTTCAGAGGAATGAGAGCTCTTTTTTTGACGGAGATATGGAAGGATGTTTGCTAAGAAAGTAAACTTAATTAGGTATTAAATTATAAGCTACCTTTTGCAAGAAAGAGAATGATGAGGACAACAAAATATATAGTGCTGGTAATGGTCATAGCATGTCCAGGATGTAAGTGCGTGTGTTAAAAGTAGTTAAGTCTGATTACATTTCTAGATACAGAAAGGTGTGTGTGTGTGTGTGTGAAATATGTTGAAATCATCTTCCAAAAGCTACTTTGTAGAGAATAATTCTAATGGATATTGATCATTTGAAATTTTAGATTGATAAAGTTACAACCCTGACTCTGAAATGTGAATTTTATCCTCTACTAAATTAGGGATTACAGCTTTTATCAAGACAAGTGGCCACACTTTAGAGAAATAATGCAGTGATACCATTGCATAGGTTTCCATGCTACAGAGCTAGGTGCAATCCCCAGTGTGCCAATATCCAGGATTGTTGTGAATTCTATACACTCAAGGGAGATAATCTTAAAATGAAGTTTGACTTGGAAACTCAAGATCCTGATATTCAGAAAGCATGGTTCTGAATTTATGTTTATTTCTGCTACAGTATTCAATTGTATATTCAGTACTTCAAACAGAATTTTAAAAAAGGAAAACAAGGGGCTTCCCCGGGGCTTCCCGTGTGGTGCAGTGGTTGAGAGTCCGCCTGCCGATGCAGGGGACACGGGTTCGTGCCCCAGTCCGGGAAGATCCCACATGCCGCGGAGCGGCTGGGCTCATGAGCCATGGCCGCTGAGCCTGCGCGTCCGGAGCCTGTGCTCTGCAACGGGAGAGGCCGCAACAGTGAGAGCCCGCGTACCGAAAAAAAAAAAAAAAAAGGAAAACAAAAATAAGCAAACTTAACAGCCAGTAAGTCAGATAAGCCCTTTAATGCACTCCAATCAAATTGGACTGATTGCCATTCTCATATCTTTTAGTGGCTGACAAACCCATATCAATAATTGATTTTAAAGACTCTGAGGTCTGATGAACGAATCACTCAGAAGTATGAGTAGATTTTCTTGATTAAATATGTTTGAAAAAAAACTATAGGTATTTTCTTGAGACAGCTACATTGCTATTTTGATTCTCATTTCTGATTTACATGTTTTTGTAGATCAATGCAACTTCAGATTACTTTTGAATTTTATGTTTTGTCTCATTAATTTCTTATTTTTACATTATTTAACATTAAAGTGACTGTGTCACATTCTGATTAAAATGAGTCTTACCTTACAGACTTTCTAAAATTTCATCTTGAATTTTAAAATTTGAATCTAAGTTGGAAGAATGAATAATTTATGGGTAAAAATCTCAGGAGAACTTTCCACCCATGTTATTTAAATTGAACCATTTGACTATTTTAATGAAAAGAGGCAGGAATCAGAATTGTTGCCCAAAGTAAGATTTTAAAATGCTGCAAGTAGGTACATACACCTGTTAACTATGCTTAACATTATCTTGAAGTTCATACATTCTCTCAAAATCAGATCTGGGATTTTTGAATTACATTCTTACAATGTGCCCCTCTTAACCTCCTCCTTGCCAAAGTGTTTCTCCATTAATTGAGTGTGGAGATGAAGAAAACTAGTGGTGGGTGAGAAAGTGATAATTTTATAGGCTGCTTGTTATGTTGTCATGGGCAAGTTACATTTCACATTATAGCTTTGGAAACAAGATAAGAATGATAGTATTTTTTTAGCTTATTTTATTTATCCAAAATCTTTACCATCTCTCCATTGTTCCCACCCCACCAAACATATACACTGCCTACTCCTAGGATTTAAATCAATCAAAATATTTAAATATTTTTCGCAGCCTCTCAGTGATTCCATAAGACTATGGATGGAAGCATGTTGATGACACGTTTTATAACAGATACTTCTACTTTTGTAAAGTGAAACCAGATAAATAATTTCATAACATGGAAATCAGAAGAGACAGTGGGATGACAATTTTTTTGTTTTTCCGAAAATCAGGTGATAGTAACATGCCCACCTAATAAAGGTACAGACAATCTGTGGGTGGCTTTCATGGCTTTGGTTCAATGTTAGTTGCTTTATTCATATTATCTCATATAATCTCTGCCTCAATTCTCTATGATATGTGACATTATTACCATTTTACAGACTTGCTCAAAGCTAACTCAAGGCTAACTAGTTAATCAGTGGCAGAACTAGTTTAAAAACTAAGTCCATCTGAAAACCGTATCCATTCCATTCAAAATACAATGAAATTCAGAATATGGGAAGAAAATATAAATTTCTTCTTGTGTTTGTTTTAAAAGTAATATTTGTCAATATATGTGTGGCTGTAAATAGTACTATTTTAACTTAATTTAATTTTTTTTTACCTTTTAATTTTTTTAATGTGATTTATTGATAGTTCTCTTGAACATTCTCTGGGAATTTCCCTCCAAAAATATATAGGGGACCTGAAGCCTACAAAGAATCATTAAGTGTTTATACATATGACAAAATCTATTTTTTCTTGTAGATTTTTCTATACCCAAAACTTACATAGATTTTAACACAAAAATCCCTAAAAGAGGTAGTATAATAAAGTAGCTAACAATATATCAGACATTTTTTAAAAGTCACTTGTATTGAGGTATAATTTATATGTAATAAAAATTATTATTCTTAGATGTACAGTTCTTTTAAATTGTGTTTTTAATTTTCATACAGTAAAATTCACACTTTTGTGTGAGGAATATTATGAGGTTTGACAGACACATAGAGTTTTGTACCTACCACCACAAAAAGGATACTGAAGTAGTTCCAGTACTCCAAAGAAACTATTCTATGCAGCTGCTTTGTACATATTTTGTTGAATTCAAACACACACCTACATGTTATTACCTACATGGTAATAATAGTATAACAATAATGAGATTGATTTAGAGGAATGGTCTGTAGAATCAAGCTCATTATATTAATAAGCATATCATATGCTTATCTCTTTTTTAATAAGTGCTTACCTCTAAGAGTACTTATTTTCTTGGGAGATTAAATGAAATTGTTCTGTAGCATTTGCTTTCTTATTAGATATTTCTGAGCTTTTTAGTCTGTTTTTTTTTTTTTTTTCCCTCTCTTAAAAAGGGATGTAAAAGGCTTTTAATATTGCCATTCACCTCTACCCCTACAAAAGAATGATATAAAAAAGTGTTCAGGACTTCCCTGGTGGCGCAGTGGTTGAGTCCGCCTGCCGATGCAGGGGACACGAGTTCATGCCCCGGTCCGGGAGGATCCCACATGCCGCGGAGCGGCTGGGCCTGTGAGCCATGGCCGCTGGGCCTGCGTGTCCGGAGCCTGTGCTCCGCAACGGGAGAGGCCACAACAGTGAGAGGCCCGCGTACTGCAAAAAAAAAAAAAAAAAGTGTTCAAAGATTGATAAACTAGCAAGCTCTCATTTTGTAGCCTGATCTTGGGCAAGTGCTTTTTAAAAAGGGAGAATGATGCCCTGAGGTTTGGATGATTGTATTTTTTACTGTTGCCTACATGAGTTCAGACAGATTTCTGTTTAAATCTCCTTTAGTTCACATGCTGACCTGTGACAACCAAGTCAGTGCAAATTAGTAGTAGTTGTTACCAAAAGTGAATTCTAACATGCAACTCCTCGATCGAAAACAGTTGCCTCAGTATTCTAAGCCCAACCTTTTGTGTTTGTCTTTACTGCCAACAATTATTAAGCTCAGCCACTCACATGGACGCCAGCTATTATTCCCTCTTTCTCAGTTTTAGCTTAAGGCTGCTCTTTTGTGCCAAAAAAAAAAAAAAAAGCTATTAAAAGATACAATTTTCAAGTTCCTAAATAACTTCTTAACTGGTATACAGTGAAGTATAAACTTTAGACTATTTCTTTATGAACAAGGCGGCTGTGTTGCCTTCTTAATTACATTTCTCCTTACATCAGAGAAATAAGCTGCAAAATTATAACTTTGAATCAAACTTAAATCCATTGCTTTGTCATAGTCCATTTAGCTCATCACTTCATAATTTAAACCTTTATTCAGTTTCTCAGAACATAGGCATCCTCTTCAATGTTTTTCATCTTAGAAGTATCTCCTTGCACTTTTATAATTTAAACACATGTTTGTAAATAAGTAATCCTCATTTATAGGGATTTTTATTAATAATGGTTAAAGTAGTAGTATCCATTATTTCTGTGATCTGTTTTTCAAAATGAATCCCAACAGTTGGAATGTTCTGCAACTCAATGTGATGTGTCTTATTTTGACAGTCAAAGCACATAAAAATCATTTTTGTGTTTGTAGCTAGTGGGAGGGGGAGAGAGAGAGAGAGGAAGAGAGAGAGTAGTTTTTTTGTGAGTCCCCAGTCTTATTTTTTTCTCTATAGTTTATTAAACCATATAAATTTTACCTATACTCTTTCAGTGAAGGTACACTACTATCTACAGCCAATAGTAAGTTATTAATGGATAGGAAAGTCAAATCTATTCAAATAATTTATATAGTCACCATACGGAAAGACAATTATTTTAATTAAAATTTAAAACAAGCATTGTACTAGGGAGAAAGTGGTGAACTAAAACAGTTATACGTCCTGATCCTGTGAGATTCACTATAGTTTCCCTATATATTTTTAGTTTGGGGACAGACCTAGAAAAATACGGTGGGATTGCAACATTTTTCTTAAAAAATGTGCTTAATAATTTCTATTAGCTGAATCATGAAAACATTGGGGTATTAACTTTTTAAGAAAATGTCTTCTCCCTAAAAATTGAATATAGAAGAATGCACTACAGAAATGATTTTAACACTTTTTTCAGACTTGAATGCATTTGTTTACATCACAAATGTAGCAGTTACAAAAATGTAACATTAACTGAACAGAAAATATGAACACACATAAAAAGTTACGTGTGTGACCTAGAAAGGTCATGGTTTGGGAATGATAAGAGGACATTCCTGTTATTGAAGAGGTGTCAAATGGTTGCCCTGAAGGTTAACCCTCTTTGACATGGGCTTGAAGAATTAAACTTCCTAAATCCTATGTCTGGTTAATGAAGCCAAGGTATGAAATGTAGTGCTGTCTTTAATGAATTTCTTGTTATTTGAGAAACCTCCAAGATCTTTTTATTACATACTTGGAAAAAACTACTCAGTCAAAATGCACTTTCTCAAAAGTTCTGATTTCTATACTGGAATTAGATTATAATGCTATTGAATTCAGTTATTAAGCCTCTTGAGAAATGATTTGTTGAGTCTTATTGAGGATAAAGATTAAGTATTTTACAAGATATATGTGTACACATCTGAACCTATACATGGCACATTGAATGCAAACACAGTCTGAGAGTATTCTATAAGTTCTGTTATTTCATGTACCTGTCTCTCTGCTTGCCTCTCCACCACTGAAAAAGGCTGCCATTTGGTTGTGACTGGAGAAGTTATTTACAGACACAGGTGATGTTTACGATAAACAGTTCACCCTCACAGGATACCTGACACCTGTCTCAAAAAGAGATCTCCTTCTCTGATTACAGTGCTGTGTCCCACTTTACTGTCTGACATTATTCTTTCTAAATAGTGTATAGCTGTGAAGTTGCAAAAAAATATATAAGTGAAGAATGAAAGGACTGTTAACTGGTCAGTTTCTGATGTGAAAATTGAAGCTCAGAGGAATTAAGTAACTACAGTCAGAGACATTAGCAACTTCACGGCCTCTATTCTATTCATCACACTATATTACTTCATTGACAAGCGTCAGACACAGAATTAAGATGACTGCTTGATTCTTCTGGGGAGCCAAAGCACAAAATATTGTTCCAAAGTTCATCAAATCAAAAGTCAAATTAGAGTTGGTAGGAAAAGAACTTAATATTTTTGATAAATTTATTATGTTTTGCTTCTTTGAGTCTAGGGAAATCAATTTGTTTGGCAAATTTTTTTTAGTTAATTTTTTAATCTATATAAATAAAATTCTTATAGAAGAGAATACAACCTGATAGCTATATGGCCAAATAAAATTAAATGTTCTTAGAGCTTTATCAGGAAGTATTTGTTTCATAATAAAGTTTTTAGGCATGCTGATACTTTGCACAGAGACTGTATTCATGAGCTAAAATATGGTTTTTAAATCTCCCATGGTCAGTAGAATTCTGAATAGTTAATCAGTCCAGACTGTATTTAAACTGTCACTTCCTCAATTTTAGGAAGGCCACAACAAAGCAGATAGAAAGAAGTAGCATACACTAGCAATCTGAGCAATACTTACTCTGCTGGTATACAAAACAGAAACAGTTTTTCACCCAATACCAGTCTTATTTACTTAAATACCCTGGTCTTCTGCTTCCATCCAGAGTGTTAACCTGCAGAATGACATGTGTGACTAGTTTTGGAATTTAACTGTGTTGAAAGTTTTTCTTTGATGTGGACTATTAAATGCAAACAACTTTAAATTATTCCCTTTGTTTTTTTGAAATTTTATTCAGTTACAAATGGCTATGTCTAAGCACACATGCCAGATTGAATGAATTCATAAAACAAAATCTAAACAAACAACTGTTCTAAAATGTACTCCAGTGCATTGAGGGAATGTTCAAATATATTTGTTATATGGCCAGTGGTTTATGTTACCTACTAGCTAGGGGCATAAAAAGATAATCTCTTTAAATTTTGAGGTGGGGACTGAAAGCTATCTTTATACCTCTTATCCATGTTAACTTCTATCATACACATATTACATATTTTAAACACAGAGTGCTAAAATCTGTTTTACTGCATAGTAAAGTTCAAAGTTCATCTAAAATTCCCACCTATTTTATAATTATCATGATAAGTAAATTTAAAGATGTGAATTGTGATACAATAAACACAGAAAAATGATTAATTCTGTGTAGTGTTTCAGTTTAGACCTATATTAATCCCCAACCCACTTGGTTAACTATCTCTATTCTCACCATTTTACTGGTGAGAAATAAATTACTAAACTTATTTACTAAATTACTGCTCCTTCAGAATTGTAACCCCAAAGCCCCAGTGAAACCTCTCCCAGCCATACAACAGGTGCCACCCATCAAACTTGTTCTCCCTTATTTGCACTGACATACAGAGGTCTTTCTTTCCTCTACTATAAATATGAGATATTTTCTGAGATATTGTCTATAGTACTTGAACTTTTTCAAAACATCCCTGCTTATTGTAAGCCTTCTTAAAACACATCTTTTCCCCATCAGTTTCTCTTCCATCAATATAATATTTCTTTATATGTTTCTTCCACTGTCTGTTGTGTCTAAGCTGTTATAATTTTATCATTTTATTTAGCAATCCTGAATTGACATTTAAAACAATAGTTTTAAAATCTTTTTTTGAAATTGAAGGACAGATTTTTTTTTCTCTAAGCTTAAATGTTCAACAAAGATTTTAGCTCTTTTTTTTTTCCTACTGGTAGGTTCTGGGTTTTGCAGACACAATGTATTTTCTTTATGTCCTCTAAGACCTATGTAACAAATTGAAGAATGAGTGGAAAATATAAGAGATGATTTCATAATATCATGTAAAGAAAAAAAAACTAATTTCTATTCTCTCAACATTCAAATTAATGAGTGCCTCAGAAGACCTAATTATCCTGACAGTATATAGCAGAAATATCTGTAGGTATTTCAGAATTCAGCAGTGTTTAACACATGCTTTCATAATCAAGGGCAGAAAAGCCAGAACCAGTTAAACATCATACAAATCTAAACACCATTAATGATGAAAGATCTGGAAATTAAACTGTGAGAAATAATTATAGAAATGGGATATTGTATGTGAAAAAAAACACTTTATTGAAAATTTAGTTGTTTCCAATTCTGGAAGGTTAATTTTTTTTTAATTGAGTAACTTTTACTGCATAGCCACAGACATTGGAACACAGGTTGAAAAAATAACATATATTTGGGTTTCAATAAAGCTAAACTACATAATTCATAAATGTGTATATTTTTAATTGGGATTTCTTTCTAGGAAGTGATTGGATATTTCTGGACATTTATAAGCAGAGAAATCTTACTAGAAATCATGGATATTGTAGAGGTAATATTTTTAGTGTAATGTTGGCTATATGACAGATGTTTAGGTTTATACCTACTCAAAATTATTTGGTCCTTTAGTTTTCATACATGTAATTAATAGCTGAGAGGTTTTGATTCTTCAAGTTTTCCTTATGTTATTGCCCTGGGAATGGATATCTATGGCTTGTAGAAGGCCATATGAGTTCAAGAAATTCATAGTGACAATTTATTCCATTTCAATAATGAAGGTGACTTGTTTCCAAGTGTTAAAGGTGCATGTTTGTCAAATTAAATGTCTGAAAGGGAATGTCGCTAGACCTAGTCACACTGTCAGTATTCAAAAAAATGGTATTAGAGCGCCCTTAATGCTGCTTCGATAATATGTTGCAATGACTTGAAGTATCAAAGGAAAGGTATTTTCTTTCTTTGGAGTGATAAATAGATTAATCAATGGGCCTGAACTCCTCTTGACTAGTTGTTCAGTTCCAGCAGGAGCTGTGACAAGAGGCAGCTTCTTATATGTTTAGCAGGTACAATAAGTAGATGAGTCAAGGAAGTGAGCTTTAAAAGAATCCTAAGGCTCTTCTGAATACAGTATGTGCACACTGTCAAACACTGGAATGTAGTTCCTCAGGTACAGGTGATCCAATGTCCTGGTTTTCCCACATCAGGCATAGTTACACCTGCTCTACAATTATTCGCAGCATCCCATTTCACTCTCAAAATTATTCTAATTTGGAAAAAAATTAAACAGCCATCCTACTGCTAATCATAAAATTTGAAATGAAAATAATTAGGTAGTAGATTAAGAAAACTGAAAAACCGGGTCATTGAGTAAAGAAGTAAGAGAAGTAAGATAAAAACTTTTTGCTTTGTGTTTTTTATTGTTTATTTTTCTTTTTTCAGCTCACATAAATGAAAGTTTCATTTTGTTCTAGACTAAGTATATCTTGCAACACCAGTCAGAAAAATACTTCTGCCTCTTCTACTCTGTGGCAGCAAGTTATGGCAGGGTGGGAGCAGAAGCTAGAGGGAAGGTATAATTCAAAATCCTTTTGACACAAACAGGCCGAACTTAGTCTGTGGCCATTACAGAGGCTGCTATTTTCTACAGCAGCCAATAGATAATGAACAGGCTAATAATAATATAATACATTGCTATTCCAAAGCTCTGAGTGGTGGGTAATATAATCTTGAGGGAGGAATGTTTCACTCAGAAATTTAACCAACAGTGAGAATCAAATCATCATTGTTATTAAATAACATTAAACATGATTAATTTTGAAACTAGTAGTATCCATCACAATACCTTTCCAGTGCTATTTATTGATTTATCAGTGTTTGTAACCCTTAGAGGCAAGCTCTTGTCACTAGATAACTGATGTTTCATTTACTGGTTTTATAAAGAATCATCTCACGATCCTCCTGTGGAATGGGGACTGACAGCATCGATTGGAATTAGTGCAATCAGAGGAAGAAGGATTACTCAGACTTTTGCTTGGTGGGATCATGTTAATGTCTTTGTGAATTGCTGTCTTATGCAAGATGTAATACTCAATTAGGGATTGTTAGTAATTGCTAAGACTTCTTGAATGTTTCCTTGTGACAGGCATATCACTAAGGGTTCTTTCTCATTTAATCCTCTAACAATAGAAGGTAGATACTATTATTTTTATTGTAATTATTATTATTCTTGTATCCATTTTACAGAAGATAAAATTGAGACCTAAAAAGATTAAGCAATGTTTCTTTTGAAAGAAATATATATTTATTTCCTAATTTATAATAATGTATGGAGTAGGCTAGTTTCCCACTCTCCTCTATCCATCCAAGAGTAAGTGCAGAATATTGAAATCAAGCATAATATTCTTTATTTACTATAAACAAACAAACAAAAACAAGCTGTTTCTATAGCATGTGATTAAATTTCAGGCACTATGAAGAGTATTTGCAAAGATCTTGTTTTACTGGTTAAGCAACTGGTTTCTAATTGGAGAGAAGGGTAACTTCCACATAGTGAATCCTTTACCTTCTGCTCTGGAGTGCAAGAAGATACTCAGTGACTGTGAGAATTTAAGGCAAAAATCTATAGCCATGTCTCCATAGTCAACATAGAGTTATTCCTCCCCAAAACCATGGCACTTCACACCAGGATGTCTAGCTCAAGAGGTGAAAATTTAAAACTCAGGAAATTGTAAGAACAAGTGTTTATTTCAGAGATTTTGTTCCTATTTTTTCAGTGATCTTTAGAATTATTACAGTTCATTATCTGAGAGGACAGTTATGAGATTCCATTCAAGAATGGAAGGTAACTTCACACACACACACACACACACACACACACACACACACGCTTTATTCTGACCTCTATGGGGGTTATTCTGACTGTCTTTAAAAGGTGTGTGATTAGGGGTTAAATATTTGAAGTAGCCCAGTTTCGAGCCCAGGAGGAAGCCAGTACTATGAGAAGTAGCAAAATAAGAGCTGAGAGACAATCTGGATACTGATGTCTGTTGATGGAAAAAGAAAAAGAAGAGAGAAATTTAAACCAATAGCAGCAAATTCACAGGGCTGGCAGAATATCAGAAAGCAGAGGCAATAAGAATGAGCAGCAAGTATATTAATAGTGGGAAGGAAAATTAGTTTTACATCTGAAACCTCCTTCAAAGTATTTTAGATCTGAATTTTTTAAATGTGGATGCCCCCTAACTCTAGTTAAATATAAAAAATGAAATACATATATTGTCACCATTCTTTTATTATACTACTAAAATTAATTAAGTAGACAGTCGTTTCTCAGAAATATTACCAAACTACTTTATTCCGAAGCTACTGACATTTCCACATCCATATTTTAATTATTACCTTGGTTTTGCATGTTTTAATTTACTTGCAAAGTTGATTTTTACAGTTTTGATTAATTCTCTGTGAAGTTTTAAGGTGTTGGTACATAATAAACATTTCTTCGGATGCAACAAAACTCTTTCCTTGTCCAAAGAAATTCCACTCCAAGAATGAAGGTGACACATCACAGATACACACACATACGTGCACACTTTATTCTAGTAAATTACTTAAGTGGAAAAGAAAACAACTAGAAATTTGGTTGAAACACAATCTTGACTTCAGCAATCCTTTTTTTCTGTATAAACTCCTTGTAAGCTCTTTTTCAACATCAACCTCTTTTTCTGCATTTTGTATGTATTTATATAGATGATATTTATGCTATTTAATAAGTTATATATCATAGCATCTCAGTGAAAACTACTCAACTCTGTAAGATTCAGCATATTTGTCACATTTTAACCCAGGCTTACTCCCTTATTGGATGTAAATTGAATAGCATATATAAGCTATGTCCCTTGGCTTTATAACTTGTGTCCCTGAAAGCCCCTCTGCACTGTTGCCAAGGTGATTTATCTACAATATAAAACTGAACTTACCCTTTCTGTTTAGCTTGTCTATGGCTCTGTTGTGATCATCTATATGGCATACAACATGTCCTTTATATCACAGTCCTGGTCTGTTTCCCTGGCCTTATTCTCTAGCATGCCCCAACCTAATGTTCATGTTACAATAATATAGAACTGTTATTGGTTCCTCAAATACATCTATGTCTTATACAATTGCCCGCATTCGCTGATACTTTGCCCTTGCCTAAAACATTATAGCCCCTAACATTTACTTATCTAACTCATTACCTACATTGAAGGTTTATGTTAGATAGTGTGTCCTCCAAAAAGACATTCTTGACCCACTGGGTTAGGATGAGTGCCCTTGCTCTTAGTTTATATCATGTTACTGCTTACCTTTCTCAGAATTATCTGTTTGTGTGTTTCTTTATTCTGTTAGATCGCAGATTCCTTGATGGTAGAGCACATGTGTTTTTCATCTTTGCATGGTCATTACTGAACATTGTAACATTGTATCTGGCAGACTTGGCAGTAAGCATATTTATTGAAATGAAGTAGCCAACATTTTCCATGAAATCAGAATCAGAATTTTGTCTCAAACCTGTATAGAGTATCTTGCTTTCAGCGGCTCCCTCACACTTTACACAAGAATCAAGTCCAGGTGGTTTGTAGACTTAATAAGAATTCTGGAAGATAGAGTATCCTCATAAACTTGGGTAAAGAGTGATTTCTTATATGGGAGACTAAAGCACTGACCATGATGAAAAGATAGGTAAATTGTTCTACATTAAAATTTTAAATGCTCATCGCAATACATAATTAAGATAGTGAGAAGACAATTCATGGAGTAGAAGGTTATATTTGTAACACATATAACTAAAAAAGAGCTAGTAGACATTATGCTTTTCTTGTTGATTTGTGGAGTTTCCTACATATGCCCCTGGAGAATGACAGGCAAGAGGCTTCAACTAGAACCTCACAAGGAGGCTAACCCAAGGGGCAGTAAACTTATGAAAAGGAGTCCAATTTTATGAGGAAAATGCAAATTAAGATTGCAACTAGGTACTTCTACACACCCATGAGAAGGACTAAAATTGAAATGAAAGGAACCCAAAGTAGTTGCAAGAGTATGAATCATCCAGGGTTTTCAAAGACTGCTTCTGGTATAAATATGTGAAATAACTTTAAAAAATAGTTTGACATTATCTTCTAAATTAAATTAATACATATACTATGATCTCAAAATTTCCCTCCTACAAATATTGTCATCAGAATTGAACTATTTAAATACTGCTGCTAAGAGCATGCCCCAAACTGGACACAACTCGAATGAACATCAACAATAGAATAAATTGAATAAATTATGGTAAATGAATAATATATAGCCACAGATTACAATACAACTGAATTAATGTTTTACATCCTCCTGCAAGAATATGAATTGATCTAACAAATGTTGAGCAACATTAGCTGCCCCCTGCCCGCCACACACACAAATACTGTTTTATACCATTTTCATGACATTAAATAACAGACAAAATGAAGTTTTGCTATTAGAAGCCAAAGGGGAGGAGGTATGGCAGAGGTTTCTAATGATATTATTTTTCTTTACCAGCCTGATGTTTTCATGGGTATGTTCATGCTGTGTTAATTTACTGAACTGTACTATTAAATTTGTACATTTTTGTAAAGAATGGTGTATTCATCAGAGTTCTCCAGAGAAACAGAACCAATAGGAAACACAGACACACACACACACACACACACACACACACGGGGAGAGAGGAAGAGAGAGAGAGAGAGAGAGAGAGAGAGAGAGAGAGAGATGCATAGGAGATTTATTATAGGAATTGACTCACAAGAACACGGAGGCCAAGAAATCCTACAATCTATTGTCTGCAAGCTGGAGAACCAGGAAAGTCAGTGGTATAATTCAGTCAGAGTCCAATGACCTAAGAATTGAGGCGGCAATAGTGTAAGTTCCAGTCTGAGTCTAAAGGCCCAAGAATCAGGAGTGCCAATGTCCAAGGGCAGGAGAAAATGGATGTACCAGCTCAAGCAGAGAGTAAATCGGCCCTTACTCCATCTTTTTCTTCTATTCTGGCCCTCAGAGGTTTGGATGACGGCCACTGCATTGACCATCGTAGACTTTACTTAGTGTACTGACTTAAATGCTAATCTCTTCCAGAGACAACCTCACTGACACACCCAGAAAAGAATGTTTTACCAATTATATGGGCATCTCTTACCCCAGTCAAGTTGATATACAATTAACCATCACATATACTATAATTAAAATATGTAATATTTAAAATATTTTAGGGTCCAGTGGAACCAATATTATTACATGGAGTTATTATGATATTTTTAATTTAATTTTTTTTACATTTTATTTTATATTGGAGTATAGCCAATTAACAATGTTGTGATAGTTTCAGGTGCACAGCAAAGAGACTCGGCCATACATTTACGCGTATCCATTCTCCCCCAAACTCCCCTCCTGTCCAGGCTGCCACATAACATTGAGCAAAGTGCTATACAGTAGGTCCTTGTTGGTTATCCATTTTAAATATAGCAGTGTGTACGTGTCGATACCAAACTCCCTAACTATCCCTCCCCCCACTCTTCCCCCCGGTAACCATAAGTTCGTTCTCTAAGTCTGTGAGTCTGTTTCTGTTTTGAAAATAAAAGTTCATTTGTATCATTTCTTTTTAGATTCCACATATAAGAGATATCATATGATGAATTTAAGTTGGTAAGAATATTTATGAAGGGAAACTATGTCATGTGTATAATGAGTATAGAAATAGTATAAATAAATTCTACTAAGAATTTATCTAAAGGAAATGATCATTGCTATACTAGTTATGACTAAGAATGTACATCACAGTATTACTTTATAGAGGTAAACATTCCCATCTTTAAAAATGACACCATTGCCCACCTGGATTTCAAACTCTATACCTATCAATTTTTCAGTATCCCTCTCCTTCCATTAATCTCACATCTGATTCAATCCCAGAGTTAGTAATTTTTTTTAACTGTACTTCTCGTCACTACTCCAGTCTCTCATTCAAACTTCTCTGCTTCCACTCAACTTCTTAATATCCATTCTTCAGAAGAAAGGTCTTTAAAAAGATGCGTTAGATTATATCACTTTCCTTCATATATTCCTTTGAGTGAAAGGAGGGGGCTACAATAGAAAATAACCTTCTAGACACTCTCAAACACAGTGTCCTTATTTCTTTTATAGGAATTATTACTATCTGGATTTTTATTTTTTATCTGATTTCTATTTCTGTAATAGAACATAGGCTTCATGAGAAGAGGATCATCCTAGTGCAATAAAATAGAGAGAAAAGATGAAAGTGACTTTAGAACAAATCTGAATGTCCAAACACAGTGTATTTAAAGTATTATGTAGCCATTAAAAAATATTGAAGTTGAATGTTTCTTCTCACAGAAAATGATTCAATGTCTTATTTCCCTCCCTAAACCAAGATGGAAATTTAATTATTTAATGCACTTACTGAGCATCAGTTGAAAGAATATATTTAAAAGTAACCTTAAAAGTAAAGCCATATACCAAATAATCATTAAGGCATAGCTGATTTTTATACATTGATGTTGTCCATTTGTTTTCAACTATATAATGACTAATTTGCCAGTAAAATATCTTTATGAAATATTAAAAGGACAAAGAAATTGATGCATTTACCTCCATTAAGATGTTAAACTGTGTAACATTCCAAGTATATTATTAGAATACATTAAAATATACATATTTGTGTATTTTCCCCTAGTTTTCAACACAGGGAGTGCTAGATAAAATGGTAGTATGATGAAAATTAAATCCCACTGTTTTTATTTCTAAGGCTAACATTCTCCCATCACTTTCCTGTCACCCCGCCACCTGCTTTGCTCTTGGTTACACATGAGAAGATGCAGAGAACTACTGAATTGTAGTTTCAAAGGTCAGATGGGATTGCAAAGTTATAATTATCATCATAATACAGTAAAAATTGTTTGCTAACCATATGGAAATCATGTAGAAATCCTTTTCTTCAGAACTCTTGTTACTACTATCTATATTCACTTAAGATAGGGCCTTAATGAAGAAATTTACATGGCATTCAGTTTATATCATGTTGATGACTTTTATTTCAAAACATGGCAAACTTTTTCTTCTGTGACATGATTTGATGGAGATATATTGTACTAATTTTTCTTTTACATGTAACCTATATTTCAGAATTTTCAAATCTATTACAAAACCCTCACCTTTTAAAGGTGACATCATGGATAAAGATTTTGAAATATCATATAAATGAAATATATTGTCTGAAGCTTATTTTTTAAATCATTTGTCAACATGCAGTTACCACTTCAGACATCAGATCTTTGTCCTCTAAAGAGAAAGAAATCTTGAACAAGCTTAGGCTCTTTTTTTTTCCTTTCTGAGGAGGAAGAGCTTCCTTCCATAAACATACTCACTTGATTAATATTGACTTTCCCTTTTAAATATGAAAGAGGGAGAGGAATTTTTCTGTTTATTTCTTTAGCCAAGGAGTCCTTTCTTGAGACCATGGAAAAATCACCACAGTTATCAAAGGTGGCTTCAGTAAGAAACCTGTACATAAATGACAGTAGCAACAGTTAAAGAATGACTGCTCTCTGTATGCAAAAGATAAGATGGCTCAATTGTTGTGCAAGGAATAATAATAAAAGGTACTCTGTAAATGTTGGCAATCATGTGCCAGGCACCATGTTAGCATATTTATTTGTTTGTGATTTCTGAATTCACCGTATCTATCTACTCAGAGGAGCTATTATCTTCATTTTTCAAATGATAAAATTGAGAGTAAAGAATTAGAGAGGTTAGGTAATTGATCAAAGTTATACAGCTTTGACTTAGAGGAGATTTAAACCAGGTTCTGGCAGGCATCACAGCTGAGGATCTTTGGATGACAAAAATGACTTGGATGACAAATACCCCATTTCCCTCTCTTTCCTCTGGCAGATATAGCAAATAATTCATAACTTTTGTTTCCGCTCAGCAACACACACCCTTTAAATCCTTCTAAACACAGAAACTATGTAGCACTTACCTATTGAGATTTGACACCATGATAAAACCAAAGGAAACATTCTGTCCAAATGTGCCAAGTAGTCTGTTCTAATTTTCCTTGTGTGGCCCCATGTTACTGTATCTGAGTGATCTTGTAACTGTTTCAAGAGACTCATGTACATATTGCTTTATCCCAACCCTTCAAATATTCTATTCCTTACTAGTTTCCAGATTTGTTCAATTTTCTTCTAGCCCATGAAATCAAGCTGTCTGGGAGTGATTTCTAGCCAAATGAATGACAACTCTGTTTTCTCACAATTTTCTATTTGGATGACTTACCCTTTCTTTAGACGGCTGTGACTAGGTTGAATTAAACGATGATTGTTCCAGATAAACATGGACCCATTTTTCCTCTTGATTGCCTCATCACTTATAAGCACCACCCATCTCATATATTAAGGCATTCTCTCCAGATAAGTATTGATTTAGGAGTCTCCCTGCCAATTGTAAAGAGAGGTGCAGAATGCCACTCAATAGAGAATTTAGCAAGTGACTAAATTATATCTCAGTGTCTTACAGAATAAAAACAAAAGACGAATAAATTGAAAAAGATTTATATATAAAATATCCACCTCCCTCCCTCCCTTCTTTCCTTCCTTCCTTCCTTCCTTTCATGATATATCTTGATAGCTTATAAATGGAATGAGCAAAATTAAGCATAAACATTTCTAGAGGGATTGAAAATTGCAAGTGAGGGATAGTTATAGAAGGAAAAATCAAAGCAAAATAAAAATATAAGGAGTGACCATGCTGAAGTAGAATTTAAAGTAGAAATTTAGTGTAGAAGTTAAAATACCTTAAGAGTTATTTACCAGAAATAATCTGTTAGATCAGAAATGAATAATGGGAAGGTTTTAGCTTTCAGCTGCTGATGTTATTTTTCTTCTTACTTTTTTCTAACACCCATACCAGATTTAAAATAAGTTTTAATACAAATGTGTAATGTTTTATAGCTAACTAATAAAGAGTATATGTTCTTGTAACTTACTTTATCTTAAAAATAATACATAGCATTTATTGTTAATATAACCTATTTGACAACTATACAGGTTGTTCTTAATGATAATTGTTTTCTTATTTTGAACTATTCTATTCATTTATTTTTAGTTAGTTAGATTTGGACACATTTCTCCTCAGTCCATTTTCCTCACTTTGGGACAGAAACCATGTCCTCTTATAATGCTTAGCTCATATAACATAGTAGGTTTATTAATTGATTTTGAGGAGTCATTTAAAGTGTTGGCTTGTTGATTCCACAGATTTTGTAAACAAAAGAAATTTTCTTAGAACTTGAGTAAAATGTTGAGTATTATCTTGTCCCATTCACTCTTGACACTGTCATATTAAATTTTATAATTTGAAGTTATTATTTGACACCCTTATAGTGCATCTTGACATTTGACTGTTTCTATACCTTGTTCGAAACAAATTCCTTCCAAAATTGACCACACTGTGTTTATTTCCATTCAGGTAATTTTTTAGTTGTAGTCTTTATTTTTTATTTTTCTTTTTTTGCGGTATGCGGGCCTCTCACTGTTGTGGCCTCTCCCGCTGCGGAGCCCAGGCTCCGGACGCACAGGCTCAGCGGCCATGGCTCACGGGCCCAGCCGCTCCGCGGTATGTGGGATCCTCTCGGACCGGAGCACGAACCCGTGTCCCCTGCATCGGCAGGCGGACTCTCAACCACTGCGCCACCAGGAAAGCCCTAGTTGTATTCTTAAAGCCTATCACAATAATGATATTAACACAAAAGTTAACTCTTATTGAGATCTTATGTGCTAAAAGACTTTTGTGTATCATTTCATTTTAATCCTTTAACGGTTACAATTATCCATGATTTTATAGGTGAGACAGCTGAGAATAGGAGAGCTTATACTATTCACAATGGAAAATCCTGGACTGAAGCTCAGCCCTAGTTATATCTAAATTCATGCTCTTAAACACGTTTCTTGGGGGAAAAGAATTCTTCTATTTTTTTCTTGCCTCTCTCATCAATCTCTGATAAACATAGACATTTCACTCCATAAATAGTGTAAGCTGACTGATGATCACTGAAGTGTGAAACTTGCCCCTCTGGTAATTATTTTATCATTGACTCCTATTCTTTTGAACATGGTCCCTCTTTCATCCAAGACTCTCTAATCCGGTCAATTCTAGATTTAATATTTACACAATATTTCCCTATCCATTTGAAAATACTTCTTTAGGGAAAGGTGAGTGATATAAAATCATATATTTCACTGAGAGTTAAGTTACTGGAAAAGCAATGCACTTTTGAAGCCTATTTTTCCCTCAGAAATCGAATTAGAGAGTCAGTAGCCCAACACAGCCCTGAAGTTTCCACTACTCTTAATACAATAGTGTCAGGAAAAGTATTTATTTGTTTCTACTCAAAAGATTAAGAAATCCAGATCTCAGAAAATGCCACCAATTTAAGATGTGATCATTGCTTCTTAACATATATGTTAGTTATTCTATTACATAGTGATAATCTTTTAGAACTTCAGTGGCACACTTCATATCAAGAGCTCATTTACTTATATAAAGGAAGGTGTAACTAACTATAAGGAAAGAAACATAAAAAGAATCTCAATTGTCAAGAGTATTATCATTCTTTCCAGTGCAAAAAGAGAGATAAGGAGAAATGTCATGATGAGAATGACTATCATTTATTCAAATACTTATTTTGTGCCTGTACTTATGTTCAGCATGTGGCATCATTATCTCATTTAATCTTTACCATAACTGTTTTCATGTTGTTGGTGCTGTACCTGAGATTGGAGTTCTCACCTGAATGACAAGCTTATTATTCTGAGTTCTTTATCAGAGATGTTTGGAATTATTCTGTTTTAGGTTTAAGAGTAATTTAGGCATATGAATTAGTTTAGAAAACCATGGAACTTATATTTCTAGATCTTACATAACTGAAATCACAAGCTTTAAACATTTTTAAATTTGTGGGCTATTTTCTATGCATGAGCTGGTTCAGGAAAGGGTAAATCAGAGAAAAAATTTTTAACCCAGTTAGATTTCACCTACAAAGCATCTGACTCAAGAAGAAATCAAAACTTAAATGCATGAGAAATTATACTGATTTTGAGAGTTTAAGCAGTAAGAGATAATTTAAATATCTGAATTAAAATCCTGCTGGAAATAAATGTATACAAGTTTACGAGTTAAAAAGCAATGACAGGTTCTATAGACTGATTGAATATATGATTGCTTTTTACCATGTATAATACATATATAATATGACTATATTGGGCACAAAGAAGATATCACAGAGTAGATATGATCTTGCTTTTGAGGTGTTCTTCATATATATATATATATATATATATATATGAATACTGAATATACAGTGAATATATTTAGCTTTATAAGAGGATGCACAAGTAAGAATTGGAAATGTATCTCTTTATAAGTGACATATCCTGTGAGCTTGATCTAAATGAAGAAAGTAGCCTGTAAGTTCAGTTCAATGTATGCAAATGAAAATAATAAAGCTAAAAGATACTATGAACCATGTTTTATAATTAATATTGTTATTTTTCTCACAGAAGCACTTAATTTGGGAACAAGTAAAAATCATTGGAGATATTTTAAATTATCAGCTCTGAAATATAGTTATAATTAAATATTACCTTGAATTTCATAGGAATTTTAAAATATATCCTTTCTCTTTTTCCTGTAAAATGGCTGAAGAATTACTATTTTGCCCTAATTATGTGAAAGCAACTGTGATTTCTATCTCTAAAATTTGGTGGTGTCTCTGTTCCCTTCCCCCACACCCCAAAAAAGAGATTATAAAGTCAGTAAGGCTAACTTTCTGAGTGACTTAAACTCCATAAGTAGAAAGCCTACAGAAGGCATAGGACGTTCTCTCCAAAGCTGTCAGACTGTTTCTGTAAGTCACCTGTAAGAATCACAGGCAAGATATAAAGACAGTTCTTATTCAGAAATCCAATTTCCTTGAAGAATGATGATATCTACAGTGTTTGTACAATACAAAAATTCAGATGAAAGTGTGGTTGAAAAGCTTAGTGTTGTCATTAGTTGTTGTTTCAGTGCTCTCACTTCCATGCCTGAAAGCATACTTTCCCAGCTTCTGCAGCAGAGAGCTTTCACAATTAATAGGTTGTTTCAAAAGATCATTCTTAATTCTAAATTTGCCAGTCATGAGGTTCATAATAGTTCAAACTGAGGCCGTGGTATTGAAGCAGAGCTGTAGGAACACAATGGGTTCCCAGCTAAGGGGTTTTATAGCTGGAAAGTTACATCAGGAGAATTTCATGGTGAAAGCTTCTGGTGGCTATGGACTATACCAACCCCATCTAAAACTTCCCACAGCAATGAAATATATAGTAGATCACCACTCGTTAACTATTTTTAGTGAACATAATTTTTTGTAGGCTTCTCCTAATTACAAATAAAGTAAAACAGGGAATTTAATGTTTTCAGAGACATATCTACAGATCTAGACACTGAAGTGACTGCTGTTTCAACAAAGATGCAATTTCTTTGTGGGTTCTTATATCTGAAATTTCTATTAAGAATATGTTGTTAATAAAAATTGATTAGAAGAGTTTGAGAAGGATAGGGAAATGCAAGAGGGAGGAGATATGGGGGTATATGTATATGTATAGCTGATTTACTTTGTTATAAAGCAGAAACTAACACACCATTGTTAAGCAATTATACTCCAATAAAGATGTTAAAAAAATTGATTAAACAGATGTCCCTCTATTATGCACTTTTATGAATCTGCTGTACACAGTCATGAATTATTTTGTTCTTTCATTTTCACCATTCCATATATCAGCTCTCTTGGGACTGTATGCAAACCATAAGCATAGATCCCACCCCACCTGCTTAGAAGAACTCTCTCAGGGCATAATCTTTAGGGAAAATCCTGGCATTTTCTCACTGACCTTTGTCCCTTAAACTTATTATAATATTCTATGAAAGGTAATATCTTGTATACCTATTGTAGTACTTGCTTTTCTAGGGAAACTGAGGTAATGAGCAGAGCTTCAAACGTAATAGATGGTTTTAAAAGTTAGTGAATGATGTTAACAGACCTGAAGAACTTTAGCTGATCTATCATTATTATCATTATCATTATTATTATTATTATTATTATTATTAATGGTTTAGAGACTTCTCATAGCTTAAAATGCGAAATTCTGATACTCTGGCTTAGAAGCGAACACTTTGATATTAGACCCCAGCACCATCTCCCCAAACTATTCCCCCACAGCTCCAGCCATGCATGCACACACACACACACATACAAATTTTGGTACCATGAGTGAACAAAGCTGTTTCATGACTGCTTTTAACCATGTGTTTCACTTAAACCCCTGTATTAATGATCTATTGCAAATTGCCTCAAACATAGCAGCCTAAAAAGCAAACACGTATTCCCTCAAATATGCCATGATAGGAATTCTAGAAGGGGCCTAACTGGCTGGCTCTGGCTCAAGGTTTCTGACAAGGCTGCAGTCAATCTTTCAGTTGTGTTACTGGAGTAAGATCTGCTTCCAAGCTCACTCAGGTGACTGTTGGCTGGCCTTCCAGGCTCCTTTACTAGCTTACGGCACGCCTTAGTCCATTGCTCTGTGGGCCTTTCCACAAGCCTGCCTCATGACATGGCAGCTGGCTTGGAACATAGTTTAAAAAATGAATTTTGTGTTTTAAGAACGTTCTCAGTAACCGTATTCCCCTTTCCATGTATTATGATCTGGCCTCAACCTGCTCACAGCCAAATATCCTAAAGTTCATTGAAACGTACTATTTTTTGATCATCCTCTGTTCTTTACATTTCCATGTTTTTGCATGGCCTACAACCTGTGCCAGGAATGTTCTTCTTTATCTGATGACCTTTCAGTCATCCTTCAAAAATATGCTCCAATACCACCTATTCTGCGATATCTCTACCTACTGCCCTACCCCCATCCAGAGGAATTGTTTACATTTTTTCCTGGACCCAAGGGACATCGTACCTCTTTGTATTATCTATTATCACACATACTCCATCACAGTTGATCCTAAACAAAGAACGTGGGGTTTAGGGTGCTTACCTGAATGTAGTCAAAAATCTACATATTGCTATCTCTGCCTCAAAAAATAATAACTAACAAAAAAACGGAATTGATAAATAACTCACCCAATGGCAGGAAGCTGAAACAGTTTGGATAGAATCAAGACTCAAACCCTAGTTCTTTTCATTCCACGTACTCTGGTCTCTAATCACACACAAATTTTCTCCACATTTGTTAAAGATATGTAAAATGAAAATATAGTTACTATATGTATTGAAAAAAATCCACGTATAAGTGAATCCATGCAATTCAAACCCATGTCGTTCAAGGGTCAACTATACATTATTATTTCCCTGTTTGCTTGTCTCTGTAGAAGTAAAAGGAAAGCATATATCTTTACTGCTATCTGCTCTGTACCTAACATAGTCATGCAACTAGTATATGATATTTGCTTTGGGGATAGACATCATTATTTAATAAATGGATGAATGATGATGAAAATGTCAGAGATATCACAAATATGGTATATTTATCTCCTCACTGCTTTCTTCATTACCTATTTGCTAACTTATGTAAAGTATTTTCCATGTCTGATAAGTTAATAAGGAAAGAGGTTAGAAGCAAAATGTAGGTTTGAACTAGAACTTTTCTCCTATTGTATATGAACACTCATGAATTGATGATAAATTATTGGTTTAGAGACCAACAATTTCTATGAACACTTTACATAATACATAAGCTCTTTGCTTCTGAGAATTTTAGAATTACCATTTCCAAAGGAGAGTGCTTTGTATTTGAATGTTTTTAATGAATAATACAGCATTTCCCATATGTATTTGCAGAATTGCTTATATTATCTTCACTTTGCTCATACTTAAATATGACTTATTTTATACCTATTTATATCTATCGATCATATATGTAGATAAAGAAATATAAATACTAATCTTAGCAGGAATTCTTCTAGTAAGGTTTTGGTAACTTTGACTACACAATTGTAATTAAAAAGAATAAATGTGGTTAGAAGAGAAAAAATATATTTTGAAAATGTTATTTGAGAAAACAGGAACACAATAGAGTAGATATAAAAATATTAAATTGCTCTTTGAGCACTGGAATTTTTAAGCAGCCTAAGATACCTTTATCAAATCATCTAATTTAAAAAAAAATTCATTAACTTTACTGTGACTTTATAAATGTTCTTTGTATAAATATTGACTGAACTGGTCCATATTTTCTCATTCACAATGGCCAAGAATAAATGCAAGCCTTGGTTCTTTTTTCTCTGGAAAGACAACTTGCTACTGCTATGTCAAATTTTTCTCATGAATTTTTCTTATTGAAAAAGTAATTGCCTTTCATAGTTGATTTAGAGATGCTGCTTTTGGAGTTTAACTTCTTTGCAGTTCTTGAGAATTTTAATTTTAACAAGGGTTAGTTTATCTCTGCATTATCACTAAATAGCAACTCTAATTTCACATGCCTAGCTTTTCAAAACTAAGATGGAAGGAGAAAACAATGTAAGCATGCTTATCTAAGCACATTCTGACACAATGGGATCTCTATGTGTTTATCACAAGTGTATACACTTCATACAATGTAGTATTTATCTTTAACATCTGAGTCTGTTAAACTTTGGATTCTGAGATGTAAAGTTTATGCTGTAATTCTACCTGTGTGAAAATGATGAAATTTTATTAAATATTTATTCAGTGTTTAGCCAGAGTCAAATTGAGCAGCTACTTGTTAGTAACTGTTTTAATATTGTCACAATTCTCTTGCTTTAGCATGATTAGCCCAACTCTAAAGGAATAAAATTGAGGCTTAGAGGGCTAGGTAATTTACCCAAACCTACCTAACAAATAAATGCAGTTGCGAGGTTTAAACATAAGTTTTATAATTTCAAATTCTATCCTTTCCATTATTTTACTCTTTCCACATTTATCCTCATTTTTAAAACCATGTCTTCCTTGAGCTGACAATTTTCTTTTTTAGGTTTAATTGAAACCTCAGAAATAAATTCAAAATTAGTAGTTTTTAATACTATGAAGACTTCTATTTGCTAAAAACAAAATGGTTTAAAGTAACTCAGTGAACCATTCCCTATTATTTTTTCCTTGAAAAATAACAATCTAAAGCAAAACTCATTACATTAAAATTTTCAGTAATACCCCCCAAAACCTGCTAAAGTATGCTTGTTGAAGTATAATTTACATACAATATCATATTAGTTTCATGTGCACATCATTGTGATTTGATATTTATATACATTTCAACATAGTCAGCACAGGAGCCTATTATAGCCTATTAATAGTAGATAATTTTGATTTTCTAAACTATATCAACCCTGGGCCATTATTAAAATTGGACACCACCTCTCAGATTTGGATTTCCATACAAGAATTTAAAAAGGAGGGACAGTATAGCTTATGTATATGAAATATATGTATGTACACATACGCACACACAAATATGTACATGCATATTTATGTGTATGTGTGTATATATATATACACACATATACATACATTCATGGTGGCTTCTTTGGAAATGGAGTAAAGTAGATGAGGCCAAGATGTACTTCCAAGGTAGAAACCACAGAATTTCCTAAATAGATTGAATAGAGGGAAAAGATGGAAAGATGGATGCAGGGACATAGGGAGAAAAGAGAACCAAATAGTGAGACTTGAATTTATATCCCAGCACTGTGACCAATGCAATCACATTGTAAATAACAGAAATTTTAATTAGCTTTTCCTATCCACTCTGTTCTTTCATGTTGAACAATTTAACATTTTTCAGTTAAAAAGTGCTATATAATTTTAAGCATAAGAACATGATAAGGGAATTGCTGAATTATTTATGCTGCTACTTCTTATAGAGATAAGATGTATTTTTTCTATTTCTCTGTTTAAGTGTATATTGACATACTATTCTCATACATTTATTCTCTGAGGGAGTGCACTGTGAAAAATATTTGATTTGCGGATAAGGTGTAAATTATGGTTGCTGTTAGATTTTCTATAAAGAAAATGCAAATTTTGAAGATTTAATTTAAATATTCAGGTGGTATTGACCTAAATGATTTCCCTACCTCCTGAATATTTCTTAAGTATAGAAAATGAAACTTGGAGCACCTTTATTACAACTTCATTCTAATAAGTTTGACATGTTCAAAACCTGATTTTTCTTATTATATATTCTATGATGTACAGATTAAAGGAAGAAATAAAATTAACTTCTTCTATTATCATGTTGAGATATTAAATGGCACCTGTTCAGAGAATATACATAACACCTGCTGGTGGAGTGTGAAAGAATTTTTGTTTTAACTGATCAGTGCCTGGCTTTGTAATAATTTCAACTTACGTCATTAAGAAAAAAATACAAACAATTTTTTGTGATTTCAAGTAGAATATCTGATATATGAGTCTATATAGAATAATCATGAAAAGACATATTTATATATATTTTAACAAGTGGGGCATATAACTGTTATTAGATTATCTACCAAGAAGAGGTAAAACTTGTTCAATTCAATATAAACATCCAGGTTTTACTAAGCTAAGTGATTTCTTTACTTCCCTAACCATATGTCTTTGAAAGTTTTTCTATTTCAGAGTATAAATATGATTCTTTTAAAAAATAAATAGATACATATAATATATTCCATCCATGTTATAGAATTTCATCTATTTATCTATGTATCTAATCCTTATCTGTGTACATTTTAATTGTTTCCAATCTCTCCATATTATAAATGATACCTCAGTGAATATCCTCATACCACAAAGTTATGTGGAAACTTATGTGAGTATATCTGTAGGATAGTTTTTAATATAGAATTACTATCTAACATGTGTATTTTAATATTTGATAGATATTTCCAAATTATTTTCAATAGAAGTTGTAGCATTTACATTCACATTAGAAATGTTTGAGAGAGTGCCTGTTTCTCTACACTTTCTCCAACATAAATTACCCAATTTTATCTGTGGCAATCTGATTCATCAAAAGTCATATCTTCCGGGTTTATTACGTATCTTTCTCATTAATGGTATATTAGTGTATCTAGATAGATACAGTGTATGCATATATATATATATATATATGCACTGTGTATATGCATTGTATATATACTATATATCATGTATATATGTGTGTGCATGTTCACCCGTACACATGCCTGAACTGAGGGGATTATTAACAAATAATCCCCAAATCAATCACAATGACTTAAAACAATAAAACTTTATTTCTAACACATGCAAAGCATTCTCTGTATCCTGTATCTATGATAGCCATACTTCGTCTAGTGATTCAAGAGACCAGGCCTAATTTGATCTTAATGCTTAATATAAAGTTTCTTCCATGATTACCATCTATGGGAAGAGAAATACTAGAAAGTTCAACTGGGACTTTTTACCTCCTCTGTCCAGAAATGACATGTATCACTTCCTCTCATGGTCCCAAATGTCTTACATGGACCTGACAAGCGTAGGAAGCAGAGTATCCCACTTTCCCAAGAAGGAGGAGAAATGTATATTAGTAAATTTTGATATTTTCTACCAAATTGAATTTTTTGTAACTCAGAAAATACAATCAAACTTATTTTCATAACAGGCCTTTAAAACAACATAGTCAAAGTCAGACTGTTTTGTTGTTGTGGTGGTGGTGGTATGTATATTGTTGGCATTAAATTAGGTCATCTAACTTCCAGGGAAAGTCTCCATCTCCAAATTGTAGCTATTGTAACAAAACTGGATATAAATCTTAGAATGTCCTTAGATTTAGCATTATTATCAAAAATAGAAATTCAGTCAATGTACATTTTTCTCTATACAAATTTACATTTGAAAATGGGGTATCATATTTTGTGTTTTGTTTATGTTTATTCTAACATGAAAAAATAATAATATAGTTAGTAGTTTTTTTTGTTTGTTTTTTTTTTTTTGGTAATATGTCTGAAGAAGATTAACTTTGCCAGTCTTAGATACCAGAATTCACTATCCAGAGGCTTACAACCCTGATTACTACCATGGACATTGTTGGCAAATGACTCTATTATCACTATCTTGAACTTATAAAGTACATAATTACTCACTGATTTAGCCTTTTATGCATATTATACATTAACATGTTAAAAACTCAAACTATAGAAAAAGTATAAAATAAAATGGCTTCCATCTGCAAGGTTGGGTGCCACTAAATATATTAAGTATTATAGTTTATTTCATTTTGAAATACAAAAAAATAGTTTATTCAAAATTCTGGAAAAGCATTTTCATTTTGTCATCAACAGTCCTTTTTTTTTTGTAGACCAGAGATTTATAAACTTTATAAATAATGAACACTTAAAAAATTTATTTTTTAAGTAAATTAAATATAAAAATAAGCAAAAGAAATTAGCAGTATTTTCCCTACTCTAATCCTGTATCCCAATACCTGAAGGTGGCTAGGAAAAAAAAAGAAAAAAAACAACCTTCAAATGGTCTGTCATTTCTGTGCAGTAATTACATTTTATTTTGTCAATTAATTCATGCTATTATTTTCCAAAAGAATATTTTATGCATTCTTTTCTTTCCTCATACTTCCAACATACTTTTCTCATCCCCCAAATTTCACATATAATGAGCCTTTTCTCTAGAAATAATGAATGAAGTATGCATGTCTACTGGAACTTATTCCCTTTTACAAACAAAAGGTCTTATCTCTAGAAATTATACCTACTCTCACTTCCCTGTTCTGTCTGCACTACCCTCTCGCACGGATTATTCTCACAAGCAATAGCCCTGTCTTTAAATATACAAATGTGCACCCCTGCATCCAGTTCCTTGACTAACCATCACCACTCTTTTCCTGCCTCCACATTTTGCTACTCACATGTACAGCAAAAACACCAAAGAATTATCTAAATTCTATTTCTTGAAACTCTCTAGGAAGCCTTCTGTTCCCACTGCTCTACTGAAACCACTCTGTTCAGGACACCAGTGACCTCTGATTTGCCAAGTACCCAGTGGTCAGTTCTCAGTCCTTAATCCTCTTGTCCTATCTGTAGCACTGGACACTTTCACATCCTCTCTTTGGACACCCTTTTTCACTTGGCTTCAAGGACTCCTCACTCCTTCTCAGTGGTTTTAGCTAGCTCCCCTTTATTCTTCTGACCACAAAATATTTGCAAGTCCTACTTCTCCCTTTATACTCACTCCATAGATAGTCTGTATCAGTTCTGTGATTATTCCATGACTGCCAACTTTATATCTCCCCTGACTTCCAAACTAATTGATATCAGTCTGTGGGACATGTTTATTAGGTGATATAATTGATATTTCAAACTTTCATTTTCCAAGCCAAACTCTTGATTTCGACTTCAAATCTGCTTCTCCTCCAGCATAACACATTCCAGTAAGTGACACTCCTCTCTCCTAGTCTCCTGAGGTGGCTTATCTCATCTACTACTAATTCCCACTATTGTGCTCTGGTTAAACTGGACTATTTGCTGTTTCTTAACTATGCCTGGCATGCTCCCAGCTCAGAGCCTTTGAAACTGGTATTCCTGCTTCCCAATTATGGGATTTTCTAGAACATCCCTTGCTTTATTCAGGTCTCAGATCAAATGTCATTTTATCAAAGAGCTTTCCCTGAATAATCTAAATAACTAGGAACTCTCTCCCTACTCCAACCTTCTTTCTTTCCCCTTCCATCTGTCTTCAAGACCTAACCCTGCCTACAGTAGATTTGTATATTTTGTCTTTTCTCACAAAAACACAAGCTCCATAAAGGCCTTTTTAAATAATACTGTTCAAACAAGGTGAAAAGAAGTTAAGAAAAAACAAGTATCTGACCATTGTATTTCTAATACTTGATGTAAGAAGAAACATATCTCGGTGTGAGATGGCATGTGTACACTTAGGTTTGTTTTCATAAGTTGTAGAATTTCACTGAAAAAAGGAAGAAAAATAACCTGAAGCACTGAGCCTGAAGAGTAGCCTGAAGAGTATCTCTACAGACACACTGCTGAATTATTGATCTTTTATTTCTATTTTATTAAGGGTATCTCTTTATTTTCATTCATATCCTACCACTACATTTGCCACAGTATACAGGAGAATTAGATAACTCATCACTATTATTCTGCAAGAGGAAACCTAACTTGATTTTTTCATAAATGAGCAAAATCTCTAGAGAAGGGAATATATTGACTCAAAGTTCAATAACATATGTTTTGATTAGATATACTTTACTTGGTAGTTTGACATACATATATTAATATATCATGTACACAAATGCATACATAACACAGATATTTTAGAAAATGTTCTTAATTGATCAATATGTGGTAACCCCAAGAATTAAAATTATATCCAAAATTCAGAAGTTTACAAGTTACTGGAAAATGATTGTCAGTTTAATTTGTTTTTGAGGAACTGAAGTAACAATAATATTTTTTAGAATAACCAACAGGGATTTATTTCAATTTGCAGTAGTATTTTACTTCTGTGCAGAAGTTTAAATAAAACTTTCCTTATCAGACTATTTTCATTCTTTTATTAGTTTTCTGTTTGTTCTATAAATAAATCATTATTGCCAGACTCTCACCCCCTCTGTAATTACTGTTTCTTAAAAAGTGCCATTCAGAATGAGATTACAAGAAAATTATAGACATCAGCACAACTTAAAGTTGTTTAATATGTCAGTTAGAATAGCTTTCGGTCTGTATATG
This sequence comes from Stenella coeruleoalba, assembly GCF_951394435.1. Taxonomy (NCBI): domain Eukaryota; kingdom Metazoa; phylum Chordata; class Mammalia; order Artiodactyla; family Delphinidae; genus Stenella; species Stenella coeruleoalba. Next base: position 41,573,108 of record NC_137162.1, on the reverse strand, counting down.
TTTAATTGGCTGGTACATGATACAGATAATACATGCTATAATTTTAGTTCTAACTCAAAGTAGTAAAATTAGTCTACTTCTCATGTGTTTTCAAGAAAAGTGAATTTTAGAGGCTAATCTCTGTACACAGTATTTCCCACTTTAATTAACACCATTTCATTGAACACAGTATGTTTTACTAGTGCTTTTTGTAACTATCATGAGATACAAGTTTTTCTTTTTTTCTTTTCAATACAGTAATCTCCAGGGAAAATTTCTTACTAACAAATTTCACTATATCATATAATTTGTTATCTACTCTATGTTTTGAATTTCACATTTCTGATAAAAATGGTATGCAAATACTTCTGGAATTCCATCTATATCATTAGTGCTTTATTGTTCTTTTAAATTTTATATCTGTATTATTTTCTCCATATTTAGATATTATTATTTTCAAAAAGTTATATTCTCCCCAAGTATAATACTATATATACCTTCTCCTTCCATCTCCATGGTCACATACAAGATAACCTTCAAGGTTTTTTTTGTTTGTTTTTTTTTACTGAATTATAGTTGATGTACAATATTATTTGTTACAGGTGTACAATACAGTGATTCACAATTTTTAAATATTATACATTTATGGTTTTCATAAAATATTGACTATTCTCCTTTTGTACAATATATCCTTGTAGCTTACTTTCAAGGTGGTTTTGATAACAGTCTGAAACTCATTTAGGAAGGCTTCCTTTTGATCTAATTTATAGAAAAATAGAAAATACCTGCAGGGAACAAGTCTCATGATCACAATCATTTACTTCATTTTTTTCTCTTTTTCTGAGTGGAGGAGCAATACGTGTAAACATAGAATCAAATATGATCTCTCATTGGAAGTTGAAATGCCAGTATTAGTTATGCTCACAAAAAGATAAGCAGCAGTTACCAAGAGCAGGTTTAAATGATTGTCTAGAACCTTTCTTGAACCTTCAAAAGAATATAAAAAGCATAGATAAATATCATCAATAGGCGTTTCATCTGGAATTTTGTATGACTTTGAAAATTGCTCACATGATTACCAAATGTAGAGCATAAATCAACAACTGAAGAAAGAATAAAATTTGCAATGATGGTGACTGTACTTTAAAGGCACACTTACTTTGGTAAGTTAGATATGAATTCAAAAAAGAAAACTTGTGAATATATATGTGTATTACTTTTTAAAGTATCTTCCTCGCATTTCTGAAAATTCCTTTTGAGAAAATTCTGACAAAAGCAGTACTACAGTTTCCACCTAGGAGAATCTGGGTATCCTGACACATCATCTTTATAGTTACTGCATGTATTACTGAGGCAGGTTTTTTCCAGGCAGAAAGATACTCTGAACTGTTATAATTCTCAAAGAATGTGACTATGAAAAGGCATTTTGTGGAACATGATGATAGTACTGTAGACCTGTATTCACAGAGGGAGCTGTGATTACATAATTGGCTGTCCATGACAGTCTCTAAAACCTGAGGGTTCAAATTGTTGCACCATGGCTGGACAGCACAAACACTTGTATTTTCTTTGACTGATACCATATGTTAAAGATAGTTTAATTAAAACAATTTAATACTGCATAATTCACACTAAAATCTAGACATTCTGCTTTATCGAAAAAATTGTAAGATAACACCAAAAACTGGGTCTGTACTTCCTGCAAAGTAGCTAGTATCAGTTTAAATTCAGCAAAGTCTCTAGCTCCCCATTTTCTCTCTGCCAGTTTCACTTATTCACAGTATCTTCCTTAACCTTATAGTCTTACTCATTTGTGATCCTTTCTGTAAACAATTGTGGCTACTTACACTTAATAATGCATGCAGCCTAAAACACACACACACACACACACACACACACACACACCCCTTCTCTCTCCAGTTTCTCTCCCTTTTCTACAACTTAACACACTTCTTCATCCCACCACAACTATATCTAATTATCTTTTAATCTTCATGTACCCAGTGTTTACAAGCTATTAGCAAAATATACTTTTGACATGCTGATGGATTAGTGGGTATGGACAGAGGGATGAAATTTTCTTCTTCTTTGACTCTTCATTTCACTCTACGCTTATCATTGTTAAAATTGCAGCTTCAAAATCATCCTTAATATCTGATTTCATCTTTGCCCATGGGCATCACATTAATAAGTTTCTAATCTTAAGACTTCTACTTCCTTTCATCCACAAAAGATTCCTGATTCTGATTTATTCAGCCATCTCTGAAACTGGAAAGTGAGAACACAGAAAGTTTCTAGCCATTAATTTACATAAAAGTTAGTACTCTTTAATGATATTTTCTCTAAAAGGAATATCTTGCTGATTCATGTTAAATAGGAGAGTTTTCATAGTTTTGAAAGTTACACTGCATGCTTTATGAGTAGCAATTAAAAACTTGAAACTTTGAACTTCAGCAATAATTCTAAGGGGAAAAATGTTACTTTATAAAGTGATTATTGTTTAATTGGACAAGAATGCTAATTAAGTAGAAAAACTATAGTTTATATTTATACATGCTTTGTTCTTTGTTTTTATTTTCTGAAAATTCTTCTTGAAACATTTTTCATTTTCCATTACTTTTGCCATTTCAAAAAAATATTAAAATAGTATTATATGGCTTATGTTCACTTCCTTTTAGGGATTTTTCTATGAAAACTCATTAAAAATAGACATTAAGATAGGTTATTGAACGCTCTGCTAACATCAGTGTATTCAGACATGGGGGTAAAATTGGCTTATTTTATTACTCAAAGTATAACCTGTATGAATAAAATAAAATTATTTAAATTGTGTTTGCCCCTCAAACATAAAGAATGTAATAATTGTATTGAGTTGCCATTGATAGATAGGAAAGAATTTTACAATTATAATACTCGCTATCTTTTATAAGGAATGCTCTAAGACCAGCTAATGTTGTTCCTGTTTTATCTGTCCTGCAAATATTAAGCAACTCTGCTAGATGTATTTAAACAGAGAATAAAACTGAAATAATTATAACATTCAATAGCACTTAGTCTATCATTCACCTTTTCCCCTCAAATCCATTCTACATACTTCTACCAAGTAAATCTACTTATTCTCTTCACACGTCTTCTTTTTAAACACGTCAGTAGGTCACTATTACTATTAAAAAACAAAAAACACAAAAATTTGCCAGCCTAGATCTTCCAGTCTCATGTGATTTGATTAGTGATACATACTTTCAACTTGTCAGCTCCCCTATGTAGACTCTATCTCTAGGTAATGTTTATGTTTAATCCTTTTTCCTCTAATTTTGAACCTTATTTCTCCTACTTGAGTGATTTTGACCCCTTCCTTTTTCCCATCTAGATCTTATTCAGACTTCAGTGCCCTGTGGAAGTTCCATTATATTCATGAAATAATATTTGACACTTCAGTCATCAGTGACATTCCCACCCATACTCCTGTTGAAGAACCATCTTTACTCTTTTTCTATACTACATACTATTGTTTATGTTTTGATTTGTATATACTTTATTCTCCAACCTAGTCATTCTTAAATGGCCATCATTAAAAATAATCTGCCACAGTGCTTTAATGACCGTTAAAGAATTTACAGTGTATGGATTGATTGAAAATACAATATTATTTCCTCTTGACAAAGTCTTTTCATAGCCGTAATTTAATTTGTATTCATTTTTTTTCAACATAATAGTTAAATATGCAAAACTTAATATTCTCAACTCAATGCTGTGATTTGTAAACATCCAAATATAAAAAATATTTTAAATCTTATATCTCTTCAACTCTTTGAGCCACATATAAATTCACTATATTTTGATATAAAATTGTAACATGATTATTTTTCTAGTCTCTAGAGAAATTGCTGCTACGAGAGCTTCTGTACGATTAAATAAAACACAGCATTACATTGAAGTATTGTCTTCAATGCCCATGAATACCTGACCAAAGGCAACACTTACAGAAATGTTTAGTTGCTGTACCACAACATTGAAGATTATGTTCCTCATACATTTCATTTCATTGAAACTACAGCCATTAGTTTGTGCAAGACCACTCTCCTCTTTTTTGAATGTGGATTTCCCCATTAGTTTTGTCCAATATGTCCATTTCCATCCTCAATTCCATAAGCAACCATCATCTAAAATTTAGAACACTAAACTTATCAACGTTTTACATACACCATGTTTTCATCAGATCCTCCCATGCATTAGTTTTCTATTGCTACATACAAATTACCACAAACCTGGTAGCTTAAGACAACCCACACTGGTTATTTCACGGTTTCCATAGGTCAGCAGTCCCACTACAGCTTAGCTGGGTCCTCCGCTCAGTGTCTTACAAGGCTGCAATCAGGTGCCTGCCAATCTGCATTCTCATCTATAGGACTGATTAGGAAAGAATCCCAGAGCTCATTTAGATTGTTGTCAGAATTCATTTCCTTTTGGTTGTATGACTGAGGGCTGTTGTATGGAGGCCGCCTTCAGGAACAAGTGGTTACTCATAGATCCCTGGCATATGTTCCTCTCCATAGGCAGTTTACAACGTAAATAGTTGCTTCTTTTATTTATTTATTTTTTATTTTTTTAATGGTTGCTTCTTAAAGCTTAAATGGAAAACGTCTCTCTCCACTGTGCTAAGAGTGAGTTTTATATAACTTAACTGAACCAAGGAGATGGCATCACATTATCTTTGCAATATTCTATTGGTAAAAGCAAGTCACTGATTTCACCTGCACTCTATGAGGGGGGAGGATTATATAAGTGCATGGTTTATTGTGCGGCACCTTAGGGTGTGACTCACACATCCTGTTAGACTAAAAATTCCACATAAATCTTCCTCCCTCCTGCCCTCTCTCCCTCCCTCCCTCCTTCCCTTCCTTCCTTCATTATTCATCCCTTCATTTTTTTCTCACACTACTGTAGTCTCCGTATCTTATAAAATGCACTTCCCAGAATCAGCACTCAGTAAAAAGTTAGGCAGTGAATTTTAAAAATGAATATTCTTTAGTACTCCTATTATTTTTTTGTTGTTCAAGTTTTCATCTGTCGACTATAGCGGAATGAGATGGATTTTATTATCCTAATTTTAAGTGGAGTCTCACAAGTTTTTACTAGTTTACCATTCGTATGACAAAGAAGTGACAGAGCCAGGAATGCATCATAAGTCTCTCTCATTCCAAGTCAGGACTTTTATAATAATACATCAAAAAAGTCACTGGCATTTTTACACTTTCAACTGCAATCTCTCTTGACTGGCTTAATACTTTTATTTTTGTTGATGGATTTACTCTAAGAAAAAAAAATCTGTTCATTAATTTATTTGTGTTTCTTGGGATATTTAACATTCATCAAACAAGAATATTAGTCATAATCTGTTTTTTATGCAAGAGAATGCTATTACACAGAACTCTCCTGCAAGTTTCCTTTTAAAATCATGCATACACTTGCCTGAGCTTTAAAACTCAGTTTTAAACTTACTTGGTTATATTTTTAAGTTAAACATTCTACAGATAAAATAATGCTTGGGCTTTTTCCATTTCTTGGTGCTCACACCTCTCAAACTAAATTTTTCCTGTTATTTTTCTAAGAAATCTTCTAAACTAAGCTTTTTCCTGTTATTTTTCTAAGAAAGCTTCTAAACTAAGCTTTTTCCTGTTATTTTTCTTAGAAATTATATTTCTAAGAAATATATTTCAGGGAAATATATTTATGTCTAAGACTAGTATTTATAGATGATACTGCAGAAAACACAGATTGAATGCAAATCTCTTACAACCTGAAATTAAAATTTAATATTCCCCTAATTTGGAATCATTTTACTAAAGTACTTTGAAATGATATATTAAATTAAAAATATGAAATATGGTGCTGGCTCAATAGCAAAGTCATTGTGAGAAAACTAAATTGATTTATTTCTTCAGTAGAAGCAGAGTGTCTGACATGCAATAAATATACAATAAATCCTTATTGAGTAAATGCATGTATAAACACTAAAAAGAATGTCCAGTATGATAGCAGTAATGAACATAGGTATCAAAATCTATTCCCTTTTTAAAATTTGACTTATTCACCTTTTATTAAACCAGCTAGTATAGCTAGATTATTATGACATATGTTTTATACCTGTTATTGATTAAATTGAATATTGGATTTTTCTAATAGGATACAATCTTTAAATTTAAATTGAATAGGCTAGCTGTATTTCTCAGTAATTTGTTTCCTTGATGAGGAGTGTTACCCAAAAAGGAAACCTGTGTCCCTCCTTCCTTCATTTAGAGTTTTATGATTAAAACTACCATTTAAAAAGGACAAACCCCTACAGACATGTTAAGGTCCTGACTGAATCTTCCAAATGTCCATCAAAGTTTGTAGAAGAAGAATGTCTAAACTTAGACTTTCCTTATGTGTATCATGTGGTTTCAGGAAATGTATTTTGAGTTTCACCAGGATCATTGAATATTTACAATTGTTGAGTATATATTTAAAATGTTTAAAACTGAAATGTAACACATCTTCTATAAACAATTACAGTGTTGGCAAGATAAGTTTGTATGCATTTCTTCTCTTCCTCATTTTTGAATTTATTTTTATCAACTTTGTTTGATTCCACCATATTGAAAATGTATTATACATATTGTGATGTAGAGAGAAACAGGGAAGGAGAGAGGGAGGAGTTTTATATATATGTGTGTGTGTGTGTGTGTGTGTGTGTGTGCGTGTATTATAAAACCTATACACACACACACAAAGAGAGTGTACACAAACAAATATACATTTTAAAGTAACAGCAGTGAAGGTACACTCAGACATTGTGGCATGTCAACAAACTGTAAGCTCCAGGAAAGATTAGGTAAGCCCGGTATGTCTGAGCCATGCTGGAGAGGTGCCTTAGATCTCACAGTGCTGGATGAAAATGTAGGTTACTTTGCTGCCCTCACTTAGAATTAGCTGCAATCTGGCCATTTCTATCCTTGAAACAGAACTCAGCTCATGAATAAAAAAAGATATAAATAGGACATAACATTAGTATTAATCTATATGTACAGTGTAAGTTTAAATAAAATATAAACATATTTACATAGGTTTTATGAATAAAAATGTAGTATGAATACAAATATCATATTTTATATTCTACATAAAATAAATTTTATATTTTATGTAAATATATATTTTATTATACTTTCATATTATAAGGATAGTGTATTTTATAAATATGACATATTAATATAAAATTATCTGTAAACATAAGTATTTTTATATATATTTAATGAAATTATATATAAATTATAATAAGAGAAAAATATAACATGATCTAGAAAGAGGGAGTAGATCATAAAGCCTATCTGAAATTTTTCCTTGAAGTGCATATTACAAAGAAAAAAGAAATAAAAGATGATTCATCAGGTCGTGCTTATGAGTGATAACTATCCTCTGTGGTGATGAAAACCTTCTCGATGATTCCCCCTATGGTGAAGTAGAAGAGAGGTTTCCAAGCAGTCAATTAAGGAAATTCATATTTGGTGTGGTGAGATGTGGTAACTTTGGAAAGCCTCATGTTTTCAATTTCATACTTGAAGCTGCTTTGAAAGAGAGTTTATTTTAGCAAGTTAATAGTATATATTTCTTGTAAGGAGTACAAGCGGTGTCAAGTCTTATTTTTATAGCTCTACCTAGATGTTGTCAGAGATAGGAAAGCACCAGAGTTTGACTGAACAGACTGTTGAAGGGCAGATGCTTATGTACAGCTCCCAGTTTACTGAGAGATTCCAGTTTGCTTCCTGACCCAGTGTTGATATGGAATTTATCATCAAGGTATTGGCAGAAGACTCCACACTTTGATACATCAAAGAAATTAATAGTCTTTCACGTAGCAGTCAGGGACAGAGCCTTAAAAAAAAAGGAAAAAAGGAATTTACATTGTCAAAAATGTACCAGAGGGAAAACTGCTGTGATGTCAACCTTGGCTGCTTTTGCCATGTGTCACCACAACTAACCCAGACACAGGAAGCAGGGATCAACAGTTAAAGAGTAGAGCTTTGTGTATTGACAACCTTTGGATTTATACTTGATTGTGAAAGGCCTTTTATGTATTCTCCCTCTAAAACATGAACAGCAATCTGTTCTCAAGGCAGTAGATACCACTGAGGGTGCTTTCAGCTAGGGTTATTGGAATAGCTGTGCTTTCCTTGTCAAGTTCTTCTCTAGTTATGTTGCCAGAATGCATTTGGTTGCTTCATATAACCCTAGTACATTTTCTGAATGTAAGGCTCATGAAAGCAGAGATGTGAGTGAGTTTTTTTTATTGATATGTTCCAACTGCCTAGAAGAGTGAGTGGTACCTCATAGACACTCCATAAATACTTGTTGAATAAATGAATTTCTGAGAACATTCAATGCCAGATAAATGAATATGAGCTTTATCTGGTAGCTTAATCATACAAATGATGTGAAATTCAAAATCAGTATATTGTGTCTTGAGTAATAGTAGTAAAATATTCTAAAGCCTATGGAAAATATAGAGTAAATATCATGAAACTCAAACCACTTATGTGTGAGTTTATAACATAATTGGAAAAAGTGCTTTTTTTCCCAATATTATTGACAGTAGAATACTACAATTGACCCTTGAACAACATGGGTTTGAACTAGACAGGTTCCCTTTTATGTGGATTTTTTTTCAATAAATATAGTACCTGTAATTTCATTTTACAAATCTTTAACTAAGCATGGGGAAAACTTTATGTTTGATTAGGGATCACAATATATAGAATCAAAACAACTACAATCTTGATTCTATCCAAACTGTTTCAGCTTCCTGCTTTTGGGTTAGTCATTGCCAATTCTTTTGTTTTTGATGCAGAGATAACAGTACTCAGATTTTTGGTTAGAGGAAGGGGGGTGATTGGTGCCCCTAAGCCCCGAGTTGTTCAAAGGTCAACTGTATTTCCAAATCCCTATTGCAAAACAGTATCTTTATTAACTATACCAGAGTGTTGAATATGTCAATAAATTATCTCTGAAAAAACAAGTACAATGACCTTATTTATAGGTCAACTACATGTCTTTTTAGACATGCTCTAGGTTGCTATTATTGGCCAAGGAGATCTGGAGGGAAATTTTGTACTCAGAGAACAAGGCAGAGTTTAATATGGAATTTAAAGGTACAATACCATGTTAGAGGTGTTGTTTGAAGGCATCTATAAGAACTTTGCCTGCAATTCTAGAGATTGTAAAACTAGTAATGAAAATGGATATTGCTTTTTAAAAAGTTTTTTCTAACATACTTTAAGTGTTTTCTCCTTGTTTTTAAATTGTAAAGACTCTTTTCTGTTTAATGTTGTAACATTTCTTTAAAAAAAGAAAGAAAGAGGAATTGAAGCCATTATTTCCATAAATCTTAATAGGGCTATACTCCAGGTATGGGAAGAGGGATGCAATATTTCTCCTTAGGATATAGGAGAGAAATGCAGCAAGCTATTAGGGGCCTCCATATACCTTGAAACCTGAACCAAGTGCTGTCATGGAAATTTTCTTGTCCTTTTTTGTAATGGAATGAGCAGAAATTTCAGACTTACAAACCACACCACTACTTCAGCCACTCATAAGTTTGTAACCTTGAGCCAGTGAGCACGACATTTCCTCCAGAGTAGAGATGATAATGCCTACCTTAGAGGTTAAACTAAAGATGGATTGAGGAAATGTATGTTTAAGCCCTTTGAAGACTTCAAAGATGCCAAGTCAGAAATACTCATATTAAGTTTTATGGAGCTCTCCCTCTGAGGTACTCTTCTAAGCATGCATTTATAGCCATTTACCTAATCCTCAAAATAAATTTATGAGGTAGGTACTATTGTATCTCCATGTTAATAATGAGGAAAGTGAGACAGAGTTGCTATTTAATTTGGTCAAGGTCCGAACTGGGAAGTTGAAGAACTTCATTTTAAAAAGAAGCCACACTCTAATCAACTGCTCTTAAAACTACTAACATTAGTCAATTTTATTTTTTCCTTCCCTGAAATAAACATGTATCATTATATTCTCTTGATATCTAGTGATGGGCTCTTCTTTGAGCTATCTGTGCCTAGAAGTTATAAAAGCAGAGGCTGAGTTGTTTACCAGTTAGAAGGGGAAAATATGTGAGGGCTAGATAAAAAGAAGCCTCCTTTTTATTTTAAGATAAAGAAACACAAGAAGAATAGATTCCATTTTTAAATATCTGTGATCTGGTGCAATGACTTGAAATTTAAGGACTGTGCATCTCATGGTTAAAAACTTTTGAGTTTGCACCTTTAATATACTTTTAAATAAATTATATATTTATATATGCTATTGTGCAAATAAACTTTATAAAACACACAAAAATAAAACAGAAAGATAGATGAAACAAAACATATGTAAAAGCAGCATTCAAATTATTTCCTTTGTACATTCTGAAGAAGCTTACCCATGACTAGTTTAGCAGAGGGAATCCCAGGCAGGAGTTGTAAACTGGAGGACCTCAGAGGACAATATGACCTGCCAGAAGCATTTAGTCTATAAGAGGGTTGGACAATTATCTAAACACTAGGCAGTCTCACGTGGAAATTTGGATTTCTACCATATTCTGGAAAATCAGAAAACTCAGTAATACTGGTTTTCATTCCCACATGACAACCTTGACGGAAGTCAAATACTGGGCTGGTTTCTTCAGACAAACCCTGCACTTCACAATTTGTCCCTATTGTGCCTTTAGGCAAATTCACTTTTTTCTTTTGGAACCTCTGATGTAGAGAAATGAAGTTCCAATCCCTGTTCTACATGATCTATATTCAGCGTAATTTGGAACAATTCCATGTGAATAATTTCTTCAATTTACAAAGAAACTGAGAACACAATTTCTCAGTAAGAAAAAATTCTCTGGTGTGCTCACAGGCTACTAATACCTCATCCAGTTTCTTTACTTACTGGGAGATTGCAAAGAAGAACAAAGGAATTAAAATGAAATTCATCCAAATGCTTCCAAAGACAGACGTGGTAAAAAAAATGATAGGTTAAAAAAAAAAAAAAAAAAGATGGGTTATCCTTAGTCTTACATGACATAGTTAAGTCAATCTCTTGTCCCTCTACTAAAAAGAAATTTGTTTTTTGATGATGGATTTTTCTACTTAATTCTGTTAGACAAATGTCCATTGAAATTTTCATGTAAGATACTAACAGCTGGTTTAACATCTTAAATTGTTGCGAAAGCTTACTCTTTATAACTGAACTATTCTATACATAAGATAAATTTAGTGAGTTAAACTGATTGGCATTTGATTCACTCACAGGGTCTCAATTTTAAAGATGTGGTTCTGGTGTCATTAGTATGTTAAGTTCTCAACTTACTTGCTTACAAAGTAAATAACAGAAAAGATGTCTTTCCTTAGAGACTTGTCTGCAAATTCATGTAGATAAGTTCCAGCACATTAAACAAGTATGTTACTTTGTTAAAGCATAGTGTGGCACAGGTAATTAACTATGAAGTCATTAAGGCTTTTCTATGCTGTGACAGTTGTGTTTACCTATAACAGATTAATGAACTCGTCAAATGTTCCTTTTTTCCTCTTGTTATTTCAGATCAGCCTTGAGTGGAATTTGACTGAAGATGTTCCAACAGTTTTATCTCTGGAAATGGTTAGCTTCAGGGATTACCTTTTGCTGTCTCTTCACAGTCTGCTTGGGCCAATATGATGACGGTAAGGATGCTTTTACTTTGACCTTTTGAGTTAGCCAGAATTTCAGTGGAATGTGAAAAACACCATAGAAATGAGTAATGCTAATTTGTAGTTCATTTTTAAAGGTTGGTGATTCTGTACCATAATTTTCCTTAATTAAAATTAACTTACAAAAGTAGCATTCAATGCACTTTGTTTTTTAATAAGGATTGCAGTATGGTAGAAAATCCAGTGCTAGGCCTCTAAATGAACATTTACTTATACTCACTAAACAAATGCTTAATTATTATTTAAAAAATTCAATTCTATTCGCTAATCGTTGAACAAACACAAACTACAAACAGTAGCCTTAGATAAAGTATCTAAGGCTACAAACAGTAGCCTTAGATAAAGCTTAGGAATGTAAAAAATACCAAAATTTCCTATGAGAAAAAAATCTCTGAAGGGGTCAAAAGTAGAGGTCATAAGTGATTTTAGTGTTAGCACTTTAATTGGGGATTGCGTTATTTCATCCCCCACTATTTTATTTAGAAAGAGTGAAAAAAATGTAAAAAACTTGACATTAGATTTTCCAAGTCATTTCTTAATAGTCAATCAGTCAGTTGAGAAAGATATATTCGTCATCAAGCTCTGTAGGGACCATTTAACATGTTATATCTGCAGTGGCCCAAATGTGCCTGTCTTAGATATTTCAATATTGGAGGAATCTGTCTTTGAGTACTACATAATGAAAGTGTGGAGTATATGTATGTATTATACATATACTACATAATGAAAGTATATATGTAATACTTTAAGAGAAGAAAAATAGATAAATTTTCCCACCCTAGAAGTTGGCTATTCAAGAAAAATGACTTTGTTCTTTCATTATTATTAATTTATTTATTTATTACTTTTTATTATTTTTACTCGACATTTGTTCAGCATTCGGGGTACACAGGCGAGCAATCATCTCCTCACCCTTGTTGCCATGTTCCCTAGTTGCTCTTAGAGGCAACAAAGATTGTGAATTTTGTGTGTGTGTGCTTTGTTTGGCTAAACTGAATGATCTGAAGATAGATGGATTAATTTGACTGTTTCTCAAACAGTGTTCAAATTGTGTACATATTAAGACATTCTCAGTCCTCCATAGTTAGGATATCATGCCTCTTTGGGGATTTGCAGAATAATTTACAATAGCAGCTACTTCATAAAGTCAACAGCCTAAACCCTTGAAAAGTTCTGCTAATTAGCACAATGTTTACTTCAAGTGCATCTGAATTTAATGTTCATGTCATTGCCATTTATGTAGATTGTGAATCTCCAGTCTAACAACAAATTTAAAAGTGCAGTAAGAAATAAATAATGTAACTGCTACTTTGAAGCAAAAATAAAAATCAGTGGAACTTAAAAGAGCATGACTTTAAATTAAAAGAATGCCTTTTAAATCATGCCCCAAGAATAGATGACAAAACAGTGTGTTGGTATTTCTTTATGCCATAAGGCATTCTATTTGTATTCATATTTAGTGTTCACACTGAGAGGGAAGGATTCACTGTCATTGCTCACATTAGACTTTCACAAACCCTGTACTTTTTAGCAATGCAATTTAGGTTATCAGAGGAAATTACTCCTGGTTTAACTGGTAATGCTATAAATTAGTTTCTTTAATAAGCTCATTACAGCTCTTGGTCTCTCTAAATGTGCTTGTATACATAGCCACCAAAATAAGATTATCAGGTCACTGTTGGCCATCAAGTAGTTACTTTCTGAAGCACAGTGCAACTTCACAACTGCCAAGTTACATTTTATAGTGAGGCTGCCCCCTCACTGCGCTCATGGAAGACCTCCTTCCAGCCACAGTTAGAAAGCCTTTTCAGTTCTCTCCTGGAGATAGGTTGCTCAGTACTTAGGAAGACTGAAGGGACTGGAACTGTGGCAAAGAAACAAAAATTTTCTGTTGTTTTTATAGAGATTTCTTAACTTTATATGCTTGTCATCATTCCTTCCATACTTGCATCTTCCAGTGAGTGTGCCCCCAGAGGTAATAACACATTCCCCTAGGTTGCCCTCAGGTCTTTACTTCTCTCTGGTCTCCTTCAATTAGGGACTCTGACATCACTTTTATTCTATTGTTCATGAAAATGGTTTTCATAGTTACTATTTTTTTTAAATCCATATAAAAGTTGAGCCCACATTATGCAGGAATTAAATCAGGAGTAAGCAATCATGGCTAAAACACAAAATAACACTTAACTGAATACGTGATATGAATTTCTTGAAACCATTTTTTTATCCAAATGCTGGGGGATGCAGGTGTGGGTTAGATTGAAAGAAGACAATGGTGAGAATCATAATCATGATAGAAATATGAGAAAAAAAGGAAAAATAAAAGCAGTTTTGCCATAGGTAATCCACTGGTTGGATTAGCTCTTTTGATAGCTGACAACTGATTTCCATACATAGTTAGAAGCTTCGAATAGAGGAAAATGAAGGAGAAAAAATTGAAACTACCCTAAGGCTATTAGTATAACAGTTTAGGTCACTGTTATGTTAAAACATAGAATTCTCCTGGACTTGCAATTAAAAACAGTTTCCTGTGTTTTTCCATGCATTTCCTTGCTTAGGCATAAGGCAGTTGGAAGGGAAAAATACTGTTTATTCAATAAAAATTTTAACCTGAAATGAAATATTCTAGTATTACCCAAATGTGTGAATCTGCTTCTAAGAAAAGTATATTGCATAATTGTTATTTTCAATATTTTACAACTAATTATTTTACTTGGGAACTTGGGGCTAAATTTTGAGTCTTTTGATATTTCTCATTCAAATTGCTGGGGTAAGGTTTTAGGTTCAGTAATAAAATTTGCAGATGGTCTATTCCTTAATGAGCATTTCATTTGTCTGATGACTACATATTTAAGCACGCATTAATAACATGAGATTGATAGTATGATATTACATTTTAAAAGTCAGAATTTAGCTAACCGATAGAATATTGGAAAACATAATTGATTTGTAGTTGATAGTAGCTACCCTCTTCCCAATAAGAGAGCATTAGGACTGATATTTTAGCTTATAGTTTAATGCGTTATCAATCCTGACAACTTTATTGGAATGGGAACATGTGGCCTGATCCCACATTGAGTGTGGGAGCCTGAAAAGGAGGTGCGATGGGAAGCCGAGGAAGCCAGGCTATCTGCTAAATTGTATGCTGTGTGGGATAAAAGACATAAAAATCATATTCCTTGTTCTACCATATTATTTACAGTGAGGTAAAGAAACCAAGTTGCCCACAGGGTTTGTGTTTTTGTTTATTTTGTTTTGATTTTGAGTTCATGAATGATTGATAAATGGGAGGCAAAGGGAGGAAGAAAGGAAAATGCTATATAGTTAAGGGGTATGTTTTATTTTCATTTTTTATTATTTTCTCTGCATTTTCAAATTGCCATATTGAGTAGATATTACTTCCATAAGCAGATAGGAGAAGTATTTATTTAAGAGAAAAAACAAAAAACAATGTATCGTAACGTTATAACTAACTTGGAACCAGAGCGTTAGAGTATTAGAGGAGTTTTAAGAGGGTATGTGTGCCAATGAGTGTGTGTGTATGTGTGTGTTAGAGAGACAGAGAGATTCCCTTGTGTGTGCAGATCATGAAAGCCAATTTCAGTTTTTTTAAAGAAAGGGTTCTCCCTGGCTGCTCAAGCATTCAGCCTGGAAGGCAAAAATCTTTCCTCTTGCCCTTGAGCTATTATGTAAACTAGCATATATCTATGATGTGAATGGAACCCTTATATAGCGCACAACCAGAACAACTTTCTGAAGGGATCCTGTATATAAGCTCAGAAAGTCACAAAACTTCCTTAGGCTCAGTTTCCTTATTAATGATAACACTCTGAAACTCAGTTTTATGCAGTTTCACACAGTACCTGACATATGATCAAGGTTCACTAAAATTGCTTTTTATCTTTATTGCTATTATTACTTCTAATTATTTATAAATATTATGCTTCTTTTTATAAATTTATGTACAAAGCACAATGAGTACGTTGTGCTCTTGTGCACTATATGTATGTTCTTTCTTTATATCTCTCCAGATTTACTAAACACCTTGAAGATTTAACTTTGTTACATTATATTTTATTCTTAAAAGTATTAATGACTGTATTCTTTCCTTGGAGAGTTTACTGATTCAAATGAAACTATAAGTGAAGTTTGAGGAACATTTCCAGGTGTATTTTCATGCTTGTTAGGTAATCTATTAATCCATGGAAGGTCAGTGATTAGACAGACATGTCAATCAATTAAGGGGGTAGCCATGTTATAAGGTCTGAGACTCAAATCTTCTGAGGTCTGACACTAAAACCTGGAAACTTCATTTTTAGCAAGTGCATCCAGAGGTCATAAAGTAGAATGCCACTGGGTTAATACTAATTAAACTTAAAAGAGAGAGTCATGCAAATTACAATGCTATGAAAAGCATTATAAGGAAAATATAACTGCCCAATGAGCTGAAACACTTGTGTTTCCAAGAAAGATTTTTCCCCCCTTTAGATACCTTAAGAAGAAATGGTTATGTAAACTTAACAGCTCTGTGGGAAGAGTTAAATGATCTTAATGGTTCATGTGTCCAGACTATGACGGACTGTCACATAGGGCACTGTTATAGCACTATCCTTGCCTCATGGACTGCAATACTTTATTCATGGGACACTCATGGTCTCCCCAGGATCATGCTGGAAATGTTTGTAAAATTTCTTATTTTTTGAGTTTGTTATTTCAAAGCTTAGTGCAGGTCATCTTCCTCTTGTTAACATTATATTTCTCTGAACATAGTACAGTGCAGTAGTTTCTTTTGAGTCTGTTTCAGTTATAATTAAATTAAAGGTGGTTATTGGAGACTATACCTAAGTAATTTTCAATGAAGCTTATTGTCTCTGAAACTTCTCAATCCTTCATTTAAATATGATTTCTTAAGGCAGCACACATCAAGAGCTATAGAGCAATATACATGTACACACTCGTACATAATAGATAACACACATTTTAGACAAAAATAAAACCACATATAGCATATATTTTATGCAAATTTTAATCTTAATATAATATGGACATCTTTCCTTGTCTACCCCTTTCACTTATTCCATCTTACAGAGTGTATTTTTATTCTGAGAGGTTAAATTCTAGTTTTAAGAGTAACTTTGTTGTTTTCCCTACAGGCTGATTTAAAATCCTGAGTATTTGTCCTTTTTTTTTTCTTGAAGCTTTATAAGCTATTAGATTTATATAAACTGACTGGATTATATTATTATGGAACATTTAGAATGGTATGACAAGAAAGAGCACCTTCAATGCTTACTCCAGTAAGACTTTCCTAAACATTCTAAATTTCATCTCCAGATGAAAGCTTGGCTGTGTCCTCACTTTTAGATTGTATCCACACTTGAATTTCCTGTTTCCTCTTTCCCAATGGTGAGTAATCTTGTGGATCCTGTAGCCCCAAAATGGATTTGTTTCAGAGCAAAGTTTGAAAAAGCATATGTCTTTTCTTGTTTTGGTGACAAGAAGTTTTTTTCACTTTTCTAGGCTCTGACCTTGGGCCTAGAAGTAGCTTTTGTGTACTCTACTAATAGGCTCCAGTGAAGCCTATCTGTACCACCCTGGAAGGCCAGAGGGCTAGAGTCCAAAAAGTAAATAAATAAGCTCTGAGAAACAGAAGAAGAAGAAACATCTCTCTTTCTCTTTTTCTCCGATTCTTAAAAGCTATTTCTTGATTGCTTGTAGTTCTCAGTTTTTGTAATGAATTGTGTCTAATGCTTCCTTATATACTATTAAGAAGTGTTCCTACAGTTTCACAGACATCATTTCTACATGTTCAACAAGTTTCTTGAAATCGTAAATCATATTGATATGTATTTTATGTGTAAACAGCCTCTCTTTAGAATAAGCACTAACATTCATTTAGCATTTATTAACAAAGCCCTTCATATAGATTATTTTATTTAATCTTCACAAGAACTCCATGAGGTCCTTGTGATTGTCATAATGATCACATACCATTGCACTACTATTATGCCTCAGATATAGATCAGGAAACTACAGAGGCACAGAAGGGTTAAGTTGCTTTCCCAGTGTGATATTACTCCCACTATTGAGTGGCAAAGCTGAAACCAACCCATTATCTCTGCTCTACATGCAATAATTACATGCTGTGCCATTATATTATGACATCAAAATCTTAATCTTTCCTGAAGATTTTACTCAAATTCTACTTATTCCTTGATACTAAATTATTCATTATTCTTTGATGTTGTTACTAACGATATTCATTCAGAATTAAGTGCGGAGAGGTTGGTAAAAGGGTACAAACATCTAGTTTTAAGATGCCTAAGTTCTGGGGATCTAATGTACAACATGGTGACTATAATTAATAATACTGCATTGTGTATTGTACACTTGAAATTTGCTAAGAGAGTAGATCTTAAGTGTTCTCACCACACTAAAAAAAAAAAAGGAACTATGTGAGGTGATGGATATGTTAATTAACCTGGTCGTGGCAATCATTTTACAATGTGTAAAATATCAAGCCATATACTGTGCACCTTAAATATGTACAGTTTGTTTTTTTGTTTTTTGGGTTTTTTGTTTTTTTTTTTTTGCGGTACGCGGGCCTCTCACTGTTGTGGCCTCTCCCATTGCGGAGCACAGGATCCGGACGCGCAGGCTCAGTGGCCATGGCTCACAGGCCCAGCCGCTCCACGGCATGTGGGATCTTCCCGGACTGCGGCACGAACCCGTGTCCCCTGCATCGGCAGGCGGACTGTCAACCACTGCGCCACCAGGGAAGCCCAAATATGTACAGTTTTTGTTTGTCAGTTAGACCTCAATGAAGCTGGAAAAAATTAATATCCACCTTCTCCTTTATATTATGTCTTATAATGTTTGTTTTTTTGTTTAGATTATAAATTCCTGGAGACAGAGACTGTCTAATTTACTTTTGTTTCCCTCAGCACCTGGCAGAATGACCCAGTTAGTGGTTATTTAAATAAGTAAGCCTTGTATAAAGAAAAATAGAATTGAGAGATGAAGTGTGTTTTTTAACAATATAGTAGCAAGTAGGTAAGCTTTGAGGATAGTAGTTGGAGTTCAAACAGCAATTCAAAAACATATTTAGTGAGAGTTTGATTTATACGATACTGCTCAACATTAACATAGGGACCAAAGCAATCAATAAATTACCTGTGCTATGGATGTATTACACACAGCATCCTTTTTAGCATTCTGCAGGAAAACAGAGTTTAGGTAAATTATAAATTTTTTTTTAGAAACTCAATATTTATCCCATTATAGGGCAGCATTTAGAAAAGTCTTTGTAGAAAACTCAAATTGAATCTATCCTCTCTTCAGGTGTGTTTTCTGTCTTTTTCTGATTATTAGCTGCTGTCTGGGCATTTTGTTCAAAATTCTGGTGGATCACACTGCAGCAGTTGTTCCTGACATCAGTCGCTCTGTTCGAGATACTAAGCTTCCCTACTCTTGTAGGATCCTATACTGCCCCTCAGGGCTGCTCAATTAGACTGCTAAGTGATGACTGTTCAGCTACTCTGAGTTTATTAAGTGTCTTTATTGAATGGTTGGAATACTGATGAGAGCTGTTCAGGCTTAGACTTAGATAATGTGTAAAAAGGACGATACTAACTCAGTCATCAATATTTTATGTGGTTATATCCAGGATTTAGCCATTGTTGCTCTGCTGGATACCTAGAATGCAATTCTGATGGTATCCCCATAGGTGGAAAACTATAGCATTTTAAGGTAACATGAATAATACATTATGCTGATTATTTTTATTCATTCATTCTTCAGGTACAGTAAGCATATGTAATGTCTATTATGTACACATAAATTTTCTGACAATTATAGCTAATATTTATTGAGTTATTTCTATGTGCCAAATAGCTTACATATAGTACACACTGTCCTCTACTCACATTTTATATTTATACATAATATACATGATCTATGTGTCATTGCATTTCAGTTACACAAACTTACAAAGTTTTATACAAATGTTTTTAAGTGGCCAGTAGGTGTCAAGCCTTATTCTATGTATATAGCAAACAACAAAATAGACAAAAAAAAATCCTTATTTTTATGGGGTTTGCTTTACATTGGAGGGAGACAGAAAATAATCCAAATCACTAAGAAAATTATGTAGTATGTTAGTATGTGAAAGGGATTATATCAAAAAATAAAGCAGGGAAAAGGGATACTTAGGGGAATACAATTTTCAATAGGAAAGTATGGGAAGAACTTACTGAGAAGTACCCTTGGAGCAAAGTTTCAAAGAGGATTATAAGAAATCTATGTAGATTCCTAGAAGAGCACTGAAAACAGAGGGAACACTGAGTGAAAGGGACTTGAGATGGGGACATGCCTAATGTGTTTGAGGAACACAATTGCAAGCAAGCTATGGTGGGTAAAATGTTGAGCAGAGTGAGGGAGAGGGGACAGAGATAAGATCAGAGAGGTAGGATGGGTGGAGGCAGATTGCACAGGCCTTGTGGGCAATTGTAAGGACATTGTCTTTTTCTCTGAGTGAGAAGGAAAGCTACTGGAGTGTTTCAAGCAAAAGAGTGAAATGATTTCACACAAGTTTTAACAAAATTGCTTTGACCCTTATGTTGAGAATCATCAGCTAAGTTCAAGGTGACCAGTGAGAAATGTATTAACAATATTCCAGGCAGAAAATAAAGATATCTTAGACCAGGTTTTCATGACAGAAGTGGTAAAAATGGTTGACTATGAATACATTTTTAAGGTACAACCAACAGAGTTTGCTGGTGTGTTGGATATAGAGAAGATGAAAAAGATAGCATTTAAAATTTGATATCAATATATTTGGTCTAACCATCAGGAGAGACTGAATGACTGACCTCATCAAAGGAATAAATGTGGCTAGATATGAGCCATAAAAACATTGATTATACAGTCCAGGGAGATGAGGTAGAACCATCATCTTAGATAAGGAAGAATATTTATATAGAGAGACAGTTTATGAGAAGAAAACCAGAAGAGAGTGGTTTACTAAAAGCCAAAGGAAGAAGGCATCTAAAGGAGAAAGTGATCAGCTGTGTCAAGTCTGATCAAGTAAGATGAAGTATGAGAGCTGATTATCAAATTAGCAATGTGGTGCTCATTTGTGGCATTGACAGGAATAGTTTGGTGCAATGTTGAAGGCGAAAGTTTGTAGTGGTTTTAAGAAAGAGTGGAGGAAGAAGAAATTCAGGGAGTTTGAAGATATATAGTTTCTTTTTTCCTTTCTTTTTTTTTTCTTTCTTCTTCTCTTTTTAATAGGGTGGCAGTAGTAATAGGGAACTAGGAGTAAGTTTCAAGAACACATGCCCCACCTCAGGTCCTAGTGATATAAGGATATGATAAAACAACTACCACCCCTGTGAGGCCCTGAGAGACCTACAGAAAAATAGCATCTTCTGGGAAGACCCAGATTTCTAGTAGAGCAAGAAGAAAGGAATGTTCAGCAAAGTATGTATTATCTTATTTAATCTATTTAATCTTCAGTAAAACCCCGTGAGATAAATTCTATTATTATTCCTGTTTTCCAGATGAAGAAACTGAAGCTTCAAAGATATCGAGCTATCTTGCTTAATGTCACATAGCTCCTGCGTCTAAGAGCCATGATCCTAGCTCAGGCAGCCTGGCTCAAGCTGCCATACTCTTAACCACTGTATTTTATAGCCTTAGTACAAAGTGCTACAGGACTCATGAAAGTACAATAATATGGACCCTAATCCATGGAACCTTAGGAGAATGATGGAAGCTTTGATCAATTTCTATTATATGTTCATTTATTCAATATATATTTATTAGCATTTACCATATGCCAGTTTTGTGCTAAATTTGGGGGTTGAAAATATGACTAAGATACATTTCTTGACCTCATGAATGTTACTGCCTAGTTCATATGAAACATCAGCAAAAAGGATTACAAGTATAAATCAATGTACTGTATATAGACTGTGAGAGGCTGAAGTTAAAAGAATGGCATTTATGCTGCCTGCCTAGAAGTGTGCTAAAGTCTGTATCAATTGTAGTTAGTGGAAGAAAGATTTATAGGATGAGATACGTTGAGCTACTTGGAAAATGAATGAGGAACTATGATAGATTTAAATCTGATACATGTAAATTCATATGTACAGTCAAAGCAAAAGGGAACATGAGAGGATTAATAGATGATAAAGCATTGGTAGTATGTGGATATGAAAGATTATCTATGGCACAATAGTTAAAGCATGAGCTTTGGAATCAGACCTTGTTCAAATCCTGGCAAAATCAGTTATATGATTTTTGGTAAGTTATATAACCTCTCTATGACTTAGATCTCCATCTGTTAAAGAAGGATAATAGCAACTCTGATTTGATTGCTATTAGGATTAACTGATGGTATGTATGTCAATTGTTTAGCATGCTTTCTAGCATATAGGAAATGATAAAAACATATTTTTGGTATATTATAATAATTATTACTATTTTCAAATTAAAGTAAGATAGACACTGTTATATCATCATTAATCAATATTTCTTTAGGTTTCCTTTATCTGAAAACATTTACACAAACACACACACACAGAGCCCACACACACAATCACACACTGTACAGTAAACTGACAACTTCTTAGAACAATCACTATACCTTCTACATACTTATTTCTGTGTACTATAATTCTTTGTATGATTTTCTGCCCACTTAGCCTGTGAAATTTTCAGCTGCATTTATTAGTGGTGTCTGGCATAGAAAAGAAGCTCAGTAACCGTTTGGAATCTATACCTTTTCTGTTTTCTCCTATCTCTTATTTTCTCTACCTCCTTCAAGTTTTTCTCAATTTATATTAGTTTCATTTTTTTACAAAGGAACTTCCTTTAATTCCTTCTTATTTCTCTTTCTTCACTTATATGTGGATGCTTCTCTTATCACTTTATTCTTCTCATTTTTTAATATGTTTAACCCAACTCCATCTTTCTTTCTAATTTTTATCTTTTTCTCCTGTTTCTTTGTCTTGTCTTCTCTCTGTCTCTCTGCCTTTCAACACTTGCTCAACTTTTGTTATCTTTCTGCCTCGCTTTAGCTAATTTAAATTCTAGAAAGCACAATAAACATCTTCTTGGCTCTAGTTACTTCATATTTCTAACTGATGGGTCTACTTTAAAAAAGTAATCTTAACTGGACTTTTAGCCTCCCTGGTTACAGAAAAGAATTGGGATCATATTGTAGAAAAAAGGAAAAAAAATTCCAGAGTGCATTTTCATTCTCATAATATAAAAATTACCAGAATGCACACACATATTTTAAAACCCCTAAAGCTTCCTTCTATTATCAGATGAGGAACATTTTAAAGGAGATGCCATCTGATTTCCTTCCCAATGATAGTGAACTTGGAAAAAAATTTCAGTTTATTCTCTAAATTTCTAAGATTGAAATTCAAACTAAGATCTTTGTTAGAGATCATTTATTAAATATCAATTCCATGGGAGTTCTTTTGAATATACAAAGTAAGATATATTCCCAGAAAAAGAAAACTAGAAGGAATATCATCCAATGATATTCAAGACTCAACTTAGAACTATTCTTTAAAAAAACAATTTAATGTGGCTAATTCCAGAATGATTTAGTTAGCTAGTCTGTGTTCTCATAATATTCTGTGAATGCCACTTTGATAGCTTTATGAGTCTTCATGTCTATGTCCATAACTATGCTGTAAAATATTTAAAGGATGTGTTAGTTTTCTATTGCTGTTTTAACAAATCACCACAAAATATGTGGCATAAAACAACACAACTTCATTCTTATAGCTCTGTATGATACAAATCTCACTGACCTAAAATCAAGGTGTGGACAAGGCTGTGTTTTTTTCCTGAGGTATAAGGGAGAATACATTTTCTTATCTTTTCTGTCTTCTAGAAACTGCCCACTTTCCTTGGCTAATGGTCTTTCCTCCACCTTTAAAATTAGTAACAGTCAGATGAGTTCTTCTTACAGCACATCACTCTCACTTCTTCCATAATCACATTTCCCTCTGAATCTAAATTATTCTGCTCTAGGTTTCCATTTTTTAAGAACCCTAAATAATCTGGATAATCCAGGATAATCTCTTTATCTTAAAGTTCAGATGATGAGCTAACAATTTTATTTGAAATATTGTCCCTTGTCATGTAGTGTAATATATTCATAGGTTCTGAGAATTGAGATGTGGGAATCTTTTGGGAGCTATTATTCTGTTTATCCCAAGGGGTATAGTAAATTATCTGGTGTGTGTCATGAGCTCAATAAATATGATATTGAAACAATCAAGTTCCAGGACATATTTAGCCTGGTTTTTTTTTCAGCACCACGGACAGCACAGGGGATATTACATTTTTGAATGTCTGAAGCAGATGAGGACCTGGTATGTGGACAACACCTAGGTTTACTTGACTAATAAGTTTAGTACAAGAATCTCTTATTAAGGAATTCCTTTAAAGTTTTTCTTTTTATGTAAGAGATGAGGAAACTCTGTCCCAGATAGCGGGAGTAAATTTCTCTTCAGCTTGTTGGTAGAATAGCTGAAGCTTATGTCCTCTCAAATTTTAGCCCTGCCATTCCTGGGATATCCTTTTCACAAAATAATCTTATATAACTGGTCTCACTTATTGATCCTCTGCTCTCAAAGTCGCATCACAGTCCTACAGTTGTCAGGAAGTACTGTGTGTCATTGATACCCATGTCTTGAATAGGAGTAGGATAGGCAGAGGCATATATGACAGAAGGAAGAAAAATAGCACAAAGGAAATAGCAGATGCTATGACATTAAGTTTTGAAAGACTTTTATATACTTGGGAGGGTTGCAGTTTAATGAAGCCCTCATGTTTTACCATCAGTATGTCTCAATACATCCATGGTTTATTTTTTACATGATTTTGGATGAAACAGAAACATACACAGCCCTGTTTCCTAATATTAGAAAACAATAGGACTATAACATTTGGGGACTTAAGTTTCTCATTACCAAGTTATACAACTGAGGGCTTTAAAAATATTACATTGTATAGATTTGGGCCTCTTTGTATCTTTCTGTCATTCCAGTTAGTAATTCTAAAAAGTTGAATAGTGATGCTAGGCTGTAACCTGGCAACCTTACCCAGGTTCATCTATCAGATTTGCTCTTTTCCCTCTTCTTCCTGTTTTGTACATTTCAAAACATTTCACTGTGTAAAAATCTTTAAGCACACTGTACACACTGTATTTTTTACCACATGTGACTTCTTGATAATATGTGGTTAAGATATCTTCATGATTTGCCAACATTATTCATAACATAAATTTCAGATCCCGAGGGAAAATGTGATATATCCAAATTAAATGCAATTTAGTTATACTGTGTGCAGAAAAGAGACCTGAGACTGCTGTCCTTGAAAAGGTCTGCTTATAAGGATGACCTTGTCTGGCATCTGAGAGAGTGATTACCTCTGGGGGTGGAGAGGCAGGGGGATGAGAAACTAGAGAGGTGTGTACAGATGCAGCTTAATTGGTAATACTGTAGTTCTTGGATTAGGCAAATTGGTAATGTTTATTACATTATATAAATAAAAACCTTTTAAGAAAAGCACCATTAACTTGCTAATGATGATAGAGTATAATAAACTATTTATGATTAGTTTAATAAAGTACCTTTAAGATCCAATTAAAAATGTTAACAATGGGGGAAAAGGGCTTTGGAAACAGATTAGTATTTGATTCTTAGAATTACTGGTTTAATGACTTTATGTCAATTAACTTTTATCTCTTTGAGCTTCGGTTTCCCTGTTTCACAAATGTTAGTAATGACTCTCTCAAAATCTTTTTTCCAGAGAAGTTAATCATTAGATCTATTACCAAATGTTTCTTGTTCTTAGAGGTACAATATAGGATTGCACTTCTGTGAGGTTTTTGTTTTTTAAGTGATGCACAACTATATTATTTGTGATTTAAAGTGAAGTTATGCGGGCCACCTCTGAATGAAAACTTTAAGAGCCAGTGTATAATTCACCACATTTTCTTCTCTCTGCTGAGTGTGTCATCATTCACCACTGCCAACCTGCTTTCCTGGGCAGGTATGCTAAAAGAATCATTTGGACATGGAGAATGACCAAGAATATATACATTTTGTTGTCTTAAGCCTCTTATATTTTTTATTTGTTACCACAGCATACCTTTTCCTATTCTAACTAATAAAACTTTTATTAAATGAGATATAATATGTGATTTCAAACAACAGTACTTATATTTAAATGAATTCTACTTGTGTAACAGAGCTGTGACAGAATACCACATAGAATGGGTAAATTTTGGTGAGAGAAAGATTAGAAAATCTCCCAGTATATGGAGATATATATGTTTTAGAATGATATATCCAGAGACATTAAACATAAACTCTTCACCGTTTTTTGCCTGGAACTGTTTCTTATTACTTAAATTGTTAAAGGAAAGCTCAGCTAAATAAGTAGAGTTTTACATGAATTTCTTAAATAATTCTTTTCATTCCAGCTTTGCCTTCCCTATGAATCAGAGAAGCAAGTCCTGGAATAATTTATTTCTTTTTAAGATCATTTTTATGTATTTTAAAAAAACAGGCAAAACTAAATAGTTTATTGTTTAGGCACACATGTGATTGACTGATAGATTTTAGCAAGGAAAAGATAATTGTAAAATTCTGGTGAATGATTACATCTACCCATGAGTTCAGTGGTGAGTTCATGGCTGGAAATCTCTATCTGCTTAAAGAGGACATACACTTAGGAATCCACTTAAAAAAAATTCTCTGTTTTGGGCTTCTTATCGAAAGTAGTGATGCAAGGTATTACACGGTATTTTAGGAGTGTAGAGAAGAATGAACTGCAGTTTTATAAGTGTAAAGAAGCCTAATCATGTGTCTTTTCTATTTCACTGAAGTTCAAATGTTTGTTTTAGTATATCCACAGCTGAAGCAGTTGGAAATTGTCATATACGCAAAAGCATCTTTCAAATTAACTGTCTTAATTACCAAAGTTAAAACCAAACATATAAATTTTCTTTTTAGTCTCTTTTCCTGTTTTTCATTTTGATTTCCATTCTCCTCATCCTCTTTTAAGAACTTTATAGAGCCCTAGCTCATACGCTGAGAACACAGCCATCTCTTATATTAATGGATAAATAATTCTCTATTTTCCCAATGAAATTGTATATTTTTGGATAAAATGAAATAATTCCAGGGACTTATATAACCTTCAAGAAGTAAAGTTAGTAAAATATTCTTTATTTTCAATAGCTATAACAAAGTGGAACTGCTGTTGACATCTGTGAAGGAACATTTTGAGATTTTAATTGTTTCCATATTTTTAAGTTTGCTATTCGACAGAGCATATAAATAGCATTCCTAAGTATAGAAACAGTGTCCAGGTCTCAGAGTTTCATTTGCAAAAAATTCCATTCTCTTGAAATGCAGTATTGTTTTTGTCCTTGATTGATACAAATGTCTGTGAGTGAGGGGCCCTCATGAATTAATCTTAGTCATTTGGCTGTGGACCTCAGGACAGTAAAAGTGTGGAAGGGATCTGTGATTCTGAGGAATGGCTCTCAGAGCAGAAGACAGATAGATGCATGGCTGGTGTGTGAGTGTCTTGGAATATCAGAGGATGCATGGACTCATGGATTGTCTGGCTGTTTGCTTTTACATTTTCATAAACTCTCTCTATGTGCCTAAACTCTTTTCTGTGATTTAGATTCAGTTTTTCTTTATTGTCGAGAGATCTCCTCACAGTGAATATATTCATTAGCCTTGGGTGAGAGACATAATTGATTTATATATAATTCTTATTTTCTAAAACCTTGGAGATCACAGAGATTCCAAGGAGTTTAAACTCAGGCTGCAGTCAGGTAAGCAGAACTTCTCATGGGGTTGTAATTTTATCTCTACAAGTGAGAATATACTTTTCATTCCCTGCTCCTTTTCAATATTCCCATTAGTGAGAGTACAGGCCATCTAGCGCCTATCCTAGTTGACCTATAAGTATACACACCTCTGCAAAAAAACTGTATTAATATTTCTTCTTGGAACTTAACAGACCAATCCTTTTGAGGCAGGATCCAGGTCTGATTTTAGAATCTGTGGCATATTTTTAGATTTGGAAATTTTAGCTAAGTGATTAATAAACCTGTGACTACTCTCCTTTTGATCTGGTTTTTGGGCTGCCCCTTAAATGCCTGTCTGAGAAAGCTCAACACTGCTGAAACAATTTATTGTTTGTTCCAGCCAAAACCTGACTAAACATGCCTGACCTATCTCTTCTTAGAGCATTTACTTTAGAAAACATGCAACTGTAAATACTTTTCTGTCCCTTTGAGATACATCTTCTACAACCTAGGAATATCATTCTCAAGGACCCTTTGAAATTTGATCATCAAGAAAGATAGGGGTCCTGTCTCCTAGGCTCTGCTGGAGGGTAGGAGCCTGACGTTGATAAGTGCCAGTTAACAAACACAGGTGGCCTAGACACATTGGCCACCCCTTTAAAGTCCTTTGGTATTTTTCCTTTAGCATACCTTAGCATTGAAAAAGCCTCCTGCCTTTTGTTTCAGCAGACTTGAGCCCAGTTCCTGAAGTCTTTCTCCCATACTGCAGTAGTCTGAATAAAATCTGTCCTTTTTAACATGTCCAGCTTTGTCTCCTTTGATACATTTAATGTCTGTAATTTGTCATCAGGTAACAAACTCAAGATCACCAGCAGTTTTTTATTTTGTAATATTTTTAATACTTTTATATTTTTAATATTAATATTTTTAATTAATACTTCAATACTTTTAAAATATCAAGTAAACTCTAGACAAATCTTTCTAAATCTTTTCACCGTATTTCTCTTCTCTCTTTTTTTTTTTTTTTTTTTTTTTTTTTTTGCGGTACGCGGGCCTCTCACTGTTGTGGCCTCTCCCGTTGCGGAGCACAGGCTCCGGACGCACAGGCTCAGCGGCCATGGCTCACGGACCCAGCCGCTCCGCGGCATGTGGGATCTTCCCGGACCGGGGCACGAACCCGTGTCCCCTGCATCGGCAGGCGGACTCTCAACCACTGCGCCACCAGGGAAGCCCTCTCTTCTCTCTTTTGTTCCTTCACTGTAAACCCCGAGTTTGAAAGTTGGCTTATGCCAAATTACATTTAGAGAATTATAATTAATGTATTTACCCTGTTTTAAGCAAACACCTACACAAATATCTCTACAGAGAAACAGTATTATAAAATTAATTAACATATTTCCAGCCAAAAAAAAAAGCTTTATTACCTTATGGCTCTTCATATTCTAAACATTTTAATTTTAATTAGGCTTTTAAAAAATTTTTTAAATGTCTTAAACATGCACCCAACTTTTAATCTTTGCAATCACTGTAATAGCTCCAGGCAAATTATTTTTCAAATAAGTTAATTTCACAAGATACTACTTTGTACAGTCAACGTATAAACCACTGATTGTTTCTAAATTTTCCTGTGCTTATGACAGCGAATATCAGAACAGGTAGCTAAGCTAGTGGAACCCAGTGTATAACTATGAATCAAATGTACCAGCAATAAATACTTTCACAGAAAATTGTTCATGAAGATTTTAATGGTTTAGAAACTAAAATATCTCAGCTTCATCCTGATTAAGAAGATGGATTTTTAATGTAGTTCACATTTTAACTAATGAGGGTTAACTCATGCATTTTAGTGTTCTAGAGAATAGAGCCTTAGTTTTAAGGGCCCAAAATATGGCATTGTTTATTTCTAACTAAAGAAATAAATGAGTCAACATTTTTCCACACTAATGTTAAATAAAATTTAATTATAATAAAATTATATACTAAGACTGTATTACACACCCAATTAGATATAGTATAAATGAAGACAAAATAAAATTATGATTTTACTTTTAACCTGCTTCTTTGAGGTAGATGAGAAATTAATAATTGAAGAAATGAATAATGGAAGAACTTGTGTCAGATGAATTTATAGGTGTGCAAGAAGAAAATACATGTGAATCCTCAAAAGGAACTTCCACATAATATTTTCTCTTTATCACTTAAATATGCAGTCTTAAAGCCTGTTTTGAAAGGCTAGTGTGCCTAATGCTCAGTTATTGAGTTCAGAATATTCATTCCCCATTGCTCATAACTCGTAAATAATGCTGTGATAGACGGGGGCAACCCAGTAATAATTGTATGACAGCCACTAGCAAGCCACTAGCAAAAATGGATGTAATTTGATGCCTCCTTTAGCTTGAATTCCCACAATAATATCATAAGTGAACCTTTTCTAATTATTGGAGTATGTTAAAATTTAGTTGTACTGAATGTTGTGTGAGTACCTATTGACCATATAATTTTTCTTTGACTGAATGCACACGTAAATAACTGAGAAAGAGGGCTTCCCTGGTGGCGCAGTGGTTGAGAGTCTGCCTGTCATTGCAGGGGACACGGGTTCGTGCCCCGGTCCGGGAAGATCCCAAATGCCGCGGAGCGGCTGGGCCTGTAAGCCATGGCCACTGAGCCTACGCGTCCGGAGCCTGTGCTCCGCAACGGGAGAGGCCACAACAGTGAGTGGCCCGCGTACCGCAAAAAAAAAAAAAAAAAAAAAAAAAAAACTGATAAAGTAATATGGAGCATTATATTTTTAGTTGTTTTCTTAGAACAGGTAATATGGCAGTACTTATCCACTCTAGTGATAGTTTCAATTCCTTTAAGTCTAAATAAATTATGGAATATGACAGAAAATTGAAGAAATACAGTGAAAATTGAAGGAATACAATCAATACAATTGATAGACAATCCACTATAAAGCTTTGTGAGTTGAGTGTATTAGACTTTTTTAATGTAAAATTATTTCTGCTTATTTTTGACCATTTGAAATTGTTTGTCCTATAGGTATTCAATCCAATCTATAAAATTAAATAATCATTATTCCACCCACACTCCCTTATCTATCCACCTTCTACCTAATTGCTCAAGCCAAATTTTGAGAAGCAACCTGGATTTCCTTTCTCTACTCTCTCTCATATATATAGACCTATCCTGTATATTAGTTCTATTGATTCTACTCGTTAGTTCCTTTCTCTATACACCTTACTATTTTATTAGTTAACATTTTCATGTTCTATTAAAATGACAACTATAGTAGTCTTTCTGTATCCATGGGGGAATTTGTTCCAGGAGCCCCCACATATACCAAAATTCACAGATGCTCAGTCCCATAGTTGGCCCTGCATATCTTCAGTTCCACACCCAAGGATTCAACCAACCTCGGATTATGTAGTACTGTAACTATTTATCGAAGAAAATCAGTGTATAAGTGGACCCACACCATTTAAACCCATGTTTTCCAAGGGTCAACTGTACAGACCTCACTGCCTCATTAAACTTGCACTTTTTCTTAGAGTACTCTTTTGGAAAATAAGGAAACACTAAAAAAGTAATTTTATTTTTTTATTTTTTAATTTTTATTGGAGTACAGTTAATTTACAATGTTGTTAGTTTCTACTGTATGGTAAAGTGAATCAGTTATACATATATCCACTCTTTTTTAGATGCTATTTCCATATAAGTCATTACAGAGTATTGAGTAGAGTTCCCTGTGCTATACAGTATGTTCTTATTAGTTATCTATTTTATATATAGTAGTGTGTATATGTCAGTTCTGATCCCCCAGTTTATCCCTCTCCCCTTTTCCCCCCTTGGTAACCATACGTTTGTTTTTTTACATCTGTGACTCTATTTCTGTTTTGTAAATAAGTCTATTTGTACAATTTTTTTATCAATAGATTCCACATATAAGTGATATCCTGTGATATTTGTCTTTCTCTGTCTGATTTACTTCACTCAGTGACAATCTCTAGGTCCATCCATGTCACTGCAAATGACATTACTTTGTTCTTTTCTATGGCTGAGTAATATTCCATTGTATATATGTACCACATCTTCTTTATCCATTCCTCTGTTGATGGACATTTAGGTTGCTTCCATGTCCTCGCTATTGTAAATAGCGCTGCAATGAACATTGGGGTACATGTATCTTTTTGAATCATGGTTTTCTCCAGATATATGCCCAGGAGTGGGATTGTTGGACATATGGTAGTTCTAGTTTAAGCTCCTTAAAGAATCTCCATACTGTTCTCCATAGTGGCTGTACCAATTTACATTCCCACCAATAGTGTAGGAAGGTTCTCTTTTCTCCATACCCTCTCCAGCTTTTATCATCTGTAGATTTTTCGATGATGGCCATTCTGACTGGTGTGAGGTGGTACCTCATTGTAGTTTTGATTTGCATTTTTCTAATGATTAGTGATGTTGAGCATCTTTTCATGTGCCTCTAGGACATCTGTATGTCTTCTTTGGAGAAATGTCTATTTAGATCTTCTGCCCATTTTTTGATTGGGTTTTTTTTTTTTATATTGAGCTGCATGAGCTGTTTATATATTTTGTAGATTAATCCCTTGTCAGTCACTTCATTTGCAAATATATTCTCCCATTCTGTGTGTCGTCTATTCATTTTGTTTATGGTTTCCTTTGGTGTGCAAAAGGTTTTAAGTTTAATTAGGTCCTATTTGTTTATTTTTGTTTTTATTTTCATTACTCTAGGGGGTGGATCAAAAAAGATCTTGCTGTGATTTATGTCAGAGAGTGTTCTGCCTATGTTTTCCTCTAAGAGTTTCATAGTATCTGGTCTTACATTTAGGTCTTTAATCCATTTTGAGTTTATTTTTGTGTATGGTGTTAGAGAATGTTCTAATTTTAAAATGATTAAATCTTTTAGCCTAGCCTACAAAGTGCTCCATAATTCATCCTGCCTTCCTTATTCAAGCTCACCTACTCAACTTTTACCTGATTAACAACATGCCAAACAACTTAGATTTACTGAAACAAAACATAGATTTTATGCCTCAGTATCCTTCTCAGAGTTTGTCCAATATCTTACCTGGAAATCTTCTCCTCATCCTTGAAAAACCAGCTGAAGCATCATTCTCTACAAGCTTCCTTCCACCTTCATACCTTATAGAGTCATTCACTCTCTGTTCTATATGCTCTTGGTTCACAAACTGACCTCCATACAAGGAGAGCAGAGAGAGACCCAAGAAAGAGACAGACCACTCCAGATTGGTAGGTGGCAGGATTAATAAGCAAGGGGGAACTTATATATGAGGCTTATCTTGGGTGGTTTCAAGAGAACTAGATCTTCACACCTGTCCACGAGAATCTTAACATCTTTGTAGAGCCTTAACTTGGCTCAATCATGTGTACTGTCCAGATGGTCTCAAAAACACCTTACGCTCTTGAGGTTATGTCCTTGGAGCAGCTCCCACTGGGAGAATGGTGGGCATAACATGCATTCCAAAGACAGGGGAGGGGATGAAGAGCCTCTTGGAAAAGCCAGGGACATCAGATACCTAACTTCCCTGCCACACACACCTCACCATACACTCATACACACATACGTACACACGTGTGTAAACTTCCTCCAGTAGAAACACACAGCATTGGCCCTGACCCCTATATACCCCCTTACAAACATAAAGAGTAATCTATCTCTTTTCAACAGAAAGATTATAATATTCTCCTTTTTCATCTACATATGTTGCCTATCCCTCTGCACAGAATCTTATCCTTATTTAGTCCAAATCATTTACCTTATAAGAAAGACTAGTGACTCAGTAAACAAATGATCACATAGAAAACTTAAATCCTCATTCCACACTAATGACTCTAACTTTCAGAGTTCAAAATGACTCCCTTATGCAAGTGAAAAAACTATATCTCCTTTCTCTTTCCCTTACAGCATTTGACACCATCAACCAATCCCTTTCTCTGATTTCACTTCTCCTTGGTTGTACCTGTTCCTTTCTTAAGGTATATTCCTTCCCTTCTCCTTCCCTCCCCCTACATTTTAGCATTCATTAAGTTTTCTGTGTGAATCTTCATTTATTGAGTCATCAGTCTTTCTTATAGGGTAGGTGATTCCAGGTAAGAAAGGATGAAATTGCTCAGAGAAGATTGGGATTTGAGGAGAAAAGATAAGAAGTTTGAAAATAAAAACAATACTTAAGGACTGTACTCTTAAAAAGAAAAGATTCTTATTTTTAGGTTAAAAGTAAGAAAAATGGTTAGGGAATGAGTTTTCACAGGCAGAGAAAATAGATGATATTGACAATTTTTTTTCATTTCTGGATAAGGTAGGTGGGATTATCTACTTAAAATGTCTGACTTTAGGCAGATAAGAGAACTCAGAAAAACAGGCCTCTATGAACTTCATATTTTGTGAAGTCCTAGTAAACTTACTGTTTGCATATATCATATTGATATTCTCTTATAAAGTAAACTTTTCTTACAAAATAATCTTGGAGAGATATGCAGAGATCAACATATTTAATAAATTGAAACACATGCACTGGGGAGGATTTTTTTATTAATAATAGTAATTATTGCTGCTAGCAGAGGTTTGGAAGGTCTCTAATCAATAGATGTTCATTTATTTGAAATAAAAGAACCCTAGCATTAATCCATTTTAAGATGAATGTTTTTGTTATATAAATAATTACAGCCAAATTTAGCCTTTATGGGTGAATCAGATTTATGTCCACAAGGTTTATTTAAAATAAACTACAACTGTATTACTTAAATAATAATTTTCCCTCCTACACAGTAAACCTTAGGGAACAGGTTATACTTAAATCTGCTATTGTGGTGTTCTCCAAAGAGGAATGTATTTTCTCTTCATTAAAATTTTAAAATTGGATATTTTTATTCTTGATTTTACTGTGATTGCACCCCTCCCACAGTCTCATTGTGGCTTCTCCTTTGTCTTTGGATGTGGGGTATCTTTTTTCGTGAGTTCCAGTGTCTTCCTGTCAATGCTTGTCCAGCAGCTAGTTGTGATTCTGGTGTTCTCACAAGAGGGAGTGAGGGCACGTCCTTCTACTCCGCCATCTTGGGGAGATAATCTTTATGCTGAATTTAAACAAACTATATATACAAATTACCAGTTTTATGAGTAAAAATGAGAATTGAAGAAACACTGAAAGTAAGAATGAAAACTATAATGCAATAAAAGGTAGGCTTCGTGCAACTGAACACACATTAAGGTCATCTAGTTAAGCTTGTTATAGATCTCTTAGGTCCCTGTCCCTGGATTCCAGTGAGTCTACATGGGGTTCAGAATCTCTAATTAAACAAGTGTCTTTGGTGGCTAATCTGTGGATCAGTGTTGAGGAGGCTGTGAGTCCAGTTATAAAATTCCAAACATTTACTTTGTATTAAAATTAAGTAAATATACTTATTTAAAAATCCATATTTCTGTGCCCAAGCAAAAATATTCAATTCTGTAAATCTGGAGTGGTATTCAGAAACACATTTTAACAAATGCACCAGGAGATTCCACTATTGGGAATCCATAGACATAGTCTTATTCATTAGGACACACCTGGACAGACTTTTACTCAGTCTCAAACAGATTAAAATTAAAGGTTTCCCCAAGAAGAAGTTCTATGATTTCACACATTTAAAAGATTATTGTTTATGTAGGAATATTTCCTTTATTATTGACTTAGTTTTGCATAGGAAATTTAAGGAGAGTTGCTCTTTCTCAGTGTTCTTTCTATTCTTCCAAATTTTTTATGGTTTTCACAAAGCTCTCCTTCACACTTCCCTTTTGTATTATAATTCCTTTAACTCAGCATCAAATACTGGAATCCTTGAAGTTAATTCTACCTGTAGACATAGGTTTTTAAAACTTTTTTAACATCTTTATTGGAGTATAATTGCTTTACAATGGTGTGTTAGTTTCAGCTTTATAACAAAGTGAATCAGTTACATGTATACAAATATCCCCATATCTCTTCCCTCTTGCATCTCCCTCCCTCTCCCCCTCCCTACCCCAACCCTCTAGATGGTCACAAACCACTGAGCTGATCTCCCTGTGCTAGGAGGCTGCTTCCCACTAGCTATCTGTTTTACATTTGGTAGCGTATATATGTCCATGCTACTCTCTCACTTTGTCACAGCTTACCCTTCCCCCTCCCCATATCCTCAAGTCCATTCTCTAGCAGGTCTGCGTCTTTATTCCCATCTTGCCCCTAGGTTCTTCATGCTTTTGCATTTTTAAATTTTTATTTTAAAAGTTTTTCCTATTCAGTGTTTGTGTTTAAATTGAACTAACCATTAAAACCTTTGCACACACACAAAAATTCTAGCTTTATTTCCCCTCTTAAAAAATATGAGATAATTTGGCAATGCTGAGCCTGTAGTAGTATATGACAATAATTTATGAGTAGAAGTCATCTGCTTTAAACAGAGTGTGATATATCTAGTTTACCACGATCTCTACCACTCCTTGTAATTTCTCTGGCACTGAGACCAAATATCCAAGGCCATTTTTCATTGGGAATATTTTTTTATTATTGAGAAACTACTCTCTATATTCATGTTTCTATAAAAAATCATAGGCTATAAAACTGGGCAGAAAAGGCTGCATATTTCAAGACAGATGAGGGAGATCATTGTTTATAAAAGTAACAATATTTTACGTGTTTATTTTATAAACCTGAAATGCTTCACACATTTTGTTACCAATGGCATCTGAGTTTGTAATTCCTGGTTTATATATGTTCTCTTTCACTAGAATGAAAGTCTGTGATGTTTTTATGCAGATTCAGATTATCTCTTATTCATCTTGGTGCCCCAAACATCAAGCTAGCTATGAAGTACCTGGCTTAGAATAGATGTACATATTGTGTTTCACTGATTAATATCATTGTTTTTTAAACTTTTAATTAACATTATAGATTGCCTAAATCCAATTATTTTATTATTTCATGGCCATATTTTCCAATATATTGCACACCTCTTAGATTGTATTTAGAATGTTCTACTCTTTCTAGTCCTTATCCCATTCCATAATTTCCACATATTTTTTAATTAAAGGCACACAAATTAAAAAAATAAAAAATAAAACTGGGCTTCCCTGGTGGCACAGTGGTTGAGAGTCCGCCTGCCGATGCAGGGGACACGGGTTCTTGCCCCGGTCCGGGAGGATCCCACATGCTGCGGAGTGGCTGGGCCCGTGAGCCATGGCCGCTGGGCCTGTGCGTCTGGATCCTGTGCTCCACAACGGGAGAGGCCACAACAGTGAGAGCCCTGCATACTGCAAAAACAAACAAACAAACAAACAAACAAAACTAAGTGCAGTATACTTCCACATGAAACAGTGTATCAAGCACATAAAAGTTACCTCATGTTCCACATGCTTTAGCCTTATGGCTACCAATAGAAATCACCTACCGCCCATTTTCTACTTTAGGTACTCAGTTTGTAGTACTTTACCACTTACCTAGTGCAAGTTTATTCTCACTTCATTCATATTATCTAATTACTCACTGAATGCATGACTTATTCTTTTAGATAATAGCCACCTTCCAGTGTACTTTTATCCATACCTTTAGCAGGCATGATGAACACTTAGAAAACACTGTGTGAATGGATAAATACATATCCGGCACCCAATAAAAAATTAATTAAAATCCAAGCCCAAGTGAGCAATAGCAAAAACTATCACCATTTTCTGAGTACTTATATGTTAGGCATGAGAAATTTCTGCACAATATCTCATTTGATCCTCACTATAACTCCTTGACATGATTATTTCTCTTTTACTGAGGAGAAAAAAAACCAGATTCAAGGAAGAGGTAATGACTGTCCGAGCCAGGAATGGAATGGCAGACTCTTAGATCGTAAACACTTGGCCCATGGTACTCTGCAGTGTGACTTGGCCTCCTGGTGGCAATGCCTGTGGAAAAGCATGGAGGAGGTCAGAAGACACCAGGAGAAAGTGGAGGGATGAGAAGAGACCCCTGACAGGATGTTCATTTGTAGAGACCGAGCACTTCACAGTGCTCATTCTGTTTAAAGCTTTAATATTTAGGTCAGATAGTGCCAAGTAAAATAGGAATGTAAAATCATTGTTTTGTGGTTATTTTGTTCATGAAAAGTATTGAAGTTTAAATTGCTTAAAATTTCCAAAAGGATAAAATTTTGACTTTGCAAAGCCTTAAAACTTAAGCTATTAAAATTTCTTTAAAGAGCAATAGTGCCTTAGTAAAAATTTCTTAAAAATGAATAAAACTTTCTACATTTCCAACAGCTTTTACATATATTTTTTAAATTCTGGGAAGAAGCAGATAGCACAGATTTGCTGCTGGCAGGAAGCCGTGAAATGCTTGAATGACCCAACAGATGGTAAAACTCAGAATCTCTTTTGACGTCATAGCCCCACAGGCTAGTGATGCCTCAGTATTTTTTTTGGTGACATTTGAGATATTTCAGGAACTGTTTTCTGTTATAATAATATATAGTTATAGTAATATACATATAGTTGTATATTACTGTGTGTTGCTATATACTGCTCACTAATTCTCGTGCCAAAGTCTTGTTATCCACTTTGTCTTTATGTATCGTTAGCATAGTTATCTTTATTTAAAAAAATCCATCCTTCTTAAGAAAAAATAAATAAGCTGATAACTGTTTAAAAACCATATAATCTTAAAGTTGGGAGTGGTCTTGGATTTTCTTATCTTTCCCATTGCAGGACTAATTTTTGCAATATTCATAGAAAGTCATTTAAGGTTGAGGCACTCACAAACTCACTTGTAAATCTGGATCGTTGGCATTTTTCTGCAGGACAGTTGCCAATAATCAATCAAGCCATTTTCCTCTCCTGTATCTTTTTTTTGAGGGGGGTGGTGCATGGTCAGAATAAAACTCCTGCTTGTCTTCTTTCCTTTTAATCCTAGTTGAACTATGTTAATCTGCTGAAATATATATTAAAATTATCACAAATTTGCTCAGTTAGGTATCTTCTCAGATTATTTTAGAAAGCATCATACACAGAGACTCTCAGCTATAGTACTACACATTTCTCCCAGACTCCTCAATTACCTTCTGTGTGTGTGTGTGTGTGTGTGTGAGAGAGAGAGAGAGAGAGAGAGAGAGAGAGAGAGAGAGAGAGAGAGAGAGAGAGAGAGAGAGAGAGAGAGAGAGAGAGAGAGAGAGAGAGAGAGAGAGCGCAAGAGAGAGACAGACAGACAGGCAGACAGGGACAGAGAGACTGACTGGAGCTTTATATTTCTTCTTGAAATTGTGGTAGCACATTTCCCTATTACTTATGCCACTAAGTAAATCACATTTGCTGTGAAATCATTGTTATACCACAAAAATAGACTCCTCAGAAAACAGCCTTTCTTTTTCCTTGTTCACATACTCCACAGATTTTAAACTTTGCCTTTCGGAGGTGGTAAACTTTCTTCTTCTTGAACTGACTGTTTTAGGGGCATAGCAATTCCATGTTTACCTAAAACAAGCAATACAAAATATAAATATTGTTTCTAGCTTTAAATCAGTATTTTAGTCTGATCATCTGCATTTCCTTAGTTTTCCCAAATATTTTGACTTCTTTAAATAAAAATGTAAAATTATACCACACCTTTTACATGTTTAAAGTGTAATTAAAGGCAAACATACACTTTTTGTCTAATAGTGGTATTTTTATGTAACTGAGGAACATATAAGAAGCTAGAAAAGTTTTAAATAGATTCATTTGATTTTTAAGTATCTGCTGCCATTTTTAAGGATGCAACTAAGAGTAAATAAATAAATATTATCTCCAGGGGACTTCGTTAATAGCTAAGTAGGATTAAATCCTTAACATAGAAATCTGATCATTTTGCATAGAACAGGTATTCTAGTTAAAGAATAAATAAATATATATTCCTCATTGACTTATTTAATTAATTTGTATGACCAACATTATTCTAGGTATTAGGGATAGAGCAATGAATCTGATAAAATCTCCTGCCCTTTTAGGGCCAAAGAGCTGGAGTTTCATTTATTATTCTACAATGTGTTTGTCTATTCATGCAAGTGCCTTTGAGGGTCAGAAAATTATTGCTAAATAGAAATATTAAAATCATGAATATCAAGATGGACATTGCAAAGTAAATCTAATTAATAGGAATAAGAAACTTGCTTGGAACGCATAATAGGCTTTTATTCTGTATAAATGAATACTTCAAAGCCTATCTCAGTACAACTTTTGCCAAACTGTTAGGTCATACCATACATAATATTAAAGTGTATTTCTGTAACCAGTTTT
The DNA here is from genome assembly GCF_951394435.1 of Stenella coeruleoalba. Taxonomy (NCBI): domain Eukaryota; kingdom Metazoa; phylum Chordata; class Mammalia; order Artiodactyla; family Delphinidae; genus Stenella; species Stenella coeruleoalba. Next base: position 41,533,198 of record NC_137162.1, on the reverse strand, counting down.
ATTTACCTCACAGAAGTTAAGTTAAAGGCAAAAAATTCATCTCATAGTTTAGAACATAAAAAGAACCACAATCTATATATTTGGCTGTTTGTTTTCCAAGTTTTGAAATTATGATTTTCTCTAAAGATTGCTCTCAGACACTATCATTTATCCCCCCAGCCCAACTTGTTCTAAAATTATTCTAGCTAAATAGTCATTTTATTTGAAGGAGGAACAATAATTAGAAGTTTAGCAGGGTTTCCCTGGTGGCGCGGTGGTTGGGAGTCCGTCTGCCGATGCGGGGGTCATGGGTTCATGCCCCGGTCCGGGGGGATCACGTGTGCTGCGGAGCGGCTGGGCCCGTGAGCCGTGGAGGGGCCGCTGCGGCGGGCAGCGGTGAGAGGCCCGCGTGGCGCGGTAAAAAAAAAAAAAAAAAGTTTAGCAATGCAAAGACAAGAGTAGTTTTTCTGTTTTGTTAGTGAATAGCTGAGTTTAAGTACTTTTTCCCACACTACTCTCTTTAATAACATTTTAATAAATTAATAGAGCTTTAGAAATATATCCCTTCTTTCCTTTTTTTAAAATTTTTATTGGAGTATAGTTGATTTACATCCCCTACTTCATTATACACAAAAGGCCTTCACAAGGTAGTTATTTTTTGCTAAACAGGATTTTTTATTTTATTTCATTTGTTCATTTTATTTCATTTTTTGCCTATTCTGCTTTAGGAATTATGTAATTCTTCATCTCTGTTTAAAAAGTGATTGTTCTTTGTTTTTTTTCCCCAGTGTTGCAGAAAGTTCTTTTATTTATTTATTTTTAAACATCTTTATTGGAGTATAATTGCTTTACAATGGTGTGTTAGTTTCTGCTTTATAACAAAGTGAATCAGTTATACATATACACGTTACCATATCTCTTCTCTCTTGCATCTCCCTCCCTCCCACCCACCCTATCCGACCCCTCTAGGTGGTCACAAAGCACCGAGGTGATCTCCCTGTACTATGAGGCTGCTTCCCACTAGCTATCTATTCTACGTTTGGTAGTGTATATATGTCCATGCCACTCTCTCACGTTGTCACAGCATACCCTTCCTGCTCCCCACATCCTCAAGTCCATTCTCTAGTAGGTCTGTGACTCCATTCCCGTCTTACCTAGGTTCTTCATGACCTTTTTTGTTCTTAGATTCCATATATATGTGTTAGCATACGGTATTTGTTTCTCTCTTTCTGACTTACTTCACTCTGTATGACAGACTCTAGGTCCATCCACCTCATTACAAATAACCCAATTTCGTTTCCTTTTATGGTGAGTAATATTCCATTGTATATATGTGCCACATCTGCTTTATCCATTCATCTGATGATGGACACTTAGGTTGTTTCCATCTCCGGGCTATAGTAAATAGAGCTGCAATGAACATTTTGGTACATGACTCTTTTTGAATTACGGTTTTCTCAGGGTATATGCCCAGTAGTGGGATTGCTGGGTCGTATGGTAGTTCTATTTGTAGTTTTTTAAGGAACCTCCATACTGTTCTACATAGTGTCTGTATCAATTTATATTCCCACCAGCAGTGCAAGAGTGTTCCCTTTTCTCCACACCCTCTCCAGCATTTATTGTTTCTAGATTTTTTGATGATGGCCATTCTGGCCGGTGTGAGATGATATCTCATTGTAGTTTTGATTTGCATTTCTCTAATGATTAATGATGTTGAGCATTCTTTCATGTGTTTGTTGGCAATCTGTATATCTTCTTTGGAGAAATGTCTATTTAGGTCTTCTGCCCATTTTTGGATTGGGTTGTTTGTTTCTTTGTTACTGAGCTACATGAGCTGCTTGTAAATTTTGGAGATTAATCCTTTGTCAGTTGCTTCATTTGCAAATATTTTCTCCCATTCTGAGGGTTTTCTTTTGGTCTTGTTTAGGGTTTCCTTTGCTGTGCAAAAGCGTTTAAGTTTCATTAGGTCCCATTTGTTTATTTTTGTTTTTATTTCCATTTCTCTAGGGGGGTGGGTCAAAAAGGATCTTGCTGTGATTTATGTCATAGAGTGTTCTGCCTATGTTTTCCTCTAAGAGTTTAACAGTTTCTGGCCTTACATTTAGGTCTTTAATCCATTTTGAGCTTATTTTTGTGTATGGTGTTAGGGAGTGTTCTACTCTCATACTTTTACATGTACCTGTCCAGTTTTCCCAGCTTGCACCTAAAGCAATTAGAGAAAGAAAAACAAAAAAAAACCCAAAGTTAGCAGAAGGAAAGAAATCATAAAGATCAGATCAGAAATAAATGAAAAAGAAATAAAGGAAACGATAGCAAACATCAATAAAACTAAAAGCTGGTTCTTTGAGAAGATAAACAAAATTGATAAACCATTAGCCAGACTCATCAAGAAAAAAAGGGAGAAGACTCAAATCAATAGAATTAGAAATGAAAAAGGAGAAGTAACAACTGACACTGCAGAAATACAAAAGATCATAGGAGATTACTACAAGCAACTCTATGCCAATAAAATGGACCACCTGGAAGAAATGGACAAATTCTTAGAAATGCACAACCTGCCAAGACTGAATCAGGAAGAAACAGAAACTATGAACAGACCAATCACAAGCACTGAAATTGAAACTGTGATTAAAAGTCTTCCAACAAACAAAAGCCCAAGACCAGATGGCTTCACAGGTGAATTCTATCAAACATTTAGAGAAGAGCTAACATCTATGCTTCTCAAACTCTTCCAAAATACAGCAGAGGGAGGAACATTCCCAAACTCATTCTATGAGGCCACCATCACCCTGATACCAAAACCAGACAAAGATGTCACAAAGAAAGAAAACTACAGGCCAATATCACTGATGAGCATAGCTGCAAAAATCCTCAACAAAATACTAGCAAACAGAACCCAACAGCACATTAAAAGGATCATACACCATGATCAAGTGGGGTTTATTCCAGGAATGCAAGGTTTCTTCAATATACGCAAATCAATCAATGTGATACACCATATTAACAAATTGAAGGAAAAAAACCATATGATTATCTCAATAGATGCAGAGAAAGCTTTCGACAAAATTCAACACCCATTTATGATAAAAATCCTGCAGAAAGTAGGCATAGAGGGAACTTTCCTTGACATAATAAAGGCCATATATGACAAACCCACAGCCAACATCGTCCTCAATGGTGAAAAACTGAAACCATTTCCACTAAGATCAGGAACAAGACAAGGTTGCCCACTCTCACCACTCTTATTCAACATAGTTTTGGATATTTTAGCCACAGCAATCAGAGAAGAAAAAGAAATAAAAGGAATCCAAATCGGAAAAGAAGTAAAGCTGTCACTGTTTTCAGATGACATGATACTATACATAGAGAATCCTAAAGATGCTACCAGAAAACTACTAGAGCTAACCAATGAATTTGGTAAAGTAGCAGGATACAAAATTAATGCACAGGAATCTCTGGCATTCCTATACACTAATGATGAAAAGTCTGAAAATGAAATCAAGAAAACACTCCCATTTACCACTGCAACAAAAAGAATAAAATCTCTAGGAATAAACCTACCTAAGGTGACAAAAGACCTGTATGCAGAAAATTATAAGACACTGATGAAAGAAATTAAAGATGATACAAATAGATGGAGAGATATACCATGTTCTTGGATTGGAAGAATCAACATTTTGAAAATGACTCTACTACCCAAAGCAATCTACAGATTCAATGCAATCCCTATCAAACTACCACTGGCATTTTTCACAGAACTAGAACAAAAAAATTCACAATTTGTATGGAAACACAAAAGACCCCGAATAGCCAAAGCAATCTTGAGAACAAAAAATGGAGCTGGAGGAATCAGGCTCCCTGACTTCAGACTATGCTACAAAGCTACAATAATCAAGACAGTATGGTACTGGTACAAAAACAGAAATATAGATCAATGGAACAGGATAGAAAGCCCAGAGATAAACCCACGCACATATGGTCATCTTATCTTTGATAAAGGAGGCAAGAATATACAGTGGAGAAAAGACAGCCTCTTCAATAAGTGGTGCTGGGAAAAAGTGATTGTTTTTAAACAAGATGATGTTCCCACCCTCCCAAATCCACTAGACCCACTGCATAGAAACAGCCAAAGTGTTTTAAGACCTGTACACCTTAAGAAAAGAAATTTAAAAAAGAATGGAATATTACTCAGCCATAAAAAGTAATGAAACTGTGTCATTTTTAGAGACATGGATGGATCTAGAGACTATCATACAGAGTAAAGTAAGTCAGAAAGAGAAAAATAAATATTGTATATTAACACATATATGTGGAATCTAGAAAAACGGTACAGATGAACCAGTTTGCAAGGCAGAAATAGAGACACAGATGTGGAGAGCAAACATATGGACACCAAGAGGGGAAAGTGGTGGAGGCTGTGGTGGTGGGATGAATTCAGAGATTGGGATTGACATATATACACTAATATGTATAAAATAGATAACTAATAAGAACCTGCTGAATAAAAAAAATAATAAATTTTTTAAAATTTAATAAAGGAAGATGGAATTTATTTTTATTGATTTTAGTTTTTGTGGTTGTTTATACCTTTAGGAGAGTAGAATACTATAGAAGAGGGACATGAAGAAGAGAGATTATTAATCATATAATACCTTCTTTGGTCATTTTCTTCTCACTCTCCTCTTTATCATTGGAGAAAGTTTTAAGCACAAAAGGGGTGGGAATGTGGCTAATCTAAGGAGGCTGATGGCAAATACACAAGCTAAGATGTTGATTTACTAGGCTGCTAGGCTATTCATAAATCTGCTTTGAATATAGTCTGGATTGCTGCTAAAATGCTTGGATTAAATGCAGAGTAATTAAAGCTTTATTTGTTTGCTCTCCTACATTTATTTCATTGTCTCTTCAGATACCCAGCTGCCTCCTGTGATCTATCACTGTGCAAAAGGTCTAGACCCCTCAAACTCTCTTCTCATTAACATATTTGTTCCTCATTGGCTAGTGTGCCATCGTCTCAGCTTACAGAGTCAGCTGTTGATCTAATTATTTGGGCAAAATAATTTCCCAAGTTATGAATAAGCTACATGTCTAATGGTAATTTTTATTTTAAAGATGACTTTTGAAGTATATGCTAACAGAATTCTAAATCAGAGAAGATAGTTTTGAGGATAAGTACTTCTGTATCCTTTGTTTCTATTTCAGTAACTCTCATTCCTTTGACTTAAATTACCTAGAATTTATTTTAAAAACATAAAAACATCAATATTCTTGATATGTATCATCATTTCCTTGTTAATGTTTGCAAAGGGACCCCATAGTGTCTGAGGACACATGACTTGGAGAGGAAATGGGAGTTAGCACAGAGAATTACAAACATTCAAAGTGAGAATCACAAATATTCAAAATCAATTTTTCATCTCTTAATTTTAAGAAAAAATGTGATATTTTGTTTGTTTTGTTTTGAATTTTATGCACTGTCCTTTACTATGGTCACCTGTGTCTTATAGCTGCAGTTGTTTAGCCCATTTAGATATTTTATTAAAATGATATTTACAAAGATCTACTTAGAAGTCATGCATCCATGTTGTTCTATTCTGGAGCAATGTTTCTATTATCAAAGCAAACAGCTATGACAAAAAGCAGAAACAAAATGAAACAAAACAAAAAAAATAATAATATCATGTATTTTACATGTATTTGTCCATTATTAACAGCAGGATACATGGTCTTAAAATATGCCTTTTTCATTTCTTTGTCATTTACTGACTGCTATCTTAACACATTCTCTTCAATCCAACTCATCTTCAGAAAGTCTTCTCCCAGATCCCAAATCTGACTGCCTCTCATTCTTCTTATACTCCCCTTTTACTACTATGTATATTATTACAAAAGCCCAAAAGAACCAGTATAGCAAAACATAACTCTACTCAGAGTGCAAAAGAATGGGAAGATTAAGTAGGCTAAACCAGAATATTTCACAGAGAGAGGAAGAAGAAAATCTGGGAGTGTTCTTGGCTAAAGAGACTAAAAAATGAGGCTAGGACAAGTATACAGTTAACAATATAAATTTTGGAATCAACACATACCTGAGTTTGAATACCTTACAACACACTAGCTATGTGACCTTGGAAAAGTAGGTTAAGCTCTTAAATCTATTTTTTTAAAACAAACATAATATGGTTAAAATGTACCTATCTCATGGGATTGATATACAGAGGGAAGGAGATAATGTGAGTAAAAGGCTTAGACAGTGCCTTGTATTATACACTCAGCATAAGAAAATATTTTTGAGATACCAATTTTTTAAAGGCAAGTTCAAATGTTAAAACATTGGGTAAATGCAAAGCCTGTAGTTTTTAAGGCATAAGAGCTAATACCTAGTATTTCTGAAGAGATTCTTTGGAAGAACCAGGATCTGTCCTAATGGACAGAGCCCTGTTAGCTTCTAGGCTATGATCCGACCAGGTTATATTTACATTCCCTGGAAGGAGGAGCAATGACATTGATGGCTATGTTGATAACAAAACTGATGGAATAAGATAAATATGGCAATTTTATCCATGACACACCCTCAGTATCACTGATGGAACTATCAATAAATTCAAATTAAAATAAAGGTTTTAAAACAACATTTAGAGAAATTGTTTTAATGCCATAAGTATATGAAAGTAATCAAACTACATAGGAAGTGTTAAACCAATATTTAGCTATCTAATAAATATACATAGCTCTTCCTTTACGCACATTCTCTGTAGGGAAGAAATAGAATTATTTACGTTCTATAGATATTCTGTGTTCTTCAAAGTGTCTTTCTTATAAAAATGTTAAATTAATTATGGGGTGGGTGAGGGAGAGGTTGTTAAGAAAACACACTGCTTTATACCAGCACATGTAACTATGTGATTTATATAATAAACATAACCACAGCAGCAGTATATTTTCTGGATGTTAATAGCCTGAAATTCCTTTCAGTGGCAGCATTAATCAGTCAAGGATGGGTTATTTTATGGTCTTTAATGGCCTTTGTTGATAGATGGAGATTTTATTTACAGATTATTCTTCACTGAACCGCCATACATTGCAAGCTATGATTCTTGAGAGATGTTCTCAAAATACAAATTGAACTGCTGAGAAATCTGTTCACAGCTAAATTTAAATTAGATAGCTGCATTCTTTATGAAGCATAGGTAATGGACCAGTATGCTAAAAATGCCTTTTCCTGAGAAATTAGTGAGGAATGACTTAAACATACAATTTTTCCTTAAGAAACATTTCTCTGCTTGAGTGCAAGTTTATGAGCCAACTTGTTGTTGCTCCAGAGTAATTTATGTAGAATACGTAACATTTGAAGTTTACTTTATGATGCTTGACTATTATAATGAATATGTGTCTTCAGGTCAGACATTACCAACAATTTTCATTTTTAAAAAATGAACAAAAACAGAAGTGCCCATTTATATTTTCCAAATGTTTTAATAATGCCGGATATATTGAGTGCAGTGGTGAGAGTTTTAATGATTGTCACAATGTTTTGTTTCACAGAGAATAATTGTTTATTGTACCTTTGAGGGTAGCATTAGTCACATGCTTGTAATACATGATTATTGTTCATCTTGGTTCTAATAATATTTTGCTCACATAAGTCATATGGATTGAGTACAGAGTCTAAAAGTTTGGGTATGATTATATTACTTCAGAATACATTTTTATTTCCCAAGCATTATTGACTTTTAAAATCTCTACCTAGGGATTTAGTGTGTTTTTTGTTCATTTTGTTGTTGTTGTTGGGTTTTTTTCTTTATTGAAAGCAATACCTGTAGAAACAAATGGCTGTGTCTGACTGAACTACACTAAATAATTTAATTCAGTGTAGCAGTTGGGTTTTTAAGAGAATTTAAATGCCTGGCTTCCTAAAGCATGCCATTTGACTAGATGACATCATTTTATTTGATGACTTACTCCTTTTGAGTGACATTTTACATAGAGAGTCCCTCACAGACCAGAGCTGTACTTGTCCCTCTTTTCAGCTATATCATTTTTACACTATTGGTCAAAGAAAAATATTTCAACTTAATTTTATTTTGAAAATGACAATGTTTTTGCAAGTCTTCTCACAGAAAACAAATATGATATAGGCAAAGCCTTTCCAAAGAGACATATGGAGTGCAGAAATAGCATGGTTACCAGTGTCTTGCCTCACTTAGTCAGTAGGCCCTATGGCAATGCATTTTTTTCTCCACTATCATTCCTAAATATCTGTAAGGGTTCTTCACCCTCGACAGTAAAAACTTTTTAAAGTTACTATTGATTTATTGAGATGATCAATATTAATTCTAATATATATTAAGATAATATAAATTTGAAAATCTCTATTACCCTCTAGTCCATTATATTTCCTTACTAAATTAAATGTTTTTATGCTAAGGCAATTCTAATGTTAGGGATCAGAAGTTTTGTATTTTTATTCTGAGCCTGAAATTGGAATAAATTTGGCATGCAGACAGATTGGCAAGTTGTGTAAAAAAGTAAGCATATGCTAGGAATTGAGAGGTCCCTGAAGATAGGGATCTGCATTTCATGTATGTTTTCCAACTTTCTTCTCCCCATACCACTTATGCCATGCTCCTACACTTTTCTCATATTTAATAATTTCACACACTATTATATATTATGTGGGGGCAGGGGTACAAGGAAGATCAGAAAATTTGTTCCAGTATCCTCAACTTAAAAAATTAATAAATTTAGATAAATTTGTATAGTTATATCCCATCATCACTAGTATAGCACGTCATACACGTAAATTATTAAATTCTGTAATTATATTGTGACTACCTCAGTTACATTGTATCATATTTTATGATTTGCTGTATATAAAAATGTTAATTTATTAAGTATAAACTTTTATAACTCATTTTCCCAGATATTTTTCAGCATTTTCATTTTTTTAAAAAATTGCACTAAATCTTAAAAATATAAATATCACCAACAGCTGAAAGACCCTATTACTGATTTTTCTTTTTTGATTGACATATAGTTGATGTATATTATATAAGTTACAGGGGTACAGTATAGCAAGTCACAATTTTTAAAGGTTATACTCTATTTATAGTTATAAAATACTGGCTATGTTCTCTGTGTTGTACAATATATCCTTGTAGCTTATTTTATTTTATTTATTTTACTTATCTGTTTATTTTTGTCTATGTTGGGTCTTCGCTGCTGCGTGCAGGCTTTCTCTAGTTGCGGCAAGTGAGGGCTACTCTTCATTGTGGTGCACGGGCTTCTCATCACAGTGGGTTTTCTTGTTGCAGAGCACAGGCTCTAGGCACATGGTTTCAGTAGTGGTGCATGGGCTTAGTTGCTCAGTGGTATGTGGGATCCTCCTGGACCAGGGATTGAACCCGTGTCCCCTGCAATGGCGGGAGAATTCTTAACCACTGTGCCACCACGGAAACCCCATTGTAGCTTATTTTATAACTAATAGTTTGTACCTCTCACTGCCCTATCCCTATATTGCCCCCTCCCCCTTTCCCTCTCCCCACTGGTAACCACTAGTTTGTTCTTTATATCTGTGAGTCTATTTCTTTTTTGTTATATCCACTAGTTTGTTGTATTTTTTAGATTCCACATACAAGTGATATCATACAGTATTTGTCTTTCTCTGACTTATTTCACTTAGTATAATACCAAGTCCATCCATGTTGTTGCAAATGGCAAAATTCCATTCTTTTTTATGGCTGAGTACTATTCCACTGTATGTATGTTTGTGTGTACACACACACACACACACACACACACACACACACACACACACACCCCACATCTTCTTTATCCATTCATCTGTTGATGGACACTGGACACTTAGGTTGCTTCCATATCTTGGCAATTGTAAATAATGCTGCTGTGAACATTGGGGTGCATGTATCTTTCCAAATTAGTGTTTTTGCTTCTTTTGGATATATACCCAGGAGTGAGATTGCTGGATCATATGGTAACTCTATTTTTAGTTTTTTTTTAAAGGAATCTCCATACTGTTCTCCATAGTGGCTACACCAATTTACATTCCCATCAACAGTGTAGGATTGTTCCCTTTTCTCCACAACCTCACCAATGTTTGTTATTTGTGTTCTTTTTGACAGTAGCCATTCTGACAGGTTTGAGGTGACATAAATAAATCTTTCTAATTCACACTGGTGTAAGATCTCTCTCTTTTTTTAATTCACTGTCTTTTTATAGGTATTTGCAACCACCCACCATTTAGCCATAGTGGGATGACACCTGAGAATTGTGAATTAAATGCTTTAGACTAGTCAACTGCAGCAGAAGACTGTAGAGGAGGTTTTTCTTGCATATCTCTGTTCCTCTCTCCCCCTCACTTAGGAATCCTGCCTTACTCTTGGTTTTTAATTGGCTGAGATGTTACTTTTCCTTGAGTTTTGACCATCCTTTCACGATCTATCTGTATTTTCTGCTCCATACTTTCTGAGGAGGAAGAAGTCTAACCTGACTTCTCTGCTTGCCTGATTTCTGATCCCTTCTCCTCAGCTTAGGCTCTTAGTTGCTGATTCTATTTGAGGGCATTCCTGATTTTCCTCTCTCAGGTCTAAATCTGTTCTCCGCCCATAATCTTGATCCTGACCCATTGCTTGTATGTTTAAGGTAGCATAGAGGAATAAAAACGTTTCTTGTTTCCTTCTGTCTTCCTGATAGCAACACCTACTAGGGAAGCATCTCTACGCAGTATGTGAGTGTTGTCCAAGAGAGTTGTAATTACATATATCCTCTGTAATTACATGTATTCTCAGGTATCTCAAAATTGAAGATGATTTTTATACTCTGTAAAGGGTTTCTGTTAGTGGCTTTTAGAGTTTTCAGTTTGTCTTTCTTTATCTCCCCATCCATGGCAGACATTCTCTGGCAGCAGTCTCTACCTGTCAGGAATTAAAACTATCACACCTATGATCAGCTCCTGTGCAAATAAGCTAGGGCACATCAAGAATAAATCCCACAAAAGAAAACACGAACTGTAAAATGAAATGAATACTCTTCTTTCTATGCTGTTGTGTATTTAACTACCATCCTGAATATCATCCTTGATGTTTATTCATCATCTCTTCCTATCAACAACAGAAGAAAATAATTTACAATGTGCATGGTATTGTAAATTATATATTCCCCACTGTGTTCACAAATATTACGATGCTGCCATGAGGATTTGATTCTCTTTAGAGTAGGCTCAAGTTCAGGTCATAGCTCTCTGTTTGAATATTCATTGTCATTGTACAGTCTGTGAAGCATATGCTGTTAGATTTAAATTGGATTCTGCATTTTGTTGAGTACAGCTGGGACTGAGACATACTGATATCACTTTTTATAAGGATATGATGGTAGGTTAAAAATGTTACTTTCAGGTGAATGATGACTTGATAAGCTATTTGTTTCTTCATGTTTTTGAGGGTAAGATATTAATCTTCACTGCATTTTAAAAATAATTCAAATTTTTAAAATTCTTAATAGAAAAAACCCTCTAAATATCATTTTATTTTTGTCATTTTTTTGTTTTTATACATCAGATTTAGCATGTTTTGTTTTTTTAATTTATTTAAAAACTATTCCCTAGCTTAGATTAATTATCTATTGTTGCTGTAGTAAATTACCACAAATTTAGTGGCTTAAAAGAACACAAATGTCTGTCAGGTCTGTCCGTCACATGTTTGACACAGGTTTCAGGCAGCTAACATCAAGTTGTTAGCAAGGATGTGTTCCTTTCTGTAGGCTCTAGAAAGAATCTGTGTTCTTGGCTTTTCCAGCTTCAAGAAGCTAATCCACATTTCTTGGCTCCAGCCCTCCTTCCTCCAATTTCCAAACCAGTAATATTAGATTGTCCTATTATTCTTCCACAGTTACCTCTTCCTCTCTTACCACAGCCAGGAAAGGCTTACTACATTTTGAGGCTCATGTGATTAGATTGGGCCCACCCAGATAATCTGGGAAAATCTCCCCATCTCAAGGTTCTTAACCTGAATCATACCTGCAGAGTCCTTTTTGCCATGTAAGGTAACATATTCATAGGTTCCAGGGATTAAGGCATAGACATTTGGAGACCATTATTGTGCCTACAACACTAGACATGTGGTTTCCAGAGCATTTAGGCAACTACCTAGTGGCTGGCTCCTAGGGCTGAAATAGAGATGAATACAGTACGTAGGTATATATGTATGTATGTATATATGTATGTATAAATAAATAAATTCCCCTCTATCAGTGAGATATAAAACTATCCACTGGTTATGGCATTGAATATTTACCAACTATGTATATCTATAAATACCATTCTTTCTAAGTCTTTAGCTATCTTCCCAAATGTAATAAGAGAAAGATGTTTTATGTTGTTTTTGTTTTTAGTTCTGTTTTTGTTTTTTATTACTGTGTAGTCACATGGAAATATATGGCTGTACTGGGTGCAAAGTGCTTTCATGTAAATTAACTCATCAGATTCTTACAACAATACCTTGAGGTAGACAAAGTAAGATTTAAAGTTTTATTGTGCTCTCCTCTCTGTCTTTAACAGATCAGGATCTCAACATATCTTTAACAGATCAGGAAATATAACTTAGAGTGACATAGCATCTAATATTGTGGGACTTTCCGCTGCTATCATTATAGCATAGCTAATTAATTTTCTTGGGAGAGACAACTTTCCAAAGATATTTGGCTGCCAGAAATATTTAAGACATTTTTATAATGGTGACCCTGAATACCTGTAAGTCTCTATACTCTAAATAATAATTCTTTATCAGAGCTAATAAATGATGGAACCCAAAAAATTACCAAAGTCACCCAAAATACCTAATTTAAGCAGAAGGTAATTTTTGGATCAATATAGCAAATCTAATAGATATCAAGACATGATGGAATCAGACCAAATTTTGGAGTCAGACAAATCTATTTTAATTTACGGTTCTATCACTTCTTATGTGAATTTGTGCAAGTCAATTATATTGTTTTTGACTGAACTTTTTATTAATAAGTTGGGTATGATAATATTTGGTATATGAACAAAATATAGTAAGTAGAGGCATTTGATTTTTTAAAATGTACCCTAAATGGCAAAATTATTAAAATAATGCTTAATAACACTTAATGATATTTTTATCTGAAAATAAATAAATAATAACCAAACCAAATGGGAAAAGTGAATAGCAGCCGTTGCTGTTTTATGACCCTTCTCATCATTTAGGAATGTATAACTACTGGCAACTGAGATAATAAAAAATGCGCTTTGCCATGGCGCGTGTATTATTCTAATACGCAGAATTTCACCTCAAAGGCATGCTCCTTTGTTCCTTCATTCATACTATTGAATATTTGCTATATGCTAGAAACTTTTCTGTAATCTTGGAATGTTAGTGAAAGATACAGAAAAAGAAATCTGGCATCTTAGAATCTACATTCTATTGAGAAACCTAGACAGTAAACACTAAAGATAATAAATGAGATAATTTAATAAACAAAGAGCTTATATAAGATGCTAAGAGGTGATAGATGCTATGGACAAAACAAAAAGGAATGACCCAATGGGAATTGGGAGAGGGGGTAGGGCAAACTGGAACATTAAGTAAGGATTATCAGCTAGCCCTCTGTGAGAATGAGATGTTTATTACTGACTTGGAGGAATTGAAGAAATTAACTAATTTGATTTCTTGCAGAAATTTGTTTCCAGGGAGAGGGAACAGCAATATAAAGGTTTTAAAGTGTTTGTTGTGTTTGATGAAGAGCAAAGAAATAAGAATGACTAAAATAGAGGGAGTGAAGTGTAGACTGCTAGGAGATGAGACCAGAGAGAAATTAAAGGTGGAATCTTTGAGATAGTGGGGTATATCATATCTCAGTTTCCTTCAAATCATTCATTCAAAAAAATATGTATTTAGTACATAGGTTTGGGATATACCAGAGAGCAAAACAAAGATCCTACTACTTTCTCGGACCCTTGAAATGCATCTGCAAATAGTCCCAGGTTTCTAATATCACAATTTTCTCCCACTGGCAAGCAGCCATTCTCAGTTTTAAGAAATTGCTGGTTCTTAAAGACATAGCCATATATTGCCTTCAAAATTCTCAATTTTAAACTTCTGGGTTATAGAAAATGCCTACATTACTTGTGCAAATTAATATGAAATATGTATCTTAACGTATGATTGCAACAAGAACACTGGTAAGATGACTTTAATCACGTAAGACTTTACAACAAGAACACATGGTAAGATGAGCAATGTAGCCCTACGTAACATATTTTAGTAATGTTTAAATCAACTGATAAATACACTGAGTCATTACTTTTACTGACAATGATTATATTCATCTCTGCTGGGATGACTTTTCCATGAACATTTCTAGCAAGATGATAGAAAAACATATATAATAAAAATCTTATCTTAGAATTAATTTTGTATTGAAGTCTTAAGTAATATTCTCCTACTGATACTAAACAGTGTGTCTTTCACTGTAAATAAACAGATAGAAATTGATTCTGGCAGTCCTCACTTCGTGTAATAGTGTGAGACACAAAAATGACAATATAAGCTAAAACTGTGCAAAGTGATCTTAATTAATGGGGGAAATTATGATTGTTCATGGTCTTTATTATTTTTAATTAATTAATTTACTTATTTTTGGCTATGTTGGGTCTTTTTTGCTGCATGCAGGCTTTCTCTAGCTGTGGTGAGTGGGGGCTACTCTTCATTGCAGTGCGAGGGCTTCTCATTGCGTTGGCTTCTCTCTGTTGTGGAGCACAGGCTCTAGGGACATGGGCTTCAGTAGTTGTGGCATGGGGGCTCAGCAGTTGTGGTTCATGGGCTCTAGAGTGCAGGTTCAGTAGTTGTGGCACCCGGCCTTAGTTGTTCCATGGCATGTGGGATCTTCCTGGACCAGGGCTCAAACCCATGTCCCCTGCATTGGTATGCAGATTCTTAACCACTGCACCACCAGGGAAGTACAACCTTTGATTTTTTTTGTCTAAATATTAAAATATCTTTAATCATAAGTTGCAGAATTATAGTAACATTTTTAGTAGTATATTTAATTATTTGGCACACTGTAATTTACATTGAGAATTAAAGAGTTAAAGTCTGCTATTGTTTCTATAACTTTATGTTCAACTCAAATTTTACTTCCAGCATTATTATTAGCATTATTATTTTTCATGTCTCTGCTACACTTTCATGTTTGCTGGCTAATTCTCTTTTGATCACGTTGAAATGAAAGAATTAAAGTTTATTTGTAAAAAACATATTAAGAGCATTTTGGATAGGGCTTGCATTATTCTCATATAGCTTATTATATGGAGTGAGCATCTTTTCTACACTTTGACAAATTGTCATAATCGTTAAGTTTGGATCAGCTTTCTAAACTTACTTTTGTTCTTTCAATGTTATGAAGTATCGCTGTGATTTCTTTAAATGTAAAGTTATTGATTTTTGTTTGGTTTTTTTGGTGTGTGCTGGCATCCTTTATCTGGTACATCTTCATCCTTTTATCACAACCCCTTTCTTCATTTTATGCTGATAAGTTTGTCTTCACTAAGTTTCTCTTGCTTCAAATCTAGGGTCTCTAGAATGGCAGCAGTGTCAACATTCCCATGTCAACTGTTTTTCCTATAATTCTGTGTTCATTCTACTGAACTTCTATCTCCTTCATTATCATTTTTTGTCTTCATTATCATTTTTTGCTGTACGTTCATCTTCTCTATCTAATTATCTTATTCATTTTGTTTTGTTTTGTTTTGTTTTGTTTGTTTTTGTGGTACGTGGGCCTCTCACTGTTGTGGCCTCTCCCGTTGCGGAGCACAGGCTCCGGACGCTCAGGCTCAGCAGCCATGGCTCATGGGCCCAGCCGCTCCACAGCATGTGGGATCTTCCCGGACCGGGGCACAAACACGCGTCCCCTGCATCGGCAGGCGAACTCTCAACCACTGCGCCACCAGGGAAGCCCTTAATTATTCATTTTTGAACAATGTGACTTGGGTTTAGCAGTGGAAGACAATGTGACAGCGTAACGACATACTTTTCTGTCTGTGCGTGAACTGAATAACAGATGTGCAATAATCAATCACAGTCTGATTTTGAAAGAAATGACAGGATGAGTCACTGATCATGTGGCACTTCTCTTGTTTTCATGGTGATTTGGGGCTAAAGACCAAAGAGCAAACGTTGCACTTTATGTAATTACTCACAGTTAATATACTGTAATAACTGAAATTTGAACTTTGTTACTAGGGAACTGGTGTAATCGAACTAAATCATGGTGCTTTAGTCAGCCTGAGCTGCCTTAACAAAATATCATAGAGATGGTGGTTTAAACAACTAAATTTATTTTTCCAAAGTACTGGAAAGTGTAAGTGAAACATCAAGGTGCCAGCAGGGTCAGTGTCTGATAAGAGCTCTCTTCTTGGGTTGCAGATGGCTTTCCTCTTGCTGCATCCTCACATGGCCTGTCCTCTGTGCTCTCACAGGGAGTGAGGGAGGGAAAGGAACCAATCTCTCTAGTGTTTCTCATAAGAGATGCTAATTCCATCAACATGGCCCTATTCTCTTCATTAGGGCCCCACAGGGCTCATCTAAACCTATTACCTCCCTAAGGTCCCATCTCCAAATACCATCATATTGGCAGTGACAGCTTCAACATATGAATGTGGAGGTAACAAAATTCAGTTCCTGGCTCACAGTAACTGAAATTTGCATTTATAGGAACTGTGAAAAGTAAGGACTACCTGTAGTTAGGAGCTCAGGCTAAAGAGTCAGATCCTGTTCCAACCTTTAGCATTAACTACTTATGAGTCATCAGGAAGAAACATAATCTTTCTAAGCCTTAGTTTACACACCTGTAACATGGAAAAAATATGGCCTTTATTATAAGATTGTTAAAAAGATTATGTAAGGTGATGCATATAGAGCAAGCACTTAATAGGCACAGAATAAATATCTAATATATGTTAGTTCTTTTGACTACTGTATCCTCATTATGTAGCACAAGGGCTAAAATACAGTAGTTACTCAGTCATGCTATTTTAAATGAATGAAACTTAGTTTCTTCAGTCTTGGAACAATACCATGAATAAATGAAACTACCTGACACTATCTTTTCTTATCCTGTCAGTTTCTTTTCAGGAAAATTTCAAAATGTATTGCACTCTCTTTCCTCCCCCAAATCCAATAAGTAATGGAACAGCAATAACTGTTCTTTTTTAAATGAAAATTATATGACATGTGTGAGCATAACAGATATTACAAAACTGTGTCAATTTTCCTGAAAATTAGCTTTAAAGGAAAAACTGGGAGTAATTTTGTTTACGACAGGATTTAGCAATCAGTTTTATCAACCTCATTCTCCCTTCTTGGTAGGGCTATCTTTGCACAAATATATTGGGCTTTTCCAGATACCATCAGATTAACTCACATGTGCTTCTGAGGCAGAGATGAAGTGACTATCTTTCAAATCTCAAGTGTTCTACCCACAGGAAAGCAATATTACTTTTCATTTAATGAGCTTTAGAACATGAACAATTAAGAAGACATAATTGAATGAAGCTAGTCAGCAAAAGGCAAGAGCTTGCCTCTGGGAAGCTGCTGAAGTTGACAGCTCTTATCTGTGGTGTTATCTGTTAAGCTGACAGTACCAATTGGTAGAAAAGTACTGAAAGTAATTGTACTGTTTTGGTGCCCCCATGTTTTAAAATTGCTTTTTAAAAATACATATTTCTAGGAGGACTCATGGTGTTGATAATAAGAGAATGAAGCTGTTGGTTGACCTACAACTGTCAGATTGCTATTAAAGAAGGCAAATTAAAAAAAAAAAAAAAGCTTTATCTGGTTATTAACAACTCCTCTGAGGGTTAGCTTTAATTACTGTAAGAAAACTTTCCTTATTCTAAGGTAGGGGGTAAGCCATTTAATAAAGTATAGATTGATTAGAAGTTTTATTAAAAACTTTAATAAAGGCCGAGTTTTAAGACTTTCAGCTCTCTTTGTAGGGACATGGTAATTCATAAGGAATTGCTACATTGGGAGTGCCAAAATCAAGAACTGGAAAACCTCACAGGATTGATGTCCCAATTAAAGTAGCTGAGCTCACAACTGAGGTGTACACTGGGAGGCTTATTTAAACTAAACCTTTACGGCAGCCAATTTCTTTGGGTCATTTATAGTTTTTAAGAGACTTAGAGAACCTATATATTTAGAGTTCCTGACAAGTGGCTTTCTTCAACCAGGCCTTAGATTAAAGCATATTCGCATGTTGTTCTTGAGATATTTTGCACAGTTTGCTATATTTTATATTTTGATGCTATAAAACTGCTCATTAGATTTTCATATAATGGAAGCAAACCTACCATTTGGTCAATACATTCTTCTATTTGTAACTGGTCCTGACATTTCCCTTTTTGTATTCTTTTTTTGTTTATTTTGTTGTTTGCAAATAAAATAGTTAATTGGTAAAAGAAAAAAGGATACAAAAATACCTTATTGTGGATAATATATATCCCATGATAATAGATTTAGGGGATAATTTTATCAATATTGTAGAATTTTTAATAATTGTTCCATGTACCCTACTTTGAGAAAATACTATTAAGAGTGTTTGCAACCTTTTTAACAGGAGCAATTCTGCTTTTAAAAGCATTTCTAATGTAATAATAGTGAGGTGATTGATATACCATTAAAAGGAGAAGCCTTTTTTTCTA
The DNA here is from genome assembly GCF_951394435.1 of Stenella coeruleoalba. NCBI lineage: Eukaryota > Metazoa > Chordata > Mammalia > Artiodactyla > Delphinidae > Stenella > Stenella coeruleoalba. The sequence continues at coordinate 41,514,483 of NC_137162.1, read as the reverse complement.
TTCTAAAAGTGTGTATCTTTATGTTTATGTGTTTATTTGAATATCTTTATATCCTAAATAGAAGCACATATGATATACTGATATCTTAAAGCTTCCTATTGACAATTTAGTTGTCAATTTAAAATGATAAAATAGGTACTTACATTTAGGTGATAGTTTTTGTCTACCATTTTAATGTCAAGTAAATAGTTGTAGCTAAATAGATCTACCTTTGAATGGTTATTGTGCAGGTGTTGAATATACTTTAAGGAGTGTCTATTTTCACAATCCACTATGATAGTAGAAAAAATAAATTTCTTTTTCTTCCAGACTTGTAGGTGAGGTTTGTAATCAAAGTAGCTGATGTGCTTAATTAGCATAAGGAATTTTTTTTTTAGATAGTATTTGAGAGCTGATAATTTCACCTGCCATATATGTTAGAATTTCTCTATGTTTGGTTACTATTACACATATACTTTTGCATGTCCCTTTCTCATCAGTAGGTCAGATGATTAAATCATTTGCCAATTGTAGTATCCCTTGTTAGTATATAACTCTCCCTGTGTTCATTTTAGTATTACCTACATTCCCACACCCACACTGTAACTGTGAAATATCTTTAATTTTGACCTGACTGTGAAAAGGTAACATAAAAGAGTATTCCAATTAATGAAGTAAAATGGAGGAAAAGAGCAATGATCCATATAGCACAGTAAAAATAAACAAAAGAAATTCTAGATAACATTTGCATTCTTCAACTGTTTGTTTGATATAATATCCTCTATATTACCCATTGGGTCAAATTGTTAATTGTATAGATCGAATATCTCATATCAGAGTGTTTGGTCTGTTTGATCTACCAAAAGCATGATTTCTCTTATATAAAGTCAAAAAAGCAAAACTAGCACATCTATTGTTTGGGGATGCATACATTGTAGTATATCTATCAACTGATGCAAGTGATAAATAAAATGAAGTTTAGGATAGTGTAGGAAAGGGTATGAGAGATTCTGAACTACCAGTACTGTTCTATTTCTTAAATTGCATGGCATAAGGTATACATTTTATAATTTGATTTTTATTATTTAAATAGTAAATAGAAATATATAGCTTTATGTGTTTTTTTTTCACCAGAAAAAGTGTGATTAAAAGAGTATATATAATTATGACAAGAAAAGTAATGTCTTGGTTGTCACTTGATGTCATATAGATCCCTAATCGGGATTCAGGTTTACTACTTAATCATTTCACATCTGATCAAAGGGAATTTAACAGTATTTAAGGGCATGAAATAGTGCTGTTTTATATGATTGTAAGGATATGCCTATATAATAATAAGCATTCTCTTTTTTTTATGAAGATAGAAAACAGAAAATGTATATTTTTAAAAGCAAACCCCTTTTAAAAAAATAACTTTAAGATATACTATAAACCACAAAATATGTAAGGAAAAATAAAATAATTGTAAAATACCCTAAATAATGAGGTTTGTTAATATTATTATCTATCTTAGTAGTTTGTAGTTCATCAAATACTCTGCATGTGTGTATATGTATATATTATTAATGCCAAGATCAATACAGTATATCTTTTATAGATAAATCTTTCAATCCTTATTGCACAGATGACAAAACTGAGGTGAAGTGAACACCCTGCTATATATTGCAGGTAAATGGCATAATTTGAATGTAAAAAAGTATTTCTGATTTCAAGTATGTTAGTCTTCAGAACACAATGATAAAAATACATAATTAGCAAGTAATCTTTGAGTAACAGAATAAATGTTTACTAGACTTATTTATCTCCTTATGTCTAAATTGAAGATCCTATACTTTAAAAGAATATAGAAATAAAATTTGAAATTACATAATGTTTTCATCTAACCAAATCCCATCTATTTAACTCCACCTATCCCAAAACACAGACACTAGATTTCACAATGCTGTCTTAGATTTCAGTTTTTATAAGGAGATGTATTTTTCCTTAAAAACCCCTTGAGCCCCTTCATAGATGTAGATAGACCTTGCTATGTCTTTCGGAGAGATTACTGTTATAGTTTCAGTTGTGGTTGTTTTTTGTTTTTGTTTTTGTTTTTTTTGCGGTACGCGGGCCTCTCACTGCTGTGGCCTCTCCCGCCGCGGAGCACAGGCTCCGGACGCGCAGGACCAGCGGCCATGGCTCACGGGCCCAGCCGCTCCGCGGCATGCGGGATCCTCCCGGACCGGGGCACGAACCCGTGTCCCCTGCATCGGCAGACGGACTCCCAACCACTGCGCCACCAGGGAAGCCCAGTTGTGGTTGTTTTAATCTGACAACTCTAGACAGAAAACTTTTTAATACTGAACTATGACTCTTTTGATACCACCTTTTCAAAGATTAATTTATATTTCCTTCTAAGATGATTTATGTGCACAACCTAAGGATACTGTGGTCTTTTGGAGTTTGCTTTAGTTACTTGTTTATTTTATTAAATCTCATTCTCTAAACAATGGAGAGAATGGGAAAAATATAAAAAGACCAAACTGTGGCAATAGAGATGACTCCCAAACTGTTTAAGTCTCAAGATAAAGCAAGAATATAAACTCTGTAAAGGCAAGGATTTTTTCCCAGAACTTTATCTATAAGGGCTAGAATAGTAGGCATGCAATAAATATGTACTGAGTGAATTAATGTATAAACTAAATTATTCCTAAAAATGCAGTTAACTTTAGGTTTTCAAGAACTCATGAAAATTAATGAATTCATAAAGGCATTTTATTTAAAAGGCATTCCCTAGGTGATTTTTTTGTACTCATTCTCCTGAGTCAGACATGAAAAAAGTGAATTAAAGTTGTACAGAGAGATGAGGCCAGTTGAGAACAAGAACTTGGGAATTGAAAGAGACCCGTACACTTCTCACATTTCACAATATATCTTCAGTTATTAGAACTAATTTTTGTCTTCTGAAATCCAAACAAAAATGAGAAACATATAATCAGTTTCTTTTAAAAAGGAAGTTCAGAAATTACTTTTTAACAGCTCTCTTTGTGAGGAGATAGGAGCTAAAAATAATTTTACATGTTTTTCAAATATGTTGTTTTCTGTATTATGACCAGTGTGCTATAAACTTCACTTTCCTCTAGTCTTTTCTATTTTTAATTCTTCGTGATTCACTTAGAGGAAAAGAATAGTAAGATATAGCTGTGCATTGTTTACAAATGAGATCTTGGGTTATTACACTTTGGCATTATTTTAAAAATAAATATGTATAGAGCAGCTAATAAAGCTCTAAGTGCATTTTCCTCCATAACTATTGCTTAGCATTTTTATACTACCAAAACAAGTTTGTGGAAAAGTATGACTATGATAGAGGCCAGAAGTCCCTGAGTACTTATGCTAAGATGGGTTGAGTAGGCACCTAGGGCCATTTTTATTTCCATCCTATATTTTTCAAGTAGATCAGCAATTTTGTAGTTATGTTTTTATGATTATACTATCAAAGAAGTCAACATTTATTAAAACTGCAAAGTAGCAGACAGTCGACTTTGTAAAATCCAATGTATCAACAGCAGGGCTATTCATAGGGGGAGACAGAAGCAATATGATGCGATGTGAGAGTACGTGTTCAGCCTCCCAGCTTCTGATTTCTCTCTTTGATATGTTGTCTATTGCTCAGTATTAACATTTTATTTCTTAATGTCTCATTGTTTCCTCAGGGTTCCCTGAAAATATTCAAATTTCCCTAAACCTTGTTAGTGAATTTTTAAATTGAGATTACTTTTTGTCATTCATCCATTCTTTAATTCATTCATCCATCTATTCATATTTGAAAGGTGTTGGTCTGCTAGTAAGTGGTGAATTTGATTCATATATCAAGTCTTAGCTGAGTCATCTCTGTTGTGACACATTCTAAAGCTACCACTTTTCAATCCTAATGCCCTTGAATAATCATTTAGTACCAGTGCTATTTATAATGAGTTGAGTTTATATTTAAGTTTTCCTACTATTCACACTGTATTAAATTATTTGCTTACTTGTCTTTCTCCTTCAATAGAATTCAGTCTCTTCAAGGATTATGCCAGTGTGCATCTAGGTCATCTACAATATAATCTAACCAATGTAATGCCTAGCACCTTGTGTTGTTAAATGCTTGCTGATTGGCAAAATAAATGTATGAATAATTAATAAAAGATGAATGATAGGGTATCTGCCTTAAAGGCACTGCTTTCAAGACAAAGACTTATTTCATCTTTGATTAGAACTTTGGTCAACAGAAAGTGAATCACATTGTTCAATAATATTTTCCAAAATAGGAATAGAATTTACTAGACAAATGGATTGATTATGGTCATTCATCTTTTGACAGCACTTAAAGTTCTCATTTTTGTATTTCTGGGTCATTAATGCCATTCTAATTTTGTAGAGAGGAGGGGAGGATAAATAGGGTTTTTTTAATGGTTTAGGTGAAGTTAAAAGAGTTTAACTGCTTCTCCTTAGCCTTCAACAGCTGAAGGAGCTACATAATCCTACTTATACACTTTCATCTTTCTGACCAGAAAACCAACACCAACTGACTGGTTTGGAAGAAGAAAATAAATTTGTTTCTTGGTTTGAACACTCAGTGTTTACTATTAATATTTTTAACCATGCAGGTTATTTATTAAAACTCAGGTGACTACCCAATCTTGCAAATATCAGAATGTCATAAAGAACAGATTTTTTTTGTTGTTCTTTTGGGTTTTTTTCTTACTAATCAAGGGTTTGATATTCACATTTAGAGAAATGATTGATGGCATCACGTTAATCAGAGTAAAGGCTGATTTGTATGCCCACAACCAGTGTCTCTCAGTCTTTGGTGGGGGTAAAAAAACTGCTTTTAGAGATTTTTTATGAAACAATGCTCAAGTTTACTTCAGAGATTCAGAAAGTACTTCAGAAAGTACAAGAAACATAGGAATCAATACTTTAAAAATTTCCAGGTTTCTAATATGCACTAAGGTTGAGAATCATTGTGACCAAGTATAAAACTTTCCAAATTGTCTATAAATCAGCCGAGGTAATGGATGAATCAATGTTATACAATTTTAGTTTCTATTAATTTAATTTGGCTAAACTTAATTAAGTTATAACCTGCTTTTCATAAGAACTCATCAAGGTTATGGGTAAACTGCTAGAAGACTCTTGAAAGAGGAATTGTTCTTGAGGCCAAAAGCCAAAGAATCCTTTCACCCACTGGAGCTCTTCTGAGTGTGTACCAGTACCTAGAGGAGAGGGCCTTATGCAAAAACTGTGTCAGGATGCATATGAGCTGTGTAATCTAATCTGTTTATTGGTTCCTGTAAGGCTATAACCAATAACTTGATTATGATGAGAAATCATTATAGGAGTGGCTGGCCTTGAACTTCATCTCTGTTGAGAGTTCTATTATGGAATAGTGATTGAGTTCTTGGCTTTCATGGAATAATGATATGTGATGGATTAATCTTGACATTATTTCTGTGTTCCCTCCAGCATAAGCATATTATGATCAGAGGATACTTCAAAACACTTTTTGAGCATTGAGTTTCTAACAAGAGAACTCTTAACATTGCATATTAACTTAACTCCACATTAATCTTGAAAGCACTGAAATGCTTTAAACCAAGGAACAAGAGTGAAGAAAATGAAAATTTTTCTTCAGATCTTCTAGGTTTTCTTTCTTTGTCCCCTTCTATCTTAGCTGCATCTCAGTCTCCCAGGTTTTCAAGCATCAATCCAGGTCAAAGATTTGTATGTGACCAGGGGCAAAACTGTGTAGTTACTCTCTAACAAGTCCCATTAAAATCAGTGCTATGTAAATATGTCACAGAAACTTGTGTCATTGCTCCAGGGCCAACCTCATGTTAAAATAAGCAAGTCTCATGTGGAAGTTTCTGAGAACTACTTAATAACTCAGCTGATGAGTTCAGCTGATATCTTTTGTTCAGTTTTTCTTTCTTTTTTTTTCTTTTTTCCTTTTTTTCTTCTTAGGGATTATCAATAGACATAAAGACATTTGAGAGTAAACAAAACATAGCAAGGCATTTAAGGTGACTCTTCAAAACATTAGGGGAAATAGAAGCACCTAGATATTGTTCAGAAATAGATGAAAAAGATTTCACTTTCCAAGATATATTACTAAATCTCATCACCACAAGCATGAATATAATACAGTTTCTTTATATATCATATTTTAAAATTATGCCCAAATATTGAAGCCAAGAATATTTGGCTATAACATTTATTTTCAATAAAATAAAATAACTTGGTTAATATTTAGGAATTAGTTATAATGAGATTTGATCTAGGCTATTATGTCAGACAAAGATTTGACAGGAGAGATGAAATAATAAAACACAACAATTTAGGATATTTAAAGGGGGATTATTTATCTATTTATTTATAAGTAAGGATTTATTTCTGGTAAGGATAGAGTTTAGGGACCACTAGAAAGGATGCTGCCATCAGTACCTGAGGCTACTGTTAGCAGGACACTGTTGCCATCCTTTAACCCCAGACTGTAATAAAGAGAGGGAGTGGTTACCAGAATCTGGAGTCAGACAAAGCTATAAGGACAGAGCTACCTAATAGGTGCTATGACCTAGATATTGACCTACATGTTAATGAAGGCTGTGTTTACAGTGTTTTTACATGCCTTTTTAATTGGGAGAAATTCACTATATGGCAGAGAATTAGGAACTATTTTTGAGCAAAAGTCTCAAAAATCAGAATTCACCTTCAGGGAATATGAACCAGTGGACATTTTCCAAATTATATGCTTTGTTAGATATAGAAAACATTAATACTGAATATTGCATCTTTGTGCACACCAAATTGGTATTACTTAACCTTATTTTTTCCCTTCTAATGTGTGTGTGTGTGTGTGTTTGATGGTAGAGGAGAGATAGAAGAAACATAGCTTATTATATACCCAGCCTCAACACTCATATTGTTTTTTATTAAAAATCATGAAAAATAAATGAGATATATATATATATATGGCATTGGTTTTTACTAAACCAATACTATGATTTCTTAAATTTGGAGTCTCTGGGGAAGTATTTTGGGAGGAGATTTAGCAAGAATATGGGTCAGGTTCCTCATTTATCCACTCTTCCTAAAACTGGGGGAAAATTATATATATATAAAATTATAACCTACACACATATATGTGTGTGTGTGTGTATATATATATATATATATATATATATATATACATACATACATATACACTTAAAATATATGTGTGTGTGTGTATATATATACATATATGTATGTGTGTGTGTGTGTGTATATATATATATATATATATATATATATACACACAATTATATATACATAATTCCAGCAGATGCAAGGCATGGTATAATTTGAAGAAAATGTAAGTAAATAAAATATAGCCAAGTAGAATGTGAGGTTGTAATTGCAGTCTTTGATTTGCAGATGAAGCATTTAAATGAAGAGTTAAAACTTGAAAAGTTGTGTGATTTCCTCAAGGGTACAAAATTAGCACAAGGATTTAGCCTTTACCTGCCTCTTCTAATTCTGCTGGGTCTAATCCCATGTACAGGAAAAACAGAAATTACAATAGTGAAGTGAGTACTTCTTTTTCTCTCTTACTTCTCTGGTTGTTATTTGCTTGAACTCATTTTTTTCTTCATTGTGAACTTTTAGAATGTTTCCCACCAGCCAGGGAGTAAAACTCATTAATTTATTAAGTAGTAAAGGAACTAGAACTCATTGTAATAATACTTGAATCAGCAGCATAATGGATTCCATTTGGAAGTGCTTACTAGGATCACTGTCATTATCATCAAAACACATTTAGTTTGCTTCCTTACGTAGTGCTGACCTCCAGGAGTCTACCTCTACTCATATTTTAAGAGAACTTGACAAGATTAAGTATTTGTACAGGGAATGACCTCCCTTTTCTGCTTCCCTCTTTTTGCTTCCCTTTCAAATGTTATTTCATTTGGAAATATCTAAAAGTAAGACATTGAATCCTTTCATCTACTCTATAGAGATTAGGCTTAATGCTGCTCTACTGTTTCTAGAAAGTGAACTATGAGATAGAGTCAGCTCTGTGATTTTCCTAGTCTTTGATGTTATTAACACCATTAGTAATTATAGCTAACACCTTCTAGAATGTAAGTGCCAAAAGAGCAATGGTTTTGGCTTGTTTTTTAGTGTTTTATCTTAATACATAACAGGCACTCAATAACTAATTGTCAATAAATAAATTGATCACACCTTCCTATTTGACAGACATGACATTTTGTCATTTAATTTTCATAATAAACCTGAGTGGCATTATTATGCCAGTTATTGATGAACAAAGGTTTCAGGAGTTGAATTAACTTGTCCAAATTCCCCAAATGTTTCAGAAACTATTTGAGACTGGTGTGTCTTATTCCAAAGTCTTTGTTCTCAACCACTCTTCTTCAGCCCACACCTTCTGTTTTCCTATCTGCTAAGAACTCATACCATCATTCACTCAGGAAGTTTTCAGACCTTTGATTCTTAAAATTGGTACATGGGTTCAGATCCTAAGGATTTTTGTCTGATCTAATACAACAGCAACTGTTGAGGCCAGACCCTGTAAAATGTGAACAAGGTGAAGTATTTAGAAAACTGTACCTTTTTATTTGCTAACAAGCTTACCCTCCATCTCCTTGCACCTGGATATTAATGAATCCTATTTTATTTCTCACCCTCTGAAAAGATTTTTTTCAGAGCTTCCACTATTTCTCATTTCAGTTTTTTTTTTTTTTTTTTTTTTGCTCAGTCTAGGTCACTAAACCATACTGGTGAGTTGAATGCTAATGGGTTAGTATGTTGCCTTTCCAGATGTTATAACTGTATTTTAATGAGGGTATTGTGAAGGTTACATATTCATCTTCTGTATTACTTTTAATAATGAGATTCATCAGACACTAAAATATTTAGCAGAAAACCCATTGTATTTACTATAATCATGCTTTCCCCAGGAAACCACTTCTCTGCAGCTCTTTCAAATTTTGGTTATTCTTTCACACCTCCTGCACCTCAGAGCCAGAAGGTCAAACTGGTATCCTCCTCCTCTACCTATTTGCTAAAATTCTCAATTTTTTAAGCCCTATGTTCCTCCATCCTTGTTGTTGTGAGCATCTTCCAACTTCCCAGTAGTCCTTCTCACAGTTGTTCTCAAGGTTCATCCTCTCTTCCTCAAATTCTCCCATAATGCTGATACCTTTACTATCTACATGGGTAACCTGCAGCACTGGGCTCTCAGTTTCTTGATTTTATTCTGGTGGCCTTCACTCCACCTTGGGTACCCACAATTCAAGGTCAAACCTTAGAACTTATCCAAGGTTGAAATTAGGGTGAGACAAATGAGGAGCCAATTTTAGATGCAAAATTAAGGGATGCCAATAAAACTCAGTAATCAAGATAAATTATATTTTAATGAAGTATTTTTTAAAGTTTAAAAGTGCTGTACCAATTCCATAAGAAACAACTTATCGAAATATTAAAGTCAAGATCAATAAATTGAAGTTAATTAAAAGTTATTTAAGATCTAGGTTATGAGAAATTGTCAAACATAGCAACTCTCAATTGAAAATGAGATTAGTAAGAGTAGATTTTGAAAACATTATTGATGAGTTTGCTTTCATGAGAGTCAAAAAAGTAAGATTAAAATATATCCTGTAAACAAAATAGATAAACCACTAGCCAGACTCATCAAGAAAAAAAGAGAGAAGACTCAAATCAATAGAATTAGAAATGAAAAAGGAGAGGTAACAACTGACACTGCAGAAATAAAAAAGATCATGAGAGATTACTACAAGCAACTCTATGCCAATAAAATGGACAATCTGGAAGAAATGGACAAATTCTTAGAAATGCACAACCTATCAAGACTGAAGCAGGAAGAAATAGAAAATATGAACAGACCAATCACAAGCACTGAAATTGAAACTGTGATTAAAAATCTTCCAACAAACAAAAGCCCGGGACCAGATGGCTTCACAGGTGAACTCTATCAAACATTTAGAGAAGAGCTAACACCTAGCCTTCTCAAACTCTTCCAGGATATAGCAGAGGGAGGAACACTCCCAAATTCCTTCTACGAGACCACCATCACCTTGATACCAAAACCAGACAAGGATGTCACAAAGAAAGAAAACTACAGGCCAATATCACTGATGAACATAGATGCAAAAATCCTCAACAAAATACTAGCAAACAGAACCCAACAGCACATTAAAAGGACCATACACCATGATCAAGTGGGGTTTATTCCAGGAATGCAAGGATTCTTCAATATACGCAAATCTATCAATGTGATAAACCACATTAACAAATTGAAGGAGAAAAACCATATGATCATCTCAATAGATGCAGAGAAAGCTTTCGACAAAATTCAACACCCATTTATGATAAAAATCCTGTAGAAAGTAGGCATAGAGGGAACTTTCCTCAACATAATAAAGGCCATATATGACAAGCCCACAGCCAACATCATCCTCAATGGTGAAAAACTGAAAGCATTTCCACTAAGATCAGGAACAAGACAAGGTTGCCCACTCTCACCACTCTTATTCAACATAGTTTTGGAAGTTTTAGCCACAGCAATCAGAGAAGAAAAGGAAATAAAAGGAATCCAAATCGGAAAAGAAGAAGTAAAGCTGTCACTGTTTGCAGATGACATGATCCTATACATAGAGAATCCTAAAGATGCTACCAGAAAACTACTAGAGCTAATCAATGAATTTGGTAAAGTGGCAGGATACAAAATTAATGCACAGAAATCTCTGGCATTCCTATATACTAATGATGAAAAATCTGAAAGTGAAATCAAGAAAACACTCCCATTTACCATTGCAACAAAAAGAACAAAATATCTAGGAATAAACCTACCTAAGGAGACAAAAGACCTGTATGCAGAAAATTATAAGACACTGATGAAAGAAATTAAAGATGATACAAATAGATGGAGAGATATACCATGTTCTTGGATTGGAAGCATCAACATTGTGAAAATGACTCTACTACCCAAAGCAATCTACAGATTCAATGCAATCCCTATCAAACTACCACTGGCATTTTTCACAGAACTAGAACAAAAAATTTCGCAATTTGTATGGAAACACAAAAGACCCCGAATAGCCAAAGCAATCTTGAGAACGAAAAAAGAAGCTGGAGGAATCAGGCTCCCTGACTTCAGACGATACTACAAAGCTACAGTAATCAAGACAGTATGGTACTGGCACAAAAACAGAAAGATAGATCAATGGAACAGGATAGAAAGCCCAGAGATAAACCCACGCACATATGGACACCTTATCTTTGATAAAGGTGGCAGGAATGTACAGTGGAGAAAGGACAGCCTCTTCAATAAGTGGTGCTGGGAAAACTGGACAGGTACATGTAAAAGTATGAGATTAGATCACTCCCTAACACCATACACAAAAATAAGCTCAAAATGGATTAAAGACCTAAATGTAAGACCAGAAACTATAAAACTCGTAGAGGAAAACATAGGCAGAACACTCTATGACATAAACCACAGCAAGATCGTTTCTGACCCACCTCCTAGAGTAATGGAAATAAAAATAAACAAATGGGACCTAATGAAACTTCAAAGCTTTTGCACAGCAAAGGAAACCATAAACAAGACCAAAAGACAACCCTCAGAATGGGAGAAAATATTTGCAAATGAAGCAACCGACAAAGGATTAATCTCCAAAATTTACAAGCAGCTCATGCAACTCAATAACAAAAAAACAAACAACCCAATCCAAAAATGGGCAGAAGACCTAAATAGACTTTTCTCCAAAGAAGATATACAGACTGCCAACAAACACATGAAAGAATGCTCAACATCATTAATCATTAGAGAAATGCAAATCAAAACTACTATGAGATATCATCTCACACCAGTCAGAATGGCCATCATCAAAAAATCTAGAAACAATAAATGCTGGAGAGGGTGTGGAGAAAAGGGAACACTCTTGCACTGCTGGTGGGAATGTGAATTGGTTCAGCCACTATGGAGAACAGTATGGAGGTTCCTTAAAAAACTACAAATAGAACTACCATATGACCCAGCAATCCCACTACTGGGCATATACCCTGAGAAAACCGTAATTCAAAAAGAGTCATGTACCAAAATGTTCATTGCAGCTCTATTTACAATAGCCCGGAGATGGAAACAACCTAAGTGTCCATCATCAGATGAATGGATAAAGCAGATGTGGCACATATATACAATGGAATATTACTCAGCCATAAAAAGAAACGAAATTGAGCTATTTGTAATGAGGTGGATAGACCTAGAGTCTGTCATACAGAGTGAAGTAAGTCAGAAAGAAAAAGACAAATACTGTATGCTAACACATATATATGGAATTTAAAAAAAAAAATGTCATGAAGAACCTAGGGGTAAGACAGGAATAAAGACGCAGACCTACTAGAGAATGGACTTGAGGATATGTGGAGGGGGAAGGATAAGCTGTGACAAGGCAAGAGAGAGGCATGGACATATATACACTACCAAACGTAAGGTAGATAGCTAGTGGGAAGCAGCCGCATGGCACAGGGAGATCAGCTCGGTGCTTTGTGACCGCCTGGAGGGGTGGGATAGGGAGGGTGTGAGGGAGGGAGACGCAAGAGGGAAGACATATGGGAACATATGTATATGTATAACTGATTCACTTTGTTATAAAGCAGAAACTAACACACCATTGTAAAGCAATTATACCTCAATAAAGATGTTAAAAAATAAAAAAAAAATTAAAAAAAACAACAAAAAAAAGAATTTTTGTCTCAAATAAAAATAAAAAAAAGATTTTTTGTCTCTGCAGAGAAGTTTAATCTATAATTTTTTTCATTGTTGCAATCTGCTTCGTTTTTGTAATATTGTTATGGATTAAATAAAATTTTCCATCTATTTCACATATGAAAAAATATATATATATCCTGACTTTGGTATAAGTAAAATATTTAACCTTAAAAATAATATTGTATGTTTCAATTTTTATTATTTTTTCAACTAGTTTAATGTTTTAGAAAAAGCAACCATTAAAAAACACACAGAAACTTGTATATGGCAGCACATTTTTTTCCTTTACCTCTGGCTCTGATATAGTTGCACATGGCACTACCAAATACCATTTTTGATTACTCCATCATATCTATGGATTTCTACCGTTTGGAAATCCATTGCCCACTCATGAGGTAGTGAGATACACACATAAACACAAAGAAACCCTTGTTGGATAGCAAAGAGATTCTATTGTTTATGAAAGATTAGCCAGACTGGGACCTCATCTCCATGTAGTAGTCTGAATTACTATTCTTGAATTCTAGATCTGATCTAAAAACCCTAATGTTAGAACCAGCATAATCTCTGACTCCTAGTATGTATTGAGGTCATCAACTACAAGAAATCTTATAGGAAAATTTTTATGTGTCTTCTTAACTTCTAGGGCAAAAAAGCTCTGAAAGAATCTTGTGTGTTGCAAAGCATTTCATGGCATAACTCTCTCACTTCCTCTGATAGGTTTCTTATTTCAGTGTTACCAGCATATTGGTGTTCCCAGGAAGTAGAAATTATTCCAATCAGAACTATTGCCCAAGTCTTTGGCTTCTAACATGGTCTGGAAACCCCCAAAATCTAACTCTGGGCTAGAACACTTACTGTATTTCCTTTTTTAAAAACTGCATTGAGTTTATTTTGGCACACTTATCTACCCCAATTCCAACTTTCCCAACATCTGCTTACTGGAACACTTTAAAATAAATCAACTAAAATAATAATCATCCTTGTCTGCTATTGATATTAATGTGCTGGAACAATAAATATATATATGTATTTTACAAACATGCAAGAAATATTGAGTTTAGGGAGTTTTGAGCCACAAAATTTTCCTATGAATTTGATAGATGAAAATTTGTATGACAATCGAGATCAAATAAAAATGAAATTAAAAACCACAGTTAATTGAAGGGACTATTGTGCATGAATATTGCTGGCAGGGGGAGGGAGGGTTTTCAGGGTCCCTACTGCTTCCCTTGTCTGCACTCTGTGGCCTATGACAGCATGAGGTCTTAGCGGAGGGCAGATCAAGGCAGCCAGAGGCACAGGGGCCCTGGAACAGACTGAGCACAGCAGACCCCTCCAGCATGCCATCCTCCCACAGTGGCAGCCTCCAGGGGAAGCCAGATCCAGTTAGGAGGTAACTGGAAGTTGGTTGTGACTTTGAGGAGAGTCAACCATCTTTCCTCAGCATGTGTGTATAGATTTTCTTCACCATGTAATTTTTAGTATATTTTCTGGTATTTTATATATATATAAATTTTTCAGCACTCTAGCAAATTATTCAACTCTACTTCAGCACATGTAGTGTTTTTTAAATTTTATTTTAGGATTAAAGCATGCTAAAATTCCATTATTTTCTACAAACATCATGATCATTCCAATATAAAAAGCAACTTAGAATTATAATAGAGCAATATGTTTTTAAAGATTATTCTTTGAAACCCAAATTTCAAATCTGAGTCCCACGTGAAGGAAAAAAATATGTATTGCAAAATATAAGATTTCAAGACACTTTTTTTTTAATGGTTTATGAAGTTTACTAAGATTTTAACTTGCATTGATGGTTGAGTTCTACAGTTTAGTGTGATAATGATGACTTTAAAGTATTCTATTTGCTTTTCTACATCTCTAATTAAAATAGAAAATAGTATCAAGAGGATATACATGTAGCAGAAACAGAACACACTGAACAAACTGTAAAATTCCGTTGATATGAAGTTCTCCAACAGGCAAAAAGACTCCACAGTGAAACAATCATATTAGTGGTATGCCTCTGTAAGTAGGAGGAGATACTGACTGGGGAGGAGCTTGAGTGAAACTGCTGGGATAATGGATGTGCTCTGGGTCTTCCTAGTGCAGTGAGTTCCTCAGGTGTACTCATTTGTCAGAACTGTTGGACTGTAATAGTTAAGATCAGTGTACTTTATTGATTATTATAATATACAATAAAAGTAAGTAAATAAAACATACTCTTAGTTTAAGACTGTTTTACTGATATTTTTAGGTCTAAAAGTCCAAATTTGAATAAACAAACTAATATGTAATATTCAGGCGGTTATATGTACTAGTAAATAAAACAGGAGGAGGATAAAACCTGAAAGAATGGGTAGTGGGCTATTTTAGACAGGTTGGCAAAATAGGCTTCTTTGAGAAAGTGACATTTGAGTAGAGACAGGAAGTAAATGAGGCCCTGAGGCTGGTAAGCACCTGGAAGAAAAGCATTTCAGGCAAAGAGAAATACCAAGGCCAGACTAAGATCATGCTTAAAGAATAGCAAAATAGCTGAAGCCAAGAGAGCGGGAGGGAAAAAAAATGAGCTAAGTTTTGAAAATGTGTTTTTAAATGTAACACAGTATCTTATGAACCAAGGTGTACAAATTAGCTATTAGATTTTAGCTTTCTAAATGGACACAAGGGTCTATTTCTTATAAGTGTGCTTATGTATTCAGATAAATGTATGTAACAGAGTTGGTTTTAACAACACAGAATCACTCAAAGTAGTTTCCGCAGATGCTAGAAACTGTGCAGGATGAAGACTTCTCTTCTGTTGAATAGCACAGCAGGACTGCCTTTCATGATATAACTCTACAACTTCATCTTCTTCTACTGGTTGCCTCTTTATATCTTACTAAAATTACTTATATATCTTGATCTATTTAATCTTCCTTATTATTGCCTCTAGAAAGGTATATAAGTATGAAAAATCTTTTTGGAATAATTAGAAAATTCTGCAGTAAAATAGCATTTTTGACATTAAAGTGCTTAATTATAGTGTATAAAGTCTTTGAACTATTAAAATAGATACAGAAGGTTATGCTACTTCACTGTAGGATTTTTTTAGATTTGCCATTGTGTTATAAAATCATTTGATTTTATAACACAATAGAAATAAGACCGCTTCAAAATTGTTTGGAAAAATTAAAAGCATTGATAGAAAATGAGAAATTATACAGTACATTTAATTATATTTCTCTTTCAAAAGTATTATTTTTATTAAAAACAATTATGCTACAAATTACATAGTTTTTCTCCAAATCTTCAACAAACCATTTTATTTATGCATAAGAAATACTTTAGATTTCTCTGCTGAATAAAGCTATTGAGGCATAGTATAAAAAAATAAAATGCAAGAGATTTTTTCAATTTTATGTGTTTTGACAACTGCATATACCTGTGTAAATACTACGCCAAAGAAGGAATAAAACATTTTCATTCCAGAAAGTAGCATCATGCCCCTTCCCAAACAATTTTCTCTTCTATTATTATCATTACTGTCATCATCATCCTAATCATTCAGAAATCTGTTACACAGCCATACTGATACTCAGTTTCTGTTTCAGAAACTTTTTTAAAGCTATAGACATAGAGCTGCAATTAGAAAGACTGGCTACAGATGCTCTCTAGAGAGGCTAGGTGACTTTTCAGGCCAGGTCCCAATGAATGGAAGGCCCTAGGTGGGGAAATCAAGCACCAGAGGCTGAACCGCATATCTAGAAATACGATTTTGGTCTGCATACCTAGTCATAATTGGACTCAGGGGAAGAGATCACACTAGCCAAACCCATTCAAGACTGATCCATGCGATAAAATGCCAATTTGTTGATCACAATAAGAGATATAACTGACAAAGGGGCTGGGATGTTTGAATCTATTAGATAGTACACTTCCTTCCTGTAGAAGCATAGAGATGGGAAGCACAATTTCAACCCCCCAAACTGCAATTAGAATCAGAGTAGGTGAAATGAGTTTAATGCTGATGATGGTTTGGGTTCATGAAAGTTTGCTAGCCCAATGAATGCATCCACTTGTGTTACAGGAATAGACATCTCAAGTTTTTTCTTTAAAGCATCCTTTCTCTTGACAGTGCTGAAGATGGAGTGACATGTTCTTTCTTTTACATCTTTGTAGCTTTTTTCAAATATGCGGCATTTCTGATAATATACAATATCCACATTAAAAAAAAATTTAATGTATAGTAATAAGTGACATTTGTAATAATATAGAAATGATGTGTAGCATGTTTTCTTTGTACTTGGTTCTATGCTAAGGACTTTCCATACATTAACTTAATCTTCCTGACAACCCAAAGAGATAGAAATATATTCCCACTTAGGCAACTAATGCAATATTTGCCATTCTTGCCCTAAGATATACTGAATATTCATTTTTCTAGATTTTACTGGCATCTAACTTTCTTGCTAAAAAGTAAAAATGAAAATAAATATTGGCTACCTAATTCCATATTGGGAGTCACAACCTCAATATGCAAGTGAGACTGGTAAATATAGGCGGTACGCTGGACTATAGCTTCTATAAAAATTAAAGTTTACTATCATTTTAGTCAGAACATTTTTCTGAAGTAGGCTCTATCTATTATACTGAAGGTAAATCTGGAAATAGTTTTCAAAAGATCGTCTTCTGCTATTTTTAACATAGCACAATTTTAATATAATTGTGTTAATGTAAAGATTATGCCAACTTTACACTCACTGCTATTTAGCCATACTCTTGAGTCCTCTTGAGGTGATGCAAAACTCCACTTTTGCCTTAAATTGAATATTATAGTTCTTTCAGATATAAATGTATAACTCAATTTAATATCTGTTAGGAATCTTTTCTGATACATATTTGAAATGAATAGATTAAAAATAGCAAGCTTTAAGATTTTGGTGATAATTTTGGTGGATTCAGTAGCATGTAGATAAATATTAACTCTATACAAATTACTGTTAGTGTTTTCTTGTAAGTGACTCAGCATTAATTAATTTGGTATTAGGCAATAGTACTCTTGTCCTATCATTTACTCTCTATGTTCTTGAAAACAAGCCAATTAGCCTCTCTTGGAAGTTTTCATTTGTTTAGTTTTGCTTTTATTTATTTATTTTTCTTGTAAAGTAACTAACTGAATATTTGTTTCCCTCAACACTGACCAGAGGAGCAAGATCTGTCACACATTTAATTTCTTAGGGTGAAGGTAGCATTTTAAAGTATTTTGCTTTTGTAGGGCTGTGTTGCTTTTAATGTTGCAATACACACAACCAGAACAGGAGGTGGATCTTATAGCTACCACATTATCAACTCTCAAGCTGGAGCCCCAGTTTGACAGATAACTCTCTTGCTGGAGCACCTGATACTCTGTCTTTTCAAAGGTATTGCTAATTGAGCTGCATCCCACTGATGTAGTGACACCATCCTACAATTATGTCAAGAGAACTTTTGTTTGATACTTTATCTACACTATTTAATTAATCTGTTACTCTTGCCAACTGAGCAAAAATTTGGACTGTAGCAGGCAGCCTGGTATCTCATTGGCCTAAGTATTTTCTTTGGCTGAAAAAGTAGCACTGTACTTTGAGCAGATTTTCATTTGGATTTGTTGTCACTGATACCTGGCAACTTCAGATCCTAATGCAATTACAAAAGGAAATCCATGGTTTTGTTCGATTGAAAGTAGCACCCCACCAGAATAAAGTGCTACAAAAGTAGAATGACCCCACGGCAGAGAATTGCAGGTCTGTGGCTTTATGTCCACAGTAGACCCAGCCTTAAGCTGGTGACATTAACAGTACCTGGGCTTACTTCAAAACCTGGGCAATGACGGGAGTTAAAAAATAATAATTTTTTGAAGAAATGTACAGATGATAAATGAGGTATCACAATGGTAAGCAATACGTAAATTGCTTTAAAATCCATTTTGGTAGAACTTTCTTTGTTCATATAATTTGTCAATTTTGATAAATATCTTTAAGCTCAAAAGTGAGTTTCTAAACCCTCTGAGACCTAATTCATTAATCTTTTCTCTCTGACACAGGAGTAAATAATTCCTACTAAGAGATATGCTGGTCAGTATACCATGAGCTTGCACACCATGAGAAACATTTTGTAAAAGTAATCATTATCTTCATCATACATGGTGTTGCATTTTTTTCTCATTTTTTGACATACAATAATGAATTCCTGGATTCCATTCTAATCCATCTCACTGAATCTTTACAATTTTTACAAGATTCATTGAAATGATACAATCTTTATATGATGCAGTAAAAAAATTACCATCATTACCATCAAATAGATTTTTTTAAATGATATTTATTTGGAAAATGGATCACTGACCAAAGATTGACAAATACTTGATGATAAATACCAAACAATTTACTTATTATTTAATTTACTGCATAAAATGTGAATAAATTTTCAATTTAAATTGAGTGCCTTTATAGAGATGATAAAACCTAGGAAGTGAAATAATATTCATTTTGAAACTTTTCTTCCACCCATTCATTTTACCAAAGTTATCACCATAATCACTGCTCATTGGCATGTATATGGAGATATAAATCAAAAACAAAACAATACTGTTAGATTCCCATGAATCTGATTCAATCTGACCAGTTGCTTTCCTTCTTTAAGCCAGATGTCCCTGATTAACTAAAATAGTCTTTCCCACCAGATCTTTTCATTTTATTGATAAAGATTACATATCCTGCTTGTTTCAGGCCTTACTTGCTTTTGATTCTTGGTCATTATTAGATTGCATTTCTATAATTAACGTTTTATAATATATAAATATTTTCAAGTTGCAAACTCCCACTTGGAAAATCATGGCTTTTTTTTCAAATGATGGCATGAAAATTGCATTGGGAATTATGACAGTAAACTTCGTGGTGACTTGATGTTATGAGTGACCTCACTGATTATTCTCTGGATTGTTTCTGTATTGACACGTGGTGAGCAGCTAAAACAGGCTGGTTGGAATTTTAGTTAAGGTTTTTGAGCATCTTTGAATTTTTTTTCATAAAGCTTAGCCTGTCGATTTATTTTCATAGGTTATTTACTTTTATCTTTTTACTAGCTCTTTAGGTTCATTTACTGGCTCACATAGTCAAGGTTTCTAAACCAGTGAGGGAGAAAATGATTCCAACAGTAGCTTATTCAAAAGCACTGTGCAGAAGATAATGGCTTTAGAGATTTTCCAGTATATTTACTAGTTGGCAGGGACACATAGGTAAGCCATCTAATGTCTTTAAATGGAAGCTCATGTGAATCAGTTTTAAAAATACAACATCCCTTGCTTATTTGGGGAATAAAAGAGATGGAAGTGATTTTAATTAGTATCCTAACATGTAAATTTTAAATTAAATATACAAGGCATATTCTTCCTAGCAATAAGTTAGAGCAAGTTTTATTTTTTTATAGCATGAAAGAGTGAAAACTATAAAGCAAGTCTTTGACTTCATTTAAATGGTTATGAAAATATAGGTGACACTTTCACACATTTATGAAAAATTAAATATGTCCATCCTTTTGGGAGGGAAATTTAGAAGATTTTAACAGAATTTATACCTATATGTTATTTGACATAAATAGCCCAATTCTAAGAGTCTTTATTACAGAAATGCTTTCATATGATCATAAAGTATTATACACAACTTGCAACGTTGTTTTAGTGAATAAACAACGCTGCAAGTTGTGTATAATACTTGCAACGTTGTTTGCAAGTATTATACACAATTTGCAACGTTGTTTTAGTGAATAATCTGAAACAACCTAAATACCCATCAATAGGAAAATAGTTCAATATTATGCAATGATTTTAAAGAATTACCTTTATATCTATGTACTTTGCAAAGTATCATCCAAAACACTTAAGAACACTCACTTTTAGAAATCCCTGTCTAAGCCAAGAAATGGAAACAACATTAATCATACTTAAGACTTTGGAGAGGGCATTGTGATAACAAGTGTTTTCTTATGGAGATTACTCCTCAGGTCATTCTGTGCAAAAATACTTTATGGCAGAAATCAGGACTATTTGAAGAGAAACTAGAGAAGAGGCCCAAAGAAGGTCACAAGAGGTTACATGATGAGTCAGCCCAAATTCTAAAAGCTCAGGGCCACCAATTTCTAGCTCGAATGCAGTAATACACTCACTTAAAGGTGACAAATTAAGTTACATAAGTGGATTTCCTCAATGGACATTATGACATAAATAATAAAATACATGCAGTATTGCATACAGTGACAAAACATTGCTTATGGAATTAATTGAACTTGCCTTAACACCATGGAATGAGAGAGTAAACAACTATTTTTCACTCTAAGACAACTAAGAATGTTGAGTAAACTTACTGCAGCAGGGACATAATTTTCATTTAAGCCAATCATCTCTAATTCTGTTATTCCTGCTTGTTTTGTTTTGTTTTCAAGAAGAGGTCATCATTAAAATATGCAATATAAAGTGGTATTTCTCACTGGTGGTCTTGAAGGACATTCAGTGTTGGACAAAATCCACATTAGTTTAGTCACTGAGGGTTTTTGGTGGAAAAAAAATTTTTCTAATCGTATATTTCATTCTCTGAAAGGGATTCAGAAAATATGATCTCTATAATTTATCTTCAGAGTAATAATCAGAACACATACACAAACACATACTCAGTGCCTTTCACTGGGCATATTAAGAGCTATGACCTGTTCTTACTGAAGATGCATCATTCAATTTTTGTCAAATATTTTGAAAACCTGACCTCTGCAGGTGGTTTCATTTATACAGAGATTATTTAATCCATCCGGGCTCACAGGTGTATTAATATCAATAAAAGATTAATAGCTATGTTTAAGAGAGTACCTACTGGGAGCCGTAAACATTATCCTTTGGCCTCAGAGGAGCACTATGAAGTAACAAGGACTATTCTTGAGCACTTAGGATGTTTCAGGTCCTGTGCTAAGTTCTATCCTTGTTAGATATTGTAAATTTCACATGTAATCTGTGTAGTAGATGGTAAAAATTCAAAGAAAAATGGAAAATTTCAAAGAACAGATGGACTAAATAAGCAAGTGAAAAAAGAAAATTTTATCTAAAATAGCATATGAAAATATAACCAAAAGAAAAGTATGGGGTCTTTGGAAATGTATGTAAATGAGACAAACATGGCAGTGTTAGTGAATAAAATATATATAGTTTATTTTTTCTCACATTTTCCCAAAACAGTAAATGATGGAGAAATACCACAGTGCTGGTAATAAAAATAGAAATAATAACAACTATTTGTGTTTACTTTGAGGCAGATACTATGCTAAGAAAATATAAATTTATTGGAACTTACTGTAATGGGCGTAAACACTACCCTGACAAAAGTTTACCAATATCTCAGAAAGGGAAAGTCAGAAGTGAGATACTTGTGAGCTTTGAGGATTGGGCTAAAGTGACTTAATCTAGGTCAGTTGACTCGGGGACCTAACTGAGTTCATGATGTAATGCTTTAAGATTGGTGGGCACAGTGAGATGAGGGCCTTGGTAAGTAAATTGTTGTTGGATAAATAAGCTAATTATTTAGACGAGCAGAATGCTGTCTACAGAAAAATAATCTCAGAATTTCCTAAAGCAAATAGTAAAGCAAAAAGTAAAGTAATAGTAAAGTGGATTATGATCTTATCTTTCCATGGAAATGTATTTTTCTGAATCAAAACAAACAAAGTTATGTTAACATAGATGATCTCTTGTTTCTCAGACTTTTATCCTGGTCCAGTTTAAGCTGGAGGACAAACTATTTATCATCCAAACAATCAATCAAGATCCACACTGCTGTTTGAAGGATCATGACTGCATATCAGGTTTCAGGCAGGGAACATTTCAACCATGATGTATATCTGATATTTCTGTTCTTTTTCTTCGTGATCATTGTTGGATCATATATGGCACAGTGGTTACACAGAAACATTAAGACCATGGAGATCACAAATGTGAATGCTGAATTACAGATACCAACAGAAGGGTTATGAACAAAGTATTTTATACTTCTAAGCCAAGAATGTCCAAATTAAAACAAGAGATAGGATATTAGCCAAATTATCTAATTTTATTATTTCACTTTTTTAATTGAAGTATAGCTGATTTATAATGTGTTTATATATATACATATATATATATACATATACACACACATTCATTTTTATATTCTTTTCCATTATGGTTTATCACAGGATATTGAATATAGTTCCCTGTGCTATACAGTAGAACCTTGTTGTTTATTTCAATTTTTATTCCTCATGTGTTAGTAGTATAAAAGATGCCAGAAAGATCTCTGGGATGTGAGTACAATATTCTTCCCCTAAAATACCTCACATTTCATCCTGACAGGCTGATGTTTCTGGGACTGCTCTGTTTTGAAGCATCACCTGCCCAATATTATGAAATTCTTAGATGATGAGTTCTATGTCCTTACTAATATTGTCCAGTGCACCTGGCAAAATCTGAGCCATAGCATGGTTTAAAGACAACAGAAGAAAATTGTTCAGAATTATATATGAACTTTTTAATGAGAGTCTACCTTTATGATACCCAAATTCTTAAGACATTTATTAAGCTGTTGATTACTTTTAGTTGGGTTTTCTGTTGAGGTCAAAATCCCTGCTGTTTCCATAGCATTCCAAAATCATGGACTATTCCAAAGATATAACTGTATACTCTCTTAGCACTTGCTGACAAGTTCAGATTAGTAATAGAATAAGTTCTGCACCTGAGGTGATTTTTATTTCTTATTATTCAAGGCAAAGTCAGCTTTTGGACACACATGGACAATCAGGAATTCCCCTTCTTAAAGGTGAATAGAGTAAGTAGCAGGATGTTCAATATTAGTGATGACTAGGCAGGGAAAAATTCATTAAAAGTTCATAGAAGGTAAGCCTGCATGGTGAAAAATGTACATTTTCAGAAAAAAAAAACGTATTGCAGAGGAAGAGAAGTCAAGTCAGTAGAAGTCTCTGGTAGGATGGTTGCCGATACTATTGCCCTTAGATAAGGTGAGTAGACTTTTGCCACTAAGTCTAGGGAAAGGTTGTAGTAAATAACTGGTCTTTAAAAATCCTGATAAGGTTAAGTCAGGACACCAATGCTTGTCCAGACTGCCCATGTACAAATTGGTAAAAAGATTCAAGGTAATTAGGAAGGCCAAAGAGCTAATTTTAAATTGAATGTGTATGTGTGTACACACACACACACACACAGATTATGTCAGATCCAGGGAAGAAATTCAGTTACCAAAGACTAAGTTAAATCTTGTAGGTATGGCAATTCCCAAAATGTTGGGAACCTATTACATGCGCTATGAGATCCAAAAAAACCTCTTTAAAAAGAGTATTTTCTTAACAGTTGTAGGAAAGTTTTAAATAGTTTGTAGTATCTTAAGAGTAATGGATTTATTACTCTGGGATAAATTATTTCTTAGTCATTCCATTTTCTTCCAACAAAAATGTACTTTTTCTTCAGAAACTTTATATGCTTTCTGAGCTATACATAGTAGTTGGAATCAGCCTCAAAGCTCTGTTATCCTTAGAACACAGCTAAAAGTTTACCTGCTTATTGGATAAGTGTAGAATTACAGAGAGATTCAAGGACCTTTAAATTCTGGCTAAGGACTTGTGAAAAATAGAAGGGTGCCCCAGTACATCCCTGGACTAAAACTGTCTAGGTGTATTATTGATTTTTCCAGGAAAAGACAAAATACATAAACTCAGGTGGCATGGAAATCAAAATAGTAACAGGGATTTGCTGTCCACAGAGAAATAAAAATGACTATTTTATTCACAATCCCAAGGTCCTAAATGAATGGGTACCCCAGTCCTTTAGGTTTCTTCACTGTGAGAAGAGGACTGCTACAAGTTATGCTTAATTATTTCTCTATTAGACTTGTACGTAGAGATTTAGATGGGTCATTTAGAATGTGATGGGTTCTTCCTCAATTATTCTGCCAATGTCAGTAGATTTTTCTTTGCCCAAAAATAGTTGAAACCTCCTGGAGAAATTCAATTTGGGCTTGATTTAGACACAAAGCTACTGGTAAGCCATTGTCCAAATTAGGTATGCTCTGATTGTGAATAGGTGATCATCTGGGCTCTCAAGACCAAGGTCCTCTGGAAAGCATTTAAGTTGATAATTCCATTTAAATAGTACATTCCTACGCATGAAAGACTAGGTGTTCTGTCACAAAGGATGAAATGATGTTAAAGGTATGAAGGTAAAAGGTATAGATTGACAGGCGAAGTGTTTGTGGATTTTTGGAGATGCCCATCTATATACCTCATTGACTCTGAAGGAGAGATTGTGAAACTGTAGCAGGGTTTGTGGATTATATTTCTGAGCCTAAATCAGTCAACAACTTCAAAACTGTCTTTTAATAGGTAAAGAAGTTTGTCCTTTTGAGATTAAGTATAAGATGGGAAATCAGGCACATAATTACCCCTCAGATCAGCATCAGTTTCCTTAATCACGTCCTTTTTGTTTGTTTTCCTTTATTTTCATAGTTAGTACAGAATAACTTTTTTTTTTTTTTTTCCAATGTCCTTTCTACTTACAGTATCTACCAATGCCTTTATTCAGGAGGCTTCTTCCTCTGGTGCTTGATGAATTGGATGGAAATATCTAGTTGTTTTATCTGTAAGACTATTAACTTATTCTGAGTAGAATTCTGCTTTTGTTCCAAGGCTTTTTCAAAAGGTTGAGAAACTGGAGTTCTATCTTTCAGTGGGGCCACTTCCCATTCCAGTTGTTCTTGTATATTGCATATCCTAATTTTGGCTTAGGTCTCTTTACAAAAGTTAAGGAGAGAATTGAGGTCTCATCTCTTTCAAGATCTACTATTTTCTAACGGTATTAAAGAAAGAGTCTATTCCTAAAATTTCCAATGGACTCATCCTTTCTTTTTTTTAGGACTAAATGAGAATCCAATTTATTTTCACAGGAAATTCTTGGAGGGAAACTCCAAAATATTTTCTTTTCTATGTACAGAAGTCCTATATAGTTTTTCTATAAAATTTAGGATCTTTCAGTCTCCTTAGGATTATCCTGACTCCATTTTTTCATCCAATATTTTTTAACATCTAATTTTCTTACTGACGTATTAAGCATTTATATAGACCTGGGAGCTGTAGAGTGTATGTTGTTAGAACTATTCTAAATTCCTCTGTAAATTTTTACGAATCTTGTCTAGGCTTTCACAATGATTCTTAGTTCAGACTGAGATAAAAGCTAAAAATAAACTGTCAGGGGCTTGCCCATTTCTGAAGAAGATTTAACTTTAAGAGGCAATTAATATTTATGAATTTCAGCCTGGCCAGAAGGTAAGGGAGCAGGTCAGAAAAGGGGGTAAACACAGCAGATGAGGAGGAACAAAGAATAGGAAAGAGGAAAAGTAGGGGAAAGGCCATTGAGTTCAAGTTTACAAAGGAACCAAAGTTCTGATCATTTCTAACATACCTCTCCATTTAACAGTTTTGTTTATATCAGAGTTTGCAGAGTGACCTCTGTAATTTTAAATTGTCCTTGGTGAAATTACGCCTTTTAAAAAATAGTCTTGGGAATTGGATTTATAATGTAATACATGTAAAAAGGGTCCAGCATGCAGAAGGCAAAATTTTTAGATTTAGAAAGAGACAAAGCCATGATAATTTGGCAACAGTGTGTTTAAAGTCTTTACTTTGCACCTTGTTCCTGAGGCACCCAAGTTAATGGCTGACTTTTTAAAAATCCCAGACCAAATGATCTGAGATTCTTGGTGAACAGAAACTTTTTACAAGAGATTTCACATAGAAAAAGACTCTCACAGACTAAATAAGATTCAGGAACTTTCACGTAGGTTTTTAAAAGTGACCCCAGGCAAAGTTTGTCCAAAAGACATAAGTCTGAGAAGGAATCTTCTGAACTAACTTGTCTGCTGTGGGGCTGGCTCTAGGAAGCAATTTATCAGGGTAAATGTCTGGCCAAAACTTCCTCTTATAGACATAAAAGTGATAAGGACAAGAGACAATGAGTAATGTTGGTAATAAGACAGATTTCCATTAAACATGAACATTTTTAAACTTGATCAGATTACCCAAGATGTCCTAAAATAGATCTTATTTCCTAATAGACAAAATTATCATTTAGAAACCTGATGAAAGCAAATCAGACTCAATATCAATATTTATACTCCACTGTTGATGGTTAAAGAGACTTCCCCAAGGATTCCCCAGTGGAGCATGGTATTTCCAAGTTAAGGGTCAAGGGCCACAATAGAGAGGGGATCTCAACTGGATCACAACCGGGCTTCCAGTTTATTGATCTCAAAATATCAGCAGATAATCTGTTTTTTAGTAAAGCCAAATCTAAATTTATTAGAATTTATAGTAATCAGAGAGAACATCACCTTGAAAGAATCTTAGCAATGTCTCAGAAGGGTAAGGCAAAGTAGGATATTAACGGAGCTTTGGGGTAAGGGCTGAAGTGATTTAACACAAGTCTTTCAAGGTTGGGAACTAATTGCTATTAGGAAAAGTTGATATAATAGTTTAGGATTGGTGGACCTGAGGCAATAAACTATGAACTGTTTGCTCAGCTGAACAGACTATTATCTACAATAAACAGATCTGTAGTAATGTCAGGGAAAAATAAACAGTGAAGTTATTTATTGGTTTCAAATAAATTTGTGGAAAATGTTTTCCTAACAACAATTAAATCACTGACACACATACTTATCTGAGTAATGTTGACATAACTGATCAGCTGACCTCAACCCTCATAGTCTTATAAAATAGATATGAATAGTTAATACTTACATGGCATTTAGTTTGTGCCAGGTATTGTTCTCCCTGCTTCACAATTATATCACTTAACACTTGAAGTAATTCTATGAGGTAGGTACTTTTTTTTTCAAATTGGAGTATAGTTGATTTACACTGTTAATTTCTACTGTACAGCAAAGTGATTCAGTTGTATACACACACACACACACACACATATATATATACATTTTTTTAATGTTCCTTTCCATTATGGTTTATCACAGGAGTTAAATATAGAGCACTGTGCTATATAGTAGGACTTTATTGTTCATTCTATATATAATAGCTTGCATCTGCTAACCCCACTCCATCCTTCCCCCCTCACCCTTGACAACCACAAGTCTTTTATGTCTGTGATTCTCTTTCTCTATCGTAGATAGGTTCATTTCTGTTATATTTTAGATTCCACATATAAATGATATCATATGGTATTTGTCTTTCTCTTTCTGACTTAGTATGATAATCTCCAGGTCCATCCATGCTGCTGCAAATAACTTTGTTTCATTCTTTTTTATGGCTGGGTAATATTCCACTGTATATATATATATATATATATATATATATATATATATACATACCACATCTTCCTTATCCATTCATCTGTTGAAGGACACTTAGGTTGTTTCCATGTCTTTGCTAATGTAAATAGTGCTGCTATGAACATACAGGTGCATGTATTTTTTGGATTATAGTTTTGTCTGGGTATATGCCCAGGAGTGGGATTGCTGAATCATACATCGACCCTATTTTTAGTTCTTTGAGGAACCTCCATACTGTTTTCCACAGTGGCTGCACCAACTTACATTCCCACCAACAGTGGAGAAGGGTTCCTTTCTCTCCACACCCCCTCCAGCATTTGGTATTTGTGGGCTTTTTAATGAAGGCTATCTGACTGTATGAGGTGTTGCCTCATTGTAGTTTTGATTTGCATTTCTCTAATAATTAGCAACATTGAGCATCTTATCATGTGCCTATTGGCCATCTGGATGTCTTCTTTACAAAAATGTCTTTTTAGGTCTTCTGCCCATTTTTAGATTGGATCTTTGTTTTTTTGTTGTTGAGTTGTATGAGCTGTTTGTATATTTTGTAGATTAAGCCCTTGTTGACTGCATCATTTGCAAATATTTCCTCCCAGTCTGCTGATTGTCTTTTCATTTTGTTTATGGTATCTTTTGCTGTGCAAAAGCTTGTAAGTTTGATTAGGTTCCATTTGTTTATTTTTGTTTTTATTTCTATTGCCTTGGGAGACTGACCTAAGAAAACACGGGTACGATTTTTGTCAGTGAACGTTTTGCCTATGATCCCTTCTAGGAGTTTTATGGTGTCATATCCTATGTTTAAGTCTTTAAGCCACTTTGAGTTTATTTTTCTGTATGGTGTGAAGGCATGTTTTACCTTAATTAACTTACAGCAGCTGTCCAACTTTCCCAACAACACTTGCTGAAGACACTTTTCCCCATTGTATATTCTTGCCTCCTTTGTCAAACATTAATTGACCATAGGGGTGTGGGTTTATTTCTGGGATCTCTATTCTGTTCCATTGATTTGTCTGTTTTTGTGCCAATACCACACTGTTTTGATTACTGTAGCTTTGTAGTAGTGTCTGAAATCTGAGAGGGTTATGCCTCCTGTTCAGTCTTTTCCTTCAGGATTGCTTTGGCAATTCTGGGTCTTTTATGGTTCCATAAAAATTTTAGGATTATTCTAGGTCTGTGAAAAATGTCTTGGGTAATTTGATAGGGATCATGTTAAATCTGTAGATTGCTTTGGGTAATATGACCATTTTAACAATATAAATTCTTTCAATCCAAGAGCATGTGATATCTTTCCATTTTCTGAATCATCTTTAATTTCCTTTATTTAATATTTTATTGTCCTCAGCATATAAATCTTTCACCTCCTTGATGAGGTTTATTCCCAAAGTATTTTATTTTTTTGATGCTACTTTAAAATGGATTATTTACATTTCCTTTCTGATATTTCATTGTTAGTGTAAAGAAATGCAACTGATTTTTTGTTGTTTTTTTTTTTTTTTTTTTTGCGGTACGCGGGCCCCTCACTGTTGCGGTCTCTCCCGTTGCGGAGCACAGGCTCCAGACGCGCAGGCTCAGTGGCCATGGCTCACAGGCCCAGCCGCTCCGTGGCATGTGGGATTTTCCCGGACCGGGGCACGAACCCGTGTCCCCTGCATCGGCAGGCGGACTCTAAACCACTGCGCCAGCAGGGAAGCCCTGCAACTGATTTTTGTATGTTAATCTTGTATCCTGCTACCTTGCTGAATTTGTTTATGAGTTCTAGTAGTTTTTGTGTGGAGTCTTTAGGATTTTCTATATATGTATTATCATCTCATCTGCATATAATGACAATTTTACCTCTTACTTTCCACGTTGGATACCTTTTTGTGTGTGTGTGTCTGATTGCTGTGAATAGGACTTCCATACTATGTTGAAGAGAAGTCGTGAAAGTAGGCATCCTTGTCTTGTTCCAGATTTTAGTGGGAAGGCTTTTAGCTTTTCACTGTTATTACATTTTGGCTGTGGGTTTGACATAAATCACTTTTATTAAGTTGAGATATGTTTTCTCTGTACCCACTTTGGTAAGAGTTTTTATCATTAATGGATGTCAGTTCTGTCAGATGCTTTTTCTGAATCTATTGAGATGATCATGTCGTTGTCCTTTTTTTGTTGATGTGGTGTATGACACTGATTGATCTGCATATGCTGAACCATCCTTGTGAACTTAGGATGAATCCCACTTGGTCATGGTGTATGATCTTTATAATGTGTTGTTGGATTCGGTTTGCTAATAGTTTGTTGAGAATTTTTATATTCAAAGGTATTGGCCTGTAATTTTATTTTTTAGTGATATCTCTGTCTGGTTTTGGTATCAGGGTGTTGTTGGCTTCATAGAATATGTTTGGGAGTGTTCCCTTCTCGTCCATCTTTTGGAAGGATTAGTATAAGTTCTTTGTATGTTTGGTACAATTAGCCTTGAAGCCATCTGGTCTTAGATTTTTGTTTATAGGGATTTTATATATTACAGATTCTGTTTCACTTCTAGTGATTGGTCTGTTCAAATTGTCTAGCCCTTCTTGGTTCCATTTTGCTGGCCTGTATGTTTTTAGAAACTTGTCCATTTCTTCTACATTGTCTAATTTGTTGGCACATAACTGAACACAGTATTCTTATGTTTTTTTTTTTTTGTATTTCTGTGGTATCAGTTGTGTCTCCTTTCTCAATTCTTACTTTATTTGGGTTCTCTCTTTTCTTCTTGGTGAGCCTGGCCAGAGGTTTATCTATTTTGTTTAACCTTTTAAAGAACCAGCTCTTGGTTTTATTGATTTTTTCTATTGTTTTTAAATCTCTATTTTATTTCCTCTCTGATATTTATTATTTCCTTCCTTCTGCTGACTTGAGGTTTTGTTTGTTCTTCTATTTTCTAATTCTGTTAAGTGGTAAATTAGGTTGTTTGAGATTTTTCTTGTTTATTGTGGAAGGGCTGTATCACTATTTGAAGCTGAACTTCTTTTGCTGCATCCTATAGATTTTGTATGGTTGCATTTTCATTTGTCTCAGGGTATTTTTCAATTTCCTCTTTGATTTCATCATTGCCCCATTGGTATTTCTAGTAGCATGTTGTTTAGTCTCCATGTAATCATTTTTTTTCTCATTACTTTTCCTGTAGTTGATTTTAGTTTCATGCTTTTGTGGTCAGAAAAGATGCTTGAGATTAATTTCTATACTCTTAAATTTGCTGAGGCTTGTTTTGTGCCCCAGTATATGGTCAATCCTAGAGGATATTCCATATGCACTTGAAAATAATATGTACTTATTGAATGTAATATTCTGAAAATATCAATTCAGTCTAACTGTTCTATTTTATCATTTAAGATCTCTGTTGCCTTATTGATTTTCTGTCTAGGAGATCTGTTCATTGATGTGAGTGTGGTGTTAAAGTCTCCTACTATTATTGTAGTCCTATCAGTTTCTCCCTTTACGTCTGTATTTGTTGTATGTATTTGGGTGCTCCTATATTAGGTGCATGTAGGTTGACAAGTGTAAAATCATCTTCTTGTATTTGTATTTATCCTTTAATCATTACATAGCATCCTTCTTTCTTTCTTTATGGACTTTGTTTTAAAGTCTGTTTTGTCTGATTCATATCTTTATTTCCTTTACTGCTTTATTT
Organism: Stenella coeruleoalba; assembly: GCF_951394435.1. Classification (NCBI taxonomy): domain Eukaryota; kingdom Metazoa; phylum Chordata; class Mammalia; order Artiodactyla; family Delphinidae; genus Stenella; species Stenella coeruleoalba. The sequence goes on along the minus strand of NC_137162.1, from coordinate 41,482,643 downwards.
CCATTTACATGACATATAATTTTCCATACCCTCACTTTCAATCTATGTGTGTCCTTTGCCCTAAAGTGGGTCTCTTGTAGGCAGCATGTTGTAAGCTTTTTTTTCTGCCACTGTGTCTTTTGATTGGAGAATTTAGTTCATTGAAATTTAGGGTGATCATTGATAGGTGTGTATTTATTGCCATTTTAAACCTTGTTTTCCCATTGATTCTGTGTTTCTTCATTTTTCTTTTTGTGGTTTGATGATTTCCTTTTATTTTATGCTTGTGTCTTTTTTTTCAGTTTTTGTGAATCTATTGTATGTTTTTGATCTGCGGTTACCCTGTTTTTCAAGTATGTTAACCCCTTCTTACATCTACTTGCTTTAGACTGATAGTCATATGGGCTCAAACACATTCTAAAAACGAATCTACATTTTCTCACTCTCCTCCCTCACATTTTATGATTCTGATGTCCTCTTTTACATCTTCAGGTTCATCCTTTTGCTGTTCATCGTGGTTATCATTGTTTTCACCTGTGTACTTGGCTTATTTAAGTACTTGGCTTATTTAAGTGATTTACTTTCCAATAGTGATTTTTTTCTTTCTTATAAATTCTTGCTTCTTTTATATTCAGAGGAGACCTTTCAATATTTCATTTAGGATAGGTTTAGTATTGATGTATTATTTTAGTTTTTACTTGTCTGAGAAATTCTCTCCTATTATAAGTGATAATCTTGTTAGGTAAAGCATTCTAGGTTGCAGATTTTTCCGTTTCAAGATTTTGATTTGGAATATATCTTGCCACTCTCTTACTTCTGTAGAGAAATCAACTGATAGCCTTATGGGGGTTCCCTGGTAATTAACTCTTTGTTTTTCTCTTGTTGCCTTTAGAATCCTCTCTTTAACTTTTGCCATTATAATACGTCTTAGTGTGACTCTGTTTGGGTTCACCTTTTTGGGGACCTTCTGTTCTTCCTGTAGCTGGATATCTGTTTCCTTCTTTAGTTTTGGGACATTTTCAGCCACAATTTCTTCAAATACATTTTCAATCCCCTTCCTTCTTCTCCTTATGGAATCCCTATTATGCACAGATTGGCACACTATACATTATCCCATAGGTCTCTTATATTGTTCTCATTTTTTTCATTTGGGTTTTTGTCTACTCTTCTGATTGAGTGATTTCCATTATTCTATCTCCAGATCACTTATTCAGTCTTCTGCATTATTCATTCTGCTATTCTTCATTGCCTTTAGTTCAGCTTTTGTGCTGCAGATGAGGTTTTTAAATTTTTTTGGCTCCTCTTTATAGTTCCTTTTTGAACTTGGTGTCTATTAGACTGGAGAGGTGTGTGTGTTTCATTGTCCATTCTTTCAGGGGAATTCTTGGTTTTTTAACTGGGAGTGGTTCCTCTGCTTCCTCATTTTACTTATATTTCTCTTACTCTGTAAGTTTAGGAGAGATGACTATCAACTGTGGTCTTGGAGAGCTATTTATATGTGGGAGTATCCTTGTGTAGCTTGTCTGGGTTTAATATTTTTGGTGTGAGGGCTGTTTTTAGTATGGGTGCCTGCTGCCACTTTCCTCAATGTGTGCTGTTCATTATCCCCTTGACAGGGGTTGGGCAGATGTGGTGGCTGGTGCCAAGAACCTGGGGTTCTTGGCGGTAGGAGCTTGTGACTGCTCCCAGAGCTCATGTAGGTGGTGTCGTGTCACCTGAAAGTGCACATGGCAAGAGAGGTTGCTATGGTGGGTGCCAACCCTCCCCTTGCATGCCCCCCAACAATGGCACCTCACCTTTAAGGTGGGCCCAGCCTTCCTCCACATAAAACCTCAGCTGCAGTCACCCCAGACTCCAGCCCCTTCAGGCTGTCTCTGTGTAGCCAACCCCAGTCCTCTCCCCTGGTCTGATCTCCAAACTCCGAGGTTTAGCACCCAGCCCTAGTATGCACTGACCAGTTGTGTAGGCCTCTCTCCATTCTGTCTGCTGCAAACCAGTTGCTGTGCTCTCTTCTGAGGCTTCGAAGCTCCCCCTCTGTCCCTGCTGATCTCCTTACTGGTGAGAGGACTTCCCACGGTGTGGTATACTTTCTTCTTTCGGAGCTCCCTCCTAGGGGCACAGGACCACCGTCCTTATTCCTTTCTTTCTTTTTACCAGGTTACATGGAGATTTTCTTGCTCTTTCAGAAGTCTGAGGTGTTCTGCCAGCACTCAGTAGATATTCTGTGAGATTCATTCCACATGAAGATGTATTTTTGATCTATCTGTGGGAGGAGGTGAGCCCCACGTCCTACTACTCCACCATTTTGATTGGTCCCCCTGAGGTAGATACTCTTATTTTCCCCTTTTTACAATAAGGAAACTGAGACCCAGATTACATAAATAACTTGCCCAAGACAAAACAAGGAGTAAGTAATCAGCTGAACTTCAAATCCAAGCAAACTAGTACAGAGACTGTGTTCTTAATTAATATGGTTTAATGCCTGTAATATATTAATAATTACAGAAAAGTTTTAGAAATAGAGAACTGATAATGTCAGTAAAGGGTTTCATGAGAGAGCATAGACATATGTCAGATAGAGGCTTGACTTCTCACTCTGCCATTTACAATCATTGTAACAATGGGAAATTTGCTTCATGTGTATGAGCTGCCTTCTCTTGAACTATAAATTAAAAATAATCGTTTACTTTTCTCCAATTGTGAAAGATTTTTAAATGGAGCTAGTACATAAAGAATAGACAGGTGTAGTCTTATAGAGAGTAGAGGAGAGAACATTCTACAAGGAAAGAGTTTAATCAAATACCCAGAATTGTATACAAGCCAGAATCTTCAAAAGATTCTGAAGTATTTCTAACTTTAATAAAATATTTGTACTGGGGAATATGGGAGAATAGTAGTTGGTGTCAAAGTAGTCAAGTTACATGAGTCCTGAAATGATTTAGTGGAAGCTCTAATTGATGTGGCTGAAAGGGAAAGTACAAATGATACTTTGTAACATTTCTTTCAAATTGTAAGCATGCTTTATCTTTAATAATATGCTGTGCAGGATTTGACAGAAATTTACAAATATTAAAATAAGTGAGTTCCTAATTTCTATTTGTGGGCATAGGTCAGCTCAAATTATTTTTCAGGTTCAAACTACATTTGTACTATATTCTTCTAGGAAACATACTATTTCTGAAGTGCGTGTAAATGAGGAAAACTGAAAGATATTCCTGACAATGGGGATGAAATATTTTTAAAAATCTAATTGAAGTACACACAATAGTGAAAATCATAGCCTGCTGTGTTTTAAAGTCAATCAGTTTATGAACATTTTCTAAGCAAGAGAAAGTGATTTGTGTTACTCAGGATGTTGACGCATTGTAGTATACCAAAGTAAAAACTGAATTTTGGTGTCAAGATTTTCTAAAATCTAGGTATTTATTATATTTTGTCCCCAAGTTATTCTTTTAAGCCATCTTCTAATTGTTTTGTTTTAATTCATTTCAATGTTTCTCTATGGTTATGATTTCTAAACATTAGGTTTATGCAATCATGCACAAAGCATAAATATATTAAAAGTAGCTGATATTTGATTTCTAGAGTAACATCCTATTTATTTGGTTTAGTACATCTTGTTTTCTTGCAAACACAGTGCAAATACTTTGATTCAACATGGATTCAAATTTGTCCCCACACTTCCTGTTTATATTTGTGTCCATATGTTGTTTTTTTCTTTAGCATTTAAAGACTTTTGATGTTTACTACCTCTGTAATGTTAAAAACATTTTTGAGGACTAATGTTAACTTGTTCTAAACAGAGAAATTTTGAATTTTCTCTTAAAACATGAATTTAATTGTACCACCCAATACAAATTAGAGGTCTCATGTAAATTTGCATTGTATTTAAAGACGAATCGCATTATCCTTATTAAAACTTCATATACTTGAAAAATGCTGATTTTTTCTTAAAAAATTCTAGGATAATTCAGCTATCATATATTTTTAGGTACTGTCATAGAAAATTGATGTACTGAGCAATCTGTCTTTGCATCACATCATTAAGTAACTTTTACATAAGGCCATTTTCAAGTTTAGTTGCAGTTCAACAGAAAACAAAAACACTGAGTACTGGCACCCCCCCCACACACACACACACACACACAAGGTGGATTGAGGTGGGGCTGAGAGCAGTATGAACAACAGTGTACTTTTGAGCCCACACAACAGGTGAAAGGTGACACAACAGAGCACACCCACAGGTGTACTGCTCCAGTAGAGGCATACTCAGTGGTTCCTCTCCCAGTATGAGTGCTCCAAATCCTGGTGACCTCGCACTGCAAATCATAAAAACATCTCAGAAAGGGAGCTGGAGGCTCTACTCCAACAACTAGGGAGCAGACCCTGCCTTAGACAGGACAGTGATAACCATAGAGCAAAGAGGAGGCCCCACTCAATATCTAGTGCAGGCTCATGTCACCACAATATCACACACCTCTTATCAAGGGGATAATGGCCAACGTACACAGAGAAAAGAGTTGGTAGAGAAAACGTAATTTTTTTTTCTAGAATATGTTTGAGGCTATATGACTACCAGTCCAAAACAAGTAGATATAGGAAGGGGTTAACATACTTGAAAAATAGGCCAACCACAAAAGGAAAAACAAAAAGGAAAACATAAGGACAAAGAAGAAATATAAAATCAATGGGAAAACAAGGAGTAAAATGTCAATGAATACATGTCTATCAGTAATTACCTTAAATGTCAATGGACTAAATGCTCCAATCAAAAGACAAAGAGTGGCAGATTGGATTAAAGCAAAAAACAAGAGCCTACACTATGCTGCCTACAAGAGACCCCCTTTAGGGCAAAAGACACACATAGATTAAAAGTGAGGAGATGGAGAAAGACACTGCATGCAAATGGAAATGACAAGAAAGCAGGGGTCGCAATACTCATATCAGAAAGTAGACCTTAAAACAAATGCTATAAAGAAAGATAAAGAAGGACACTATATAATGATAAAAAATCAATACAAGGAGAGAATATTACACTCATCAACATATATGCACCCAAATACAAATGACAAATACTAACAGACACAAAGGGAGAAACTGACAGGAATACAATAATAGTAGGAAACTTTATCACCCCACTCATCACTGCATAGATCTTCTAGATAGAAAATCAATAAGGCAACAGAGATCCTAACTAATACAATAGAATAATCTCCAGGACATTAAATCCAAAAGACATTAAATCCAAAAAAGAATCCAAAAGAATAATCTCCAGGACATTAAATCCAAAAAGAATCTCCAGGACATTAAATCCAAAAGAAACATTAAATAATCTCCAGGACATTAAATCCAAAAGAAACATTAAATCCAAAAGAAACATTAAATCCAAAACAGAATATACATTCTTTTCAAGTGCACATGGAACATCCTCTACATACTTGGGCACAAAACAAATCTCAACAAATTTAAGAGTATAGAAATTATTTTAAGCATCTTTTCTGACCACAAAAGCATGAAACTAGAAATCAACCACAGAAAAAGAAACCAGAAAAAAAGAAACAAAAAACAAACAAGAAAACAATGACATGGTGACTAAACAACATGCTACTAAAAACACAATGGGTCAGTGATGAAATCAAAGAAGAAATTTTAAAATACTTTGAGGCAAATGACAATGAAAATACAACCATACAAAATCTATGAGATGCAGCAAAAGCAATTTTTAGAGGGAAGGTCATAGTGATACAGGCCTTCCTTAAGAAACAAGAAAAATCTCAAGTAAAACATTAACCCACCACCTAAAAGAATTAGAAAAAGAAGAACAAACAAAACCTCAAGTCAGGAGAAGGAAGGATATAATAAAGATCAGAGAGGAAATAAATAAAATAGAAATTTGAAAAAATTAATAAAACCAAGAGCTTGTTCTCTAAAAGAGTAAATAAAGTTGAACAAACCTCTGGCCAGGCTCACCAAGAAGAAAAGAGAGAAGACCCAAATAAACAAGATAAGAAATGAAAGAGGAGAAATCAGAACAGATACCACAGAAATACAAAAAAAAAAAAAAAAAGACAGTATTATGAACAATTATATGCAACAAGTTTGACAATCTTTAAGAAATGGACTTCTTAGAAATATACAGCACAACAAAACTGAATAAAGAAGAAATAGATAACTTGAACAGACCAATCACTAGAAATTACATAGAATGTGTAATTAGAGGGAAAATAAAATAAAAGCCAACCCCTTACAAACAAAATTCCAGGACCAGATGTCTCTTCACTGGAGAAGTTTACCAAACATACAAAGAAGAACTTACACCAATCCTTATACACAGATGAGATGTCATTATACGCAGATGAGATGTCATTATATGCAGATGAGATGTCATTATACGCAGATAAGATAATATATATATATATATAGAAAACTCTAAGACTCCACACAAAAACTACCAGAACTCATAAACAAATTCAACAAGGTAGCAGGATACAAGATTAACATACGAAAATCAGTTGCGTTACTTTACACTAACAATGAAATATCAGAAAGGGAATGTAAACAATCCGTTTTAAAGTAGCACCAGAAAAATAAAATACTTGACAATATACCTCACCAAGGAGGTGAAAGATTTATATGCTGAGGACAATAAAACATTAAATGAAGGAAATTAAAGATGATTCAGAAAATGGAAAGATATCACATGCTCTTGGATTGAAAGAATTTATATTGTTAAAATGTACTACCCAAAGCAATCTACAGATTTAACATGAACCCTATCAAATTAGCCATGACATTTTTCACAGACCTAGAATAATCCTAAAATTTTTATGGAACCGTAAAAGACCCAGAATTGCCAAAGCAATCCTGAAGGAAAAGAACAAACAGGAGGCATAACCCTCTCATATTTCAGACACTACTACAAAGCTACAGTAATCAAAACAGTGTAGTATTGGCACAAAAATAGACAAATCAATGGAACAGAATAGAGATCCCAGAAATAAACCCACACCCCTACGGTCAATTAATGTTTGACAAAGGAGGCAAGAATATACAATGGGGAAAAGTGTCTTCAGCAAGTGTTGTTGGGAAAGTTGGACAGCTGCTGTAAGTCAATGAAGGTAGAACACACCCTCACACCATACAGAAAAATAAACTCAAAGTGGCTTAAAGACTTAAACATAGGATATGACACCATAAAACTCCTAGAAGAGATCATAGGTAAAACGTTCACTGACATAACTCGTACCAGTGTTTTCTTAGGTCAGTCTCCCAAGGCAATAGAAATAAAAACAAAAATAAACAAATGGGACCTAATCAAACTTACAAGCTTTTGCACAGCAAAAGATACCATAAACAAAATGAAAAGACAATCAGCAGACTGGGAGGAAATATTTGAAAATGCAGCCGAGGGCTTAATCTACAAAATATATGAACAGCTCATACAACTCAACAACAAAAAAAGATCCAATCTAAAAATGGGCAGAAGACCTAAATAGGTATTTCTCCAAAGAAGACATCCAGATGGCCAATAGGTACATGATAAGATGCTCAACATTACTAATTATTAGAGAAATGCAAATCAAAACTACAATGAGGTAACACCTCATACAGTCAGAATGGCCTTAATTAAAAAGCCCACAGGGCTTCCCTGGTGGTGCAGTGGTTGAGAGTCCGCCTGCCAATGCAGGGGACACAGGTTCGTGCCCCGGTCCGGGAAGATCCCACATGCCGTGGAGCAGCTAGGCCCGTGAGCCATGGCCACTGAGCCTGCGCAAAGGCCACAACAGTGAGAGGCCCGCGTACCGGAAAAAAAAAAAAGCCCACAAATACCAAATGCTGGAGGGGGTGTGGAGAATAAGGAACCCTTCTACACTGTTGGTGGGAATGTAAGTTGGTGCAGCCACTATGGAAAACAGTATGGAGGTTCCTCAAAGAACTAAAAATAGTGTCGACGTATGATTCAGCAATCCCACTCCTGGGCATATACCCAGACAAAATTATAATTCAGAAAATACATGCACCCTTATGTTCATAGCAGCACTATTTACATTAGCAAAGACATGGAAACAACCTAAATGTCCTTCAACCGATGAATGGATAAAGAAGATGTGGTGTATATATACATATATATATATATATATGTATATGTATATATACACACATACATACAGTGGAATATTACCCAGCCATAAAAAGAAATAATGTTATTTGCAGCAACATGCATGGATGGACCTAGAGATTGTCATACTAAGTGAAGTAAGTCAGAAAGAGAAAGACATATACCGTATGATGTCACTTATATGTGGAATCTAAAATATGACCTAAATCAACATATCTACGCAACCAAAACAGACTCACTGATATAGATAAATGACTTGTGGTTGCTGGGGGTCGGGGTGGGGGTGCTTGGTAGAGGCGGGAAGCACTGGGAGTTTGGCATTAGCAGAGGCAAAGTATTATATATAAGATGAATAAATAACAAGATCCTATTGTATAGCACAGGGAACTATATTCAATATCCTGTGACAAATCATCAGGGAAAAGAATATGGAAAAGAATGTGTGTGTGTGTGTGTGTGTGTGTGTGTGTGTGTGTGTATGTCAGTTTGTTGTACAGAAGAAATTAACACAATGTTGCAAATCAACTATAATTCAAAAAATATTTTTAAAAAATTCATATACTTGAAAAATGGTTAGTTTTTTTCTTAAAAATTCTTGGATAATTCAGCTATCCTGCATTTTTAGGTATTGTCATAGAAAATCGATGTAGCAAGAAATCTGTCTTGGCTTTGCATCATTAAGTGACTTTTACATAAGGCCATTTTCAAGTTTAGTTGCAGTTCAACAGAAAATAAAAACACTGAGCGCTGGCACCCCCCACCCACCACCACACACATACACACACACTCAAGGCAAGAAAAAGAGCGAGGGATCACTGGTTCTAAAGGAAAATGGCCAAAGAGAGTTTTCCAAATCTAAGTTATACATAATCTAATTGAATGCAACTGGCTTAACAGAAATAGGGTTTATATTCTAATGCCCACAAATACTCTTTTTCTAGCTACAGAGAGTTCATATTGGAAACTGTAATAAATAACAGTGAGCTTTCTATTTCCAGGATTGTGGCTGACTAGAATTTCAGAACATTACTCAGTAAAAATGCTGATAACAAAAATGAAACAAAACTTTTTTTAATGTGGTAATATGAGGGAATAGATAAAATCACCCTAAGGCCAGATAAAATAAGAAAACACTGAGTCTACTAACATAACCAACTTTGAAGCCCACATTTATTTTGGAGTAACTGCCAATGGTGTGGATTATGTGTTTTAAGATTTTAAGACTTTTGAGCATGGAGTTCAAGATGGCAGAGTAGGAGGCCATTGAGCTCACATTCCCCTCCAAACACCAAAAATTACATCTACATGTAAAACAATTCTCATAGAAAACAAGCCAGAAACTGGCAGAAGATCTCTTATACAATCAAAGCTGCAAGAAAGATCCCCACATAACTGGGTAGGACCAAAAAAAAAACAAAAAAGGCATCAGGATGGGACTGGAACCCCTGGGAGTGGTAAGAAGGGAGTATCCACGTCAGCAGACCCTTCCTCTGTGAAACCCCCCTGTCTGCCAGAGGTTTGATGAAACAGAGAGTGTATAGGGAGAGGCCTGGACTCTGCTTGTGAGGAGTGTGTGAGTACTGGCTTGCTAGCAATCAGGGTAGAGAGAGACAAGCACTGACAGCTTCCACCTCACTGCACTTCCCAGACCAAAACACACGCCAGGCAGAGCTGCTAGTATGCACAGCAGCTAGGCACTGAAACTCGGGCAGAGGAGCCCTGGGAGAGAGCTCAATCTAGCTTCACAATGGCATCCCAGAGGGCCTGGAGTATGGTCCAGGTTGCCATTGTTAGTGCACTCACTCAGGGCAGGGTGCAGGTCCACCATAGAAGACCCATTGTCAGTGTGCTCACTGCAAGGGCTTGGATCTAGGGTGGGCCTCATGTCTGAACCCATAATCTTCCCACCTACAGTGGGGGCGTGTCCTGCAGTGGCAGACATTGTTGGCTCCCACACGAGGTGGTGGGCAGCATCACAGAATTGTACATCCTGGCAGCAGCACCTGGGGAGGAATAAGCAGTTGTTCCTTTCCCAGTGGTAGCATTCCTGTTCCATACACCTCACACCACAGCTTGAAGCTCAATCTGAGGTGGAAAGGCAACACAGCCACATTGATTCCTGCAGCCACAATACCTTGGCCCTCAGTGCCAGCCATGCACTAGATCTGGGATGAATACAACAGAGAAAGGAACACAACCATGAGGTGCTTCTGGGCAAAACCATGGTTGCCTGCGTGGGCAGCACATAGGTTCCCTGTGACAACACAGGCCTCACTTGGTTCAGAGCTCACCTCCTTGGAGAGAGAGCATACACTTAAGAGCAATGGAGCCTCATCAAACTTGACCCTCAAGGCTTCTACTCCAACAACTGGAGAGCATACCCTGCCCTTGATAAGGCTGCGACAGCCACAGAACAAAGAGGAGGCCTCACTTAATAGCCAGGGCAGTCTCTGAACACACAATACCCTCTATATCAAGTGGATAATGGCCAGCACACTAAGAGGAAAAATATGGCAGGCATTCATATCAAAAACAGACTTCACATCAAAAATATTGGGCTTGTCCTATATCTTGATTGTGGTGGTGGTTACACAACTCTACACAACTGAAATTTGTCAAATTTCATAGAATTGTACACAAAAAGGTAAATTTAACTGTATATTAAAAAATGTATCTTAATAAACTTCAGTAAAATAACAAAATATATATATTGGGCTCATACAGTCTACCCAGGGACCCTTCCATATAAAAACACCCATTTAAGATAACAGTATATAACTGTTTCTCCTAAATTCATAGACACAGAGAAATTCAAGTAAAATGCAAAAGCAGAGGAACTACACCCAATTAAAAGAACAAGAGGAATACCCTGAAAGAATAAACAAAGAAACAGGCCTCTCCAGTCTACCAGACCCCAAGTTCAAAAAGAAGGTAATAAAAATGCTAAAAAAAATTAAGAAAGAGTGTTGAAAGAAATGCAAATCACTCTAACAAGGAACTAGAAAATATAAAGAGGAATCAATCAAAATCAGACAACTGGGCTTCCCTGGTGGCGCAGTGGTTGAGAGTCCGCCTGCCGATGCAGGAGACATGGGTTTGTGCCCCGGTCCGGGAAGATCCCACATGCCACGGAGCAGCTGGGCCTGTGAGCCATGGCCGCTGAGCCTGCGCGTCTGGAGCCTGTGCTCCGCAACAGGAGAGGCCACAACAGTGAGAGGCCCGCATACCGCAAAAAAAAAAAAATCCGACAACTCTATTGCTGAGATACAAACCAATCTAAAAGCAATGAATACAATGCAGAAGAATGAATAAGTGATCTGGAAGATAAAACAATGGGGATGACAATCAGCAACAGAGAGAAAGACAAATTTTAAAAAAATGAACACAACATATGAGATCTATTGGATAATATAAAACATACCAACCTATGAACAGGGGTTCCAGAAGGAGAAGAAAAATGGAAGGGGTTCATAAACGTATTTGGGAACCTCCCTGGTGGCACAGTGGTTAAGAATCCACCTGCCAATGCAGGGAACACGTGTTTGAGCCCTGGTCCAGGAAGATCCCACATGCCGTGGAGCAACTAAGCCCATGCACCACAACTACTGAGCCTGCGCTCTAGAGCCCACGAGCCACAACTACTGAAGCCCGCATGCCTAGAGCCCATGCTCCGCAACAAGAGAAGCCACCACAATGAGAAGTCCGTGCACCACAACAAAGAGTAGCCCACGCTCACCGCAACTAGAGAAAGCCTGCACACAGCAACAAAGACCCAGTGCAGTCAAATAAATTAAATAAATATATTAATTAATTAATTTTAAAAAATGTTTTTGAAGAAATTGTGGCTGAAAACTTCCCCAACCTAAAGGAGGAAACATATCCAGCTACAGGTAGCACAGAGGGTCCCAAAAAAGAAGAAACTAAACAGACCCACACCAAGACATATCATAATTAAAACAGCAAAAGTGAAAGAGATTATTCTAAAGGCAGTAAAAGAAAACGAGTCAGTTACTAGGGAACCCACACAAGACTATCAGCTGTTTTCTCTACCGAAATATTGCAGGGCAGAAGGGAGTGGCAAGATATATTCAAAGTCCTAAAAGGGAAAAACCTGCAACCCAGGATATTCTACCCAGCAACATTATCATTTACAATTGAAGGAGAGATAAAGAATGTCTTAGACAAGCAAAAATAAAATAATACACCAATACTAAACCTATCCTAAAAGAAATATTGAAAGGTCTTCTCTAAATATAAAAGGAGAATCTATAGGAAAGAGAGTATCACAATAGGAAAGGCACATATATAAAAGGATTGAAGGTGACTTAAATAAGCCAGTACATAGATTTTTAAAAATCAAACAATTTTGTTTGTAAAAGCATTTATGACTGCAATTAACAGCAAAAGGATAAACAAGAACATGTAAAATAGAACATCAAAATCACAAAATGTAGGGGAGGGGAGTAAAAAAATGTAGATCTTTTAGAATGTGTTTGAATTTATATGACTATCAGTCTAAAGCCAGTAGACATAGTTATGGGTTAACATACTTGAAAACCAGGGTAACCACAAATCAAAATAGATACACAAAAAACAAAAAGAAAAGAATGCAAGCATAATACAAAAGAAAACCATCAAACTACAAAAGGAAAACAAAAGAAAGAAATAAACAAAGGAGAACTACAAAATCAACTGGAAAACAAGGTTTAAAATGGCAATAAATACATACTTACTAATAATTACTTTAAATGTCAATGGACTAAATGCTCTGATCAAAGACAGAGTGGCACATTAGATTACAAGAAATAAACAAGAATGTACAATATGCCCCCTACAACAGACTCACTTTAGGGCAAGAGACACATATAGGTGGAAAGTGAGAGGATGGAAAAAGTTATTTTGTGCAAATGGAAATGACAAGAAAGCAGGCATAGTGATACTCAGATAAGATAGACTTTAAAACAAAGCCCATAAAGACAGGGAAGTACACTAATATAATAAAGGGATCAATACAAGAACAGGATATTACACTCATTAACATATATACATCCAATATAGGAACACTTAAATACATAAAACCTAAATATATATATAAAGGGAGAAATTGACAGGAATCCAATACTAGTAGGAGACTTTAATACACCTCTGACATCAATAGACAGATCTTCCAAACAGAAAATCAACAATGCAAGAGAAATCTTAAATGGCACAATAGTACAGCTGGGTTTAATTGATATGTATGTGACACTATATCCAAGAAAACCCAAAAAAAAACAAAACACAAAACCAGAATACACATTCTTATTGAATGCACATGGAACATTATCTAGGATAGACCGCATACCAGGACACAAAACAAGCCTCGACAAATTTAAGAGGATAGAAATTATTTCAAGCATCTTTTCCGATCACGTTGGTATGAAACTAGAAATAAACCACAGAAAGAACACAGGAAAAAACTTATCTCATAGAGACTAAACAACATGCTACTAAAAAACCAATGGGTCAACAATGAAATCAAAGAGGAAATCTGAAAATACCTCAAGACAAATGACAATGAAAACACGACCTTACAAAATCTATGGGATGCAGCAAAAGCAGTTCTAAGAGGGAAATTCATAGAGATACAGACCTTCCTCAAAAAACAAGGAGAATCTCAAACAACCTAATCGACCACCTAAAAGAACTTAAAGAAAGAACAAACAAAACAAAATCAGCAGAAGGAAGGAAATAATAAAGATCAGAGAGGAAATAAAATAGGGATTAAAAAAAGGTCAATAAAAAAAGAAGAGTTGGGCTTCCCTGGTGGCGCAGTGGTTGAGAGTCTGCCTGCCGATGCAGGGGACACGGGTTCATGCCCCGGTCCAGGAAGATCCCACATGCTGCAGAGCAGCTGGGCCCGTGAGCTATGACTGCTGAGCCTGCACATCCAGAGCCTGTGCTCCGCAACAGGAGAGGCCACAACAGTGAGAGGCCACGTACTGCAAAAAAAAAAAAAAAAAAAAAAAAAAGAGCTGCTTTTTGATAAGATAAATAAAATGGACAAACCTCTAGCCAGGCTCACCAAGAAGAAAGAGGACCCAAATAATATAAGACATGAAAGAAGAAAGATAACAACTAATACAATAAAAATAGAAAGAAAATTATAAGAAAATACTATGAACAGTTGTATGCTAACCAATTAAACAACTCAGAAGAAATGGACAATTTTCTATAAACATACAGCCTGCCACAATTTAGTCAAGAAGAAACAGATAATTTGATCAGATTGATCACTAGAAGTGAAATAGAATCAGTAATTAAAAAAAAAAAAAAAAAAAAACTCCCTGCAAACCAAAGTCCAGGACCAAACAGGTTCACTGGGGAATTCTACCAAACATACAAGGAACTTACACCAATCCTTCTCAAACTATTCCAAAAGATAGAAGAGGAGGAAAAACTCCTCACGTCATTCTGTGAAGCCACTATCACCCTGATTTCAAAACCAGAAAAAGACACAAACACACACACACACACACACAATTACAGGTCAATATCTTATAGATGCAAAAATTCTCAACAAAATATTAGCAAACTGAATCCACCATACATAAAAAGAATCATATACCATGATCAAATTGGATTCATTCCAGAGTCACAACAGTGGTTCAACATACACAAATCAATCTATGTAATACACCACATTAACAAAAGGAAAAACAAAAACCACATGAACATCTCAAGAGATGCATAAAAAGCATTTGACAAATTTCAACATCCATATATGACAAAAACTCTCACTGAAGTGGATATAGAGAGAACATATTTCAACATGATAAAGCTATTTATGACAAGCCCACAGACAACATAATACTCAATGGTGAAAAGCTGAATGTTTTCCCACTAAATTCAGGAAAAGGACAAGGATGTTGATTCTCAAAACTTCTATTCAACGTAGTATTAGAAGTCCTAGCCACAACAACAACACAAGAAAAAGGGGAAAAATTATCTAAATTGGAAGGAATGAGGTAAAAATGTCACTACTTGCAGATGACTTGATATGCTATATAGAGAGCCCCTAAAGTCTCCACACAAAAACTAGTGGAATACATGAATTCATCAAGGTAGCAGGGTACAAGATTACTACACACAACTCTGCTGAATTTCTTTAACAATGAAATATCATGAAGGGAATGTTAAATATATATATACATTTTAAAATCAAATCCTTAAAATAAAATATTTAGGAATAAACTTAACCAAGGAGATGAAAGACCTATACACTGAGACCAATAAAACATTAATAAAGGAAACCACAGGTTATTCAAAGAAGTGGAAAAATATCTCATGCTTTGGTATGGCAAGAATATTGTTAAAATGGCTATACTACCAAAAGCAATCTACAGATTTAACATGATCCTTATCAAAATATCTATGACATTTTTCACAGAACTAGAACAAATAATCCTAAAATTTATATGGAACCACAAAAGGCCCAGAATTCCTGAGGAAAAAGAACATAGCAGGAGGCATAACCCTTCCAGACTTCAGACAATACTACATAGATATAGTATTCAAAACAGCATGATATTGGCACAAAAACAGACAAATCAATGGAACACAATAGAGATCCCAGAAATAAACCCACACATCTATGGTCAGTTAATGTTTGACAAAGGAGGCAAGAATGTACAATGGAGAAAAGTCTCTTCAGCAAATGGTGTTGGGAAAGCTGGACAGCTACATATAAATCAGTGAAATTAGAACACTTCCTCATACCATATACAAAAATGAACTCAAAATTCTTTAAAGACCTAAATGTAAGACATGACACCATAAAACTCCCAGAAGAGAACACAGGCAAAACATTCTCTGACATAAATTGTAGCAATATTTTCTCAGATCAGTCTCCCAAGGCAAAAGAAATAAAAGCAAAAATAAGCAAATGGGACCTAATCAAACTTAAAAGCCTTTGCACAGCAAAGGAAACCATTGACAAAATGAAAAGACAACCTATGGAATGGGAGAAAGCATTTGCCAACTATGCAACCAACAGGGGGTTAATAGCCAAAATATAAAACAGCTTATACAACTCAATATCAAAACAAAAAAAATCAAAAAATGAGAAGACCTAAAAAGAAGACATATGGATGACCAACAGGCACATGAAAGCATGCTCAACATTGCTAATTATCAGAGAAATTTAAATCAAAACCACAATGATGTATCACTTCACCCCAGGCAGGATGGTTATCATCAAACAGTCTACAAATAGTGAATGCAGGAGAGTGTGTGGAGAAAAGAGAACCCTCCTACACTGTTGATGAGAATGTAAATTATCACAGCCACTATGGGAAACAGTATGGAGGTTCCTTAAAAAACTAAAAATAAAGCTACCATATGATCTAGCAATCCCACTCCTGGGCATATATCTGGAGGAAACTAGAATTCGAAAAGCTACATGCAACCCCGATGTTCATGACAGCACTGTTCACAATACCCAAGGCATGGAAACAACCCTGTGCCCATCAACAGATGAATGGTTTGAGAAGATGTGGTGTATATATTATAATACACACACACACACACACACACACACACACACACACACACATATTCACACACACAAAATAGTACTCTGTCATTAAAAAGAATGAAATATTGCCATTTGCAGCAACATAGATGGACCTAGAGAATATTATACTTAGTGAAGTGAGTCAGAGAAAGACAAATACTATATATCAATTTTATGTGAAATCTAAAAGTTAATACTAATGAATCTATATATAAAATGGAAAGACTCACAGACACAGAAAACAAACTTGTCATAACCAAAGGGGAGGGGAGGAGGGGAGGGACAAATTAGGGGTACAGGATTAACAGATACAAACTACTATACATAAAAATAGATAAGCAATAAGGATTTACTGTATAGCACAGGACATTATATTCAATATCTTGTAATAACCTATAATGGAATATAATCTGAAAACAAATAACTGAATCACTATGTTGTACATCTGAAACTAACACATTTTAAATCAACTATATGTCAAGGTTTTTTAAAAAAAATGGAAAAAATAAATAAACCAGCACATTTGTAATCTGCACTACACAATTTAGCACATACCCTTTTGTATATTTCATTATTGTTTTTCCTCCCGACTAGATTGTGACTACTTGGGTAGTATGAATCATGAATTATACTTCATATCCACCACAGAATTTAACACTGTATTGGATATGGTAGGTAATAAAATACTTACTGGTATATTGACCTATGCTAAAATTAAGGTTTTCAAGTTTCCATAGGTATTTAGTTGTTCTAGTATTTCAAGATTTGATGACATACTGTGTACCTAAGTGTCCATCAACAGATGAATGGATAAGAATGGAATACTGCTCAGCCATAAAATGAATGAAATATTACCATATGCAGTAACACGGATGGACCTAGAGAATATCATACTAAACAAAGGAAGCCAGACTGCAAAAGACAAATATTGTATGATATCTATTATATGTAATGATATCTCTTATTTGCAGAGTCTAAAAAATAATACAAATGAATCTATATACAAAACAGAAATAGAATCACAGATACAGAAAACAAATTTATGGTTACTAAAGGGGAAAGGGAGGGGGTTGGGCTAAATTAGGAGTATGGGATTAACATATACAAACCATTATACATAAAATTGATAAGAACAATGGTTTACTGTATAACATGGGGACCTATATTCAATATTTAATAACTATCATGGAAAATACCTGAAGAAAAAATATATACATATGTATGTATATACATATATACACACACACATACATCTATATCTGAATCATTTTACTGTACAAATGAAATTAACACAATAATGTAAATCAACTATACTTCAATTAAAAAAATAAAGATTTAAAGAGTATTAAATGCTTATAGGAGTCGGAAGATAAAATCTGGTGTTGACTAAGTTATGAAGAATTAGGCAAAAATATATTAGCCATAAAGATGGCTACTATAGAGTGATTTGAAATATACAACTTGATTGTCATAATCATTTCACACTGATAGTATACTAAATCACCATGCTACACACTCTAAATATATACAATTTTAACTTGTCAACTATACCTCAATAAAGTTGGGGGGAAAAAAAGTTCAATTTACTATGAAGGTGTAGCAATTCTAAACATTCATGAACTTAACTGCATGGCTCAAAAATATATAAAGAGGGACTTCCCTGGTGGTGCAATGTTTAAGAATCTGCCTGCCAGTGCAGGGGACATGGGTTCGAACCCTGGTCTGGTAAGATCCTACATGCCATGAAGCAACTAAGCCCGTGTGACACAACTACTGACCCTGTGCTCTAGAGCCCACGAGTTACAACTGAGCCCACGCACCACAACTACTGAAGCCCACACATCTAGAGCACATGCTCCACAACAAGAGAAGCCACCACAATGAGAAGACTGCACACTGCTATGAAGAGTAGCCCTTGCTCACCACAACTAGAGAAAGCCTGTGTGCAGCAACAAAGACCCAATGCAGCCAAAAAACAAGAAAAAATTAAAAATTAAAAAAATATATATATATAAAGAAAATTCAGAGAAACACAAAAAGAAATGAACAAACTGACCATTGTAGTAAGAGATTTAAACACATACTATTAATAATTGATAGATCAATACACACTATCAATAGGATATAGAATATTTTAACATAAATGTCTAATGAACATTTAGAAAAGGCTGCACCCAAAGAGTTGTAGACCATATGCTATTTTTAATAATCCATGAAATTAAAATTAAAAATTGTCCATGTGCTAGGCATTAAAGCACGTCTCAGTAAACTAAAATAAAATCTGTTAGTATATCCACACTCTCTGAGATCAACAAAACATTTCATAATTCAGTAACAAAAGTAATGTAAATTAAATACACTTGTAAATTTTTGACCTATCTTCTAAATAATCCATGGGTAAAGAAGCGATCATAATTAGAGGATAATTACAACTAAATGATAGCAAAACTTAATTTTCAAAACTTTTCGAATATAGTTTTAAAAGTATGTAGAGGGCAATTTATATACTTAAATGCTTATATTTGAAATTAAGAACATCTGAAAATCTGATGGTCTGAAAATGAGTTAAGCATTCATCTGAAATAATGTGAGTGTATGTGTGTGTGTAATTGAGAATACTGCCAAAGAAAATAGAAATTTAAAAGACCAGAAAATACCAAAATAATAAACTAAAAATTAGTTATTTGATCAATTTATGACCAAAATGAGCAAGAAAAAAATAAAGAGAAACAAAAGAGAAGGCAAATAATTAATAGCAAGAATTGTATGGGAGAAACTGTACTTTCAAGGGATATTAAAAGATTTTTAATTGAAGATATTATGAAAAATTTATGTTATTAATTTGAGAACATTGGGGGAATAGGTACATTTCTAGAAAAATATTAATTATAGATAGCAACATATGAAAAAGTAGAAAACTTGAATTCTAGAACCAGCAGATAAAACTGCCCTATGCAGAAAACCTCAGGCTCAGATAGATAGAAAGGAACTTCCTTAACTTGATAACAAAGAGCCTAAATCAATGTAAGAATTATCTTCAAAGTCAGGATGAAGAATAGGATGGCAACTCACTACTTTCATTCAACATTTTATTGGCGGCTAAGCTAGAGCATAAAAGCAAGAAAAATATAATAATTTGGTTTAAAAAGGAAGAGTAACTACTGACTTTTGCAGGTATTTTAAAAATCAGTAATTTACAAATTATAAGAATTAACAAACATGTGAAGCAAGGTTGCTCAGGAGAAAATCAATATGATAAATTCAATTGTTTGTGTTTTTTTACAGAAGCAACAAACATGTAATAATAAGGATTACATTTAAAATACTGACCGAAGTATGAGTTACCAAAAAATAATCTAATATGAGCAAGATCATTATCTGGAAATTGATAATGTTTATTGAAAGACATTAATGACAACTTAAATGGAGTATGAAGAGATGTACATAATATTTATACTGTCTAGGAAAAACCAATAGCTATCAGTATAGAAAGGAATCTATAAATAAATTACAATTACAATCCAAATTCCAATAGCTATTTTTTCTGTAACTTGACAACCTGATTCTTAAATGTGTTAGATAGAGGGGGAAAACAATCAAGATCCATCAAGAAATTTCTAAGGAAGAAGAATAAGATGGGTAGATTTTACCTACCTGTCATTTTTAAAGCTGTAGTAAATAAAACAATGTGATATTAGTGCAGGGAAAGACCAAAAAGAAACCAAATGAAAGGTGCAAAACCTAAACCACACATTTACCATGAATAAATAAAGGTATAAACAGAGGTTGCATTTGTATATCAATAGGATGTGATTAACTCTTCCATAAATTATTACAAATAATTGATTTCTCATACAGAAAATGAAAATTGTTCAACTTTTGTTAAACAATTACAAGAATCAGTTCCAAATATATCCATTATTTATATGTGAAAGGTGAATATCTAAAACTGTTTGAAGAAATTTTAGAAAAATAACCTTGTGTTCTTATGATCAGGAAGGTTTTCTTAAGCCACATAGAGGAAAAGGGTATAAGTAAAATAGATTAAAAATAAGAATAAAAGCATATGATCATCCCAATAGATGCAAAAACACTTTCAACAAAATTCAACACCAATTTATGATAAAAAAAAAAAAAAAGCTCTCCAGAAAGTGGACAGAGGAAACATACCTCAACATAATAAAGGCTGTATATGACAAACCCACAGCTAACATCATACTCACCAGTGAAAATCTATCAGCATTTCCTCTAAGATCAGGATCGAGACAAGGATGTCTACTCCCACCACTTGTATTCAACATAGTTTTGTAAGTCCTAGACACAAAAATCAGAGATGAAAAAAAATAAATAAAAGGAATCAAAATTGGAAAGGAAGAAGTAAAACTGTCACTGTTTGCAGATGACATGATACAATACATAGAAAACCACAAAGATGCTACCAGAAAACTGCTAGAGCTCATCAATGAATTCAATAAGTTGCAGGATATAAAATTAATACACAGAAATCTGTTGCATTTCTATACATTAACAACAAAAGATCAGAAAGAAATTAAGGAAACAATCCCACTTACCACTGCATCAAAAAGAATAAAATACCTAGGAATAAACCTACCCAAAGAGGCAAAAGACCTGTACTCTGAAAACTACAAGATGCTGATGAAAGAAATCGAAGATGACACAAACAGATGGAAATATATACCATGTTCTTGGAATGGAAGAATCAATACTGTAAAACTGACAATACCATCCAAGGCAATCTACAGATTCAATGCAATCCTTATGAAATTAACAATGGGAATTTTCACAGAACTAGAAAACATATTAAATTTGTATGGAAACACAAAAGACACCAAATAGCCAAAGCAATCTCAAGAAAGAAAAATGGAGCTGGAGGAATCAGGTTCTCTGACTTCACACTATACTACAAAGCTACAGTCATCAAAGCAGTATGGTACTGGCTCAAAAACAGAAATATAGATCAATGGAACAGGATAGAAAGCCCACAAATAAACACATGCACCCATAGTCAGTTAATCCATGACAAAGGAGGCAAGAATACACAATGGAAAAAATAGTCTCTTCAATAAGTGGTGCTGGGAAAACTGGACAGCTACATGTAAAAGAAGGAAATTAGAACAGTCTCTAAAACCATACACAAAAATTAACTCAAAATGAATTACAGACCTAAATGTAAAACCAGATACTATAGAATTCTTAGAGGAAAACATAGGCAGAACACTCCTTGACATAAATCGCAGCATATCTTTTTGGATCCACTTCCTAGAGTCATGAAAATTAAAACCGAAATAAACAAATTGGACCTAATTAAACTCAAAAGCTTTTGCACAGCAAAGGAAACCATAAACAAAATGAAAAGACAACCCACAGGATAGGAGAAAATATCTGCAAATGAAGTGATCAACAAGGGATTAATCTCTAAAATATACAAACAGCTCATGCAGATCAGTAATAAGAAAACAAACAACCCAATCAAAAAATGGTCAGAAGATCTAAATAGACATTTCTCCAAAGAAGACATACAGATGGCCAAAAGGCACATGAAAATATGCTCAAGGTTGCTAATTATTGGAGAAATGCAAATCAAAACTACAATGAGTTATTACCTCACATCAGTCAGAATGGCCATCATCAAAAAATATACAAACAATAAATAATGGAGAGGGTATGGAAAAAGAGAACCCTCCTTCACTGTTGGTGGGAATGTAAATTGGTACAGCCACTATGGAGAACACTGTGGAGGTTCCTTAAAAAATTAAAAATAGAGCTATCATATGATCCAGCAATCGCATTCCTGGGCATATCTTCAGAGAAAATCATAATTCAAAAAGATACATGCACCCCAATGTTCACTGCAGCACTATTTACAATAGCCAAGACATGGAAGCCACCTAAATGTCCATTGACAGATGAATGGATAAAGAAGATGTGTTATACATATACAATGGAATATCACTTAGCCATAAAAAAAAAAATGTCATTTGCAGCAACATGGATGGACCCGGAGATTATCATACTAAGTGAATTAGTCAGACAGAGAAAGACAAATATCATATGATATCACTTATATGTGGAATCTAAAAAATGATACAAATGAGCTTATTTATAAAACAGAAACAGACTCGGAGACTTAGAAAACAAATTTATGGTTACCAAAAGGGAAAGGTGGGCTGGGGAGGGATAAATTAGGAGTTTGGGATTAAACATATACATGCCACTATATATAAAATAGATAATCAACAAGGACCTATTATATAGCACAGGGAACTCTACTCAATATTTTGTAATCACCTAAATGGGAAAATAATCTGAAAAAGAATAGATATATGTATAACTGAATCACTTTGCTGTACACCTAAAACCAACACAACATTGTAAATCAACAATACTCCAATTTAAATAAAAATTTTAAAAATAAAATTTAAAAAAATCTTCTTTATCAAAAGACCCAAAAGAGGATAGCAGTATATTACATAATGGATAAGAGATATTTTCAACACATGTAACAATAATCAATTAGTTACCAGAATACATCAATTAAGAAAACAAGATAAGTTTATAAAGCAATTATACTCCAATAAAGATGTTAAAAAAAAAAGAAAACAAGATAAGCAATGCAACATGAAATTGAATATACATTTCATAGAAGAGGAGACACTCATGTTCAGTAAAAATGAAAATTTGCCAAGTAGTCAAAAAAAATGTAAAGTCAGCACATGAAACACTCTGTCACAGCAGTCAAAATGACAAGAATTGAATATCAAGTGTTGTGGAGACAGAGAAAGAGTAACTCTGAAATTTCTGGTAACTTAGGAAATGGTACAGCAATTTAGGAAAATAATTTGATATAACTTAGTAAATTTAAATACACACCATACTTATGACCCAGCACTTCTGTACCTAAGAATATGCCCCCAAATCCTGTTCCAATTGCAAACCAAGAGAAATATGCCATAATATGCATTGGGACTTTGTTCCTAACATGCAAACAAAAAATTGTATCCCAATAATAATCCTACAAATAGGATAATAGGTAAATGGAGTGTAATCTAGTTGTACAATGGAGTAGTCTTTAGCATCGAGTCCATAAAATGTACTTGCATCAGTATGGCTTCATCTCAAAAGATAGTATCAATATTTCGAGGGAAGAGGCAAGTTTCAGGATACATGCAATGTAATTCTATTATGCAAAGCACAAAATCTTGCAAAATTCTACCATAAGGCACAAAGAAGATTTATGAGGTACCAGTAATATTTTCTTACTGTGGGTGGCAGGGACATAAATATTCATTTTATTGTAATATTATTGATTTTTAAATCCTAAAAATATATTAAGTACCATTTATTGTGTGTCTGGTTTATTAAACATTTCTATAAAAGGAAAACCAAAATAGTAAACAGAGAGAACAGTGACAGAAGATGGATGGCAAGATGGCTTGCTATGTAAATAAAATATTTTGCTTGAGAAACATTAAGTAGTGATAAATGTCATGTTAAACTGCATGCTCAACAATTTCATTTTCTCTTTCAAAAATATTATTAGCTTACTCTGTTCAGTGTGCATATCTCACTACACAATAAGTAGAAGAAAAACAGAGTAGGAGTAGATGGAGAGTTGAATTGTTTTGAACAGAGTGAGTGCCAACATGTATTGAATGGATGATGGCTCTTCCCTGCCGTGAACTTGCCTTTGATCTGAATGTGAATCTCCTGCCTATAGCTTTCTTACTACATCATGACAGCCTTCATGGAGCAGGGGACTAGCTTGGTTCCCCAAGTGAATATGAATTCACTGACACTTTGAGACCCTATCTGTCATGCTGCCATCAGTGCCATGTGCCAAATTTCAAAATCTGAGTTGACAGGGATAATGCTGAGTTAAAGGAGGCATTAGGGAATGACTGTCTCTCTTGCAGCAGGTAAAATGGCAGCTTCCAGTGGTCTTCAGTGTGGCAAGATGACAAGGCGGCATCTCTCATGGCTTTAATGAATTTTAAATTCAAATGTGTTCTAATACAACAGATTTTGCCACATTATAGTATTCTGCATTTTATATTACTTATAGGATTATTTATTCTATGTAGAATTTTTGTGTTATTTCCCATAAGTATTTTTCTAGATAAGTGCAGTTCCTTATTTTACTTTCCAAATTGTATTTATCATGTTTTCTTATTGTAAAAACAACAGATGAACAAATTTAGAAATTTTAAGCAGTAAGAAAGCACTAATAGCAATAATAAAAATGGGCATTAGCTTTTAATATTGAACATTTTTATATATACCAACTTAAAAATAAGATCAGAATTTACATACAGCTCTAAAACCTGCTTTTTAACTTCTTATGATCATTGCTCATGACATCAGAATTTCTTCAACAACACGAATGTATTTTTTGATGGCTAATTTCAAACTGTCAGATTTTATAGTACAAATGATAGAATCCAGATGGCCACTTTCATCTGAAATTGATTAACATGTATCAAGTGACTTAGAAGTAAAAGAAACTTAAGCTACATTGCTAGAGAGGCAAGATAAAGAAAGCCAAAGAAACACTCAACTGTAACTCTGAATTTTCTAGTGAAACCTCAGTGGTGCACCACCCAGCATGGCACCTAGGATACCCTGGGCCTGACACTAATTTATCTACCACAACTGACCTCAAAGGACCACACACTGCTTGTATTATGCTTACCGGAGTTCCCTTTGGCTCACTCAGTCCTTTTTTCCTTTAAGTGTCATGAGAGTGTGTTCTATTTAGCAGGTTATGAGGAAAGCGCATCTGCAAATGAGTCTGGGAAGGCAGTTTTAAGCTTCATAGCTTCTATGGTATAAAAAATCATGCTGAAAAAGGAATTGGAGTGGGTGGACCAGTCTACAATATCTGCCACATCTGTAGAGTATGCTCAAAGAATAATAGTTTAACAAAATTATATAATGTATTACTAGTATATGTACTTTTAGTATTAATGTGTCCTTGTCTGATTATTTCTATATTACTGTATTCCCCAAAGTAAAATGTCCCTGTCAAATGGCACTTTCTCAAAATTGAAAGGCCTAATTGCCTTTCAGGTTTTTTCTTTCTTAAATACATACACATACACACACACAATTTATAGCCCCACCAAAATCACCTAATAATTTTTATTTTCTTACTCTCTAACTGAATCTGGCTATTACCTTTTTAATAAAATTTTTGACAATTTAACAGAACAAAAATATCTCATTTTAGTTAGCGTTTGTTTTTACTATAAGCTCCATGGATTTAAATCTTTCTAAATTATATGTTTGTCATTATTTAAAGAGTTTACATAAATTAAATAATATGGTGCTGAGTTAAGATCATTAAGATGATCTTAATTAGCACAAAGTGTCACAAAGCCATGCTGGAGCTATTTTAGTACAGAAGGACATCGTTTGCTCTAGACAACTATGCTTGGTAAGTTCTTGTATTTACTTTTAATAATTTTTACTCTCTCTTCTCTTGCTCTCCAACTGAAATTGTGCATTCCTTTAGACATGTCTCTTTTTCCTCATACCTTCTCTACTTTTATTAATGTTTTATAATCCATTTTGGATTAGGAAAGAAGAAAACAAATTTTATTATAATAGTATGGAAAAGAAAAGTAGGTTCGATTCTGAGTGAAGATCTAGGGCTTTCTCTAACTGTCACATTTATGAGCATTAGTGTATAGACATTTGGGATATAGGGGAATATGCTTATCTCATTTTCTGGTTCTTGACTGATTATGATAATTGGAATTTTAAAAAGTTACCTCCTAATGATAGGGATATTACCAAACTTTGTGGGGGTAAAAATCTAAAAACAGAATAAGAAGTCCACTATCATATTCAAGTAAACTAATTTGAGGAGAGGTATAATAAGATGCTCTTAATGTAACCGAAATTCTGAGAAGATTGATTTCCTCTATTTGTAGCATTGTCCTGTTTTTTGAATATCATATAGAAAACTGCTATGTGTGTACCATTAGACATACAATACTGGGAATGGAAGGATGATTGTAAAATAAGAAACCATGTATCTTGGAAAGCAGTTATAACAACAAAGTGTTTTTGGGGGGCTCACTGTTGGCAAAATGTGTTATAGGAGCAAACACAAAGATATAAAACATGGAATCCTACCCTTGAGAAGTTCTTTTAAATGGCAGCAGATCTTTAAAACCACAGGCATCTATATAGCGGATTGTCTAAAAATGAATCAATGAGTGGTAAACTCTGCAGGACATAAAGCTTTCTTCCTCATATGTTGTACATGTGGATAGCAAACTGTCAAAAACATCATCTCTAAATGTCAAGGGTGGTAAAATACATGGCTTCAGTTCTTTATTATTTTCAGTTTTTGAGAACTCTAAAGAAAACTGCTGCACCAAAAAAAAATCAATTTGTTCAATAATGTTTTTCTATTTTTATGCCCATGGTCAAAACTATAATTCTAGCTTCTGCAAATCCAGGCACTGGGTGGGCAACCACAAACCAAGGCTCCTGGTCAGGCCCAACACCAGGACAACTATCACAGACCCATATTCTTCACCCAGCCCAGTGCCAGATCAGCCTCCATGGATGTAGAATCCAGATCAGATTCAGTAAACCCAGGCTCCCAGACCACCCTAACACTGGGCTCTCATTGCCTCAGCTTCCAGGCTAACACCCATAAAACTAGGTTCCTACCCCATTCCATTACTGGACTTCACCCTGTTGATCCAAAAGATATGCCCACACCAGTGATAACTAGCACATGGTTAGCCCCTGTAGACACAGAATCTAGGTCCACCCACACAGACCCAAATTCCAGGCTATCATTGAAGACTCATGGGTCAGGCCTACCCCAGTAAACCTACACTCCAGCTTGCTCCCATAGCAAGAGGCACAGGCTGGTCCCCATGTACCCAAATGCCAGGCCTTCCCACCTGCTGACCCAGGTACCAGTAGTTCCTATCTAATGACTCTAACAGCAAGCTTTCTTACAGACACTGCTAGACAGACCTGTCAGAATCTCTGGATGGGCGACGTGTGAAGGGCTTTGTCTTACAAAGCCAGTATACAACTAATAGAAGAAGTCCTTACTTCCCAAATGCACAGACACTAACCTAAGGTCACAGGAATCATGAATATGAAGAAAACATGAAACTACCAAAGGAAACTAATAAAACACCAATGACTGACCCTAAAGAAATGGAGGTCTATGAACTGTCTGGCAAAGAATTCAGAATAACCCTCTTAAAGAAATTCAGCGAACTACAAGGAAACACACACAGAGACAAGTAAATTAAATTAGAAAACTAACACATGAACAAAATGAGAAATTCAAGAAACAGAAATCCTTAAAAAAAAAATAGAAGAGAGGGCAGACAGCAGAAGCAAGAAAAACTACAATACTGCAGACTGTGGAACAAAAACCACATTCACAGAAAGACAGAAAAGATGAAAAGGCAGATGAAGGAACAAGATAAAACCCCAGAAAAACAACTAAATGAAGTGGAGATAGGAAACCTTCCAGAAAAAGAATTCAGAATAATGATAGTGAAGGTTATCCAGGACCTCGGAAAAAGAATGGAGGCAAAGATCAAGAAGATGAAAGAAATGTTTAACAAAAGCCTAGAAGAATTAAAGAACAAACAAACAGAGATGAACAATACAATAACTGAAATGAAAAATACACCAGAAGGAATCAATAGCAGAATAACTGAGGCAGAAGAACAGATAAGTGACCTGCAAGACAGAATGGTGGAATTCACTGCTGTAGAAGACAATAAAGAAAAAAGAATGAAAAGAAATGAAGACAGCCTAAGAGAACTCTGGGACAAAATATAGTCGAAAACTTCCCTAACATGGGAAAGGAAATAGCCACCCAAGTCCAGGAAGCGCAGCGAGTCCCATACAGGATAAACCCAAGGAGAAACATGCCGAGACACATAGTAATCAAATTGGCAAAAATTAAAGACAAAGAAAAATTATTGAAAGCAGCAAGGGAGAAATGACAAATAACATACAAGGGAACTCCCATAAGGAAAACAGCTGATTTCTCAGCAGAAACTCAACAAACCAGAAGGGAGTGGCGTGATATACTTAATGTGATGAAAGGGAAGAACGTACAAACAATATAACTCTGGAAGGAAAGGATCTCCTTCAGATTTGATGGAGAAATCAAAAGCATTACAGACAAGCAAAAGCTAAGAGAATTCAGCACCACCAAACCAGCTCTACAACAAATGCTAAAGGAACATTGCTAAGTGGGAAAAACAAGAGAAGAAAAGGACCTACAGAAACAAACCCAAAACAATTACAAAAATGGTAATAGGAACATACCT
Source organism: Stenella coeruleoalba (assembly GCF_951394435.1). Classification (NCBI taxonomy): domain Eukaryota; kingdom Metazoa; phylum Chordata; class Mammalia; order Artiodactyla; family Delphinidae; genus Stenella; species Stenella coeruleoalba. The sequence continues at coordinate 41,453,647 of NC_137162.1, read as the reverse complement.
ATTGATATTTACATTAAACGTGAATGGATTAACTGCTCCAGCCAAAAGACACAGGCTTGCTGAATTGATACAAAAACAAGACCCATATATATGCTGTCTACAAGAGACCCACTTCAGACCTAGGGACAGATTCAGATTGAAAGTGAGGGGATGGAAAAAGATATTCCATGCAAATGGAAATCAAAATAAAGCTGTAGCAATATTAGCAAATAAAGAGTAGCAATATTAGCAAAATAAAGAGTAGCAATATTAATATCAGATAAACTAGACTTTAAAATAAAGAATGTTATAAGGGACAAGGAAGGACACTACATAAGGATCAAGCGGTCAATCCAAGAGGAAGATATAACAATTATAAACATATATACACCCAACATAGGAGCGCCTCAATACATAAGGCAACAGCTAACAGCTATAAAAGAAGAAATCGACAGTAACACAATAATAGTGGGGGACTTTATCACCTCACTTACACCAATGGACAGATCATACAAAGAGAAAATAAGGAAACACAAGCTTTAAATGACACAATAGACCAGACGGATTTAATTGATATTTATAGGACAGTCCATCCAAAAACAGCACATTGCACTTTCTTCTCAAGTGCACATGGAACATTCTCCAGAATAGATGACATCTTGGGTCACAAATCAAGCCTCTGTAAATTTTAAAAAATTGAAATCATATCAAGCATCTTTTCTGACCACAACACTATGAGATTAGAAATCAATTACAAGGAAGAAACACCGTAAAAAACACAAATGTATGGAGGCTAAAAAATATGTTACTAAATAACCAAGAGATAACTGAAGAAATTAAAGAGGAAATCAAAAAATACCTAGAGACAAATGACAAAGAAAACACGATGATCCAAAAACTATGGGATGCAGCAAAAGCAGTTCTAAGAGGGAAGTTTATAGCTATACAAGCCTACCTCAAGAAACAAGAAAAATCTCAAAAAATCAATCTAACCTTACACCTAAAGGAACTAGAGAAAGAAGAACAAACAAAACCCAAAGTTAGCAGAGGAAAGAAATCATAAAGATCAGAGCAGAAATAAATGAAATAGAAACAAAGAAAACAATAGCAAAGATCAATAAAACTAAAAGCTGGTTCTTAGAGAAGGTAAACAAAATTGATAAACTAGTAGCCAGACTCATCAAGAAAAAGAGGGAAAGGATTCAAATCAATAAAATTAGAAATGAAAAAGGAGAGGTACAACAGACACCGCAGAAATACAAAGCATCATAAGAGACTACTACAATCACCTCTATGCCAATAAAATGGACAACCTGCAAGAAAAGGACAAATTCTTAGAAAGGTATAACCTTCTAAGACTGAACGAGGGAGAAATAGAAAATACGGACAGACCAATCACAAGTCATGAAATTGAAACTGTGATTAAAAATCTTCAAACAAACAAAAATCCAGGACCAGATGATTCACAGGTGAATTCTATCAAACATTTAGAGAAGACCTAACACCCGTCCTTCTCAACTCTTCCAAAAAATTGCAGAGGAAGGAACACTTCCAAACTCATTCTATGAGGCCACCATCACCCTGATTTCAAAACCAGACAAAGATACTACAAAAAAAGAAATTTAGAGACCAATATCACAGATGAATGTAGATGCAAAAATCCTCAACAAAATACTACCCAACAGAATCCAGCAACACATTAAAAGGATCATACACCATGATCAAGTGGGATTTATCCCAGGGATACAAGGATTCTTCAGTATACACAAATCAATGTGATACACCATATTAACAAATTGAAGAATAAAAACCATATGATCATCTCAGTAGATGCAGAAAAAGCTTTTGACAAAATTCAACACCAATTTATAATAAAAACTCTCCAGAAAGTGGGTATAGAGGGAACCTACATCAGAATAATAAAGGCCATATATGACAATCTACAACAAACATCATTCTCAATGATGAAAAACTGAAAGCATTTCCTCTAAGATCAGGAACAAGATAAAGATGTCCACTCTCGCCACTATTATTCAACATTGTTTTGGAAGTCCTAGCCACAGCAACAGAGAAGAAAATGAAATAAAAGGAGTAAAAATTGGAAAAGAAGAAGTACAACTGTCACTGTTTGCAGACGACATGATACTATATGTACAGAATCTTAAGACACCACCAGAAAACTACTAGAGCTAATCAATGAATTTGGTAAAGTTGCAGGATACAAAATTAATGACAGAAATCTCATGCATTCCTATACACTAATGATGAAAAATCTGAAAGAGAAATTAAGGATACACCCCCATTTACCACTGCAACAAAAAGAATATAATACCTACTAATAAACCTACCTAGGGAGAAAAAAGACCTGTATACAGAAAACTATAAGACACTGATGAAAGAAATTAAAGATGATACAAACAGATGGAGAGATATACCATGTTCCTGGATTGGAAGAATCAATATTGTGAAAATGACTATACTACCCAAAGCAATGTACAGATTCAATGCAATCCCTATGAAATTACCAATGGCATTTTTTACAGAAGTAGAACCAAAAATCTTAAAATTTGTATGGAGACACAAATGACCCAAATAGCCAAAGCAGTCTTGAGGGAAAAAAACGGAGCTGGAGGAATCAGATGCCCTGACTTCAGACTATACTACAAAGCTTTAGTAATCAAGACAATATGGTACTGGCACAAAAACAGAAATATAGATCAATGGGACAGGATAGGAAGCCCAGAGATAAACCCACACACCTATGGTCAACTGATCTATGGCAAAGGATATACAATGAAGAAAAGACAGCCTCTTCAATAAGTAGTGCTGGGAAAACTGGACAGCTACATGTAAAAGAATACAATTAGAACACTCCCTAACACCATACACAAAAATAAACTCAAAATGGATTAGAGACCTAAATGTAAGACTGGACACCATAAAACTCTTAGAGGAAAACATTGGAAGAACACTCTTTGACGTTGATCCACCTCCTAGAGTAATGGAAATAAAAACAAAAATAAACAAATGGGACCTAATGAAACTTCAAAGCTTTTGCACAGCAAAGGAAACCATAAACAAGACAAAAAGACAACCCTCAGAATGGAAAAAATATTTGCAAACGAATCAACAGCCTAGTGATTAATCTCCAATATATATAAACAGTTCATGCAGCTCAATATTATAAAAACAAACAACCCAATCAAAAAATGGGCAGAAGACCTAAATAGACATTTCTCCAAAGAGGACATACAGATGGCCAAGAAGCACATGAAAAGCTGCTCAACATCACTAATTATTAGAGAAATGTAAATGAAAACTACAATGAGGTATCACCTCACACCAGTTAGAATGGGCATCATCAGAAGATCTACAAACAACAAATGCTGGAGAGAGTATGGAGAAAAGGGAACCCTCTTGCACTGTTGGTGGGAATGTAAATTGAGACAGACACTATGGAGAACAGTATGGAGGTTCCTTAAAATCTAAAAATAGAATTACCATATGACCAGCAATCCCACTACTGGGCATATATCCAGAGAAAACCAAAATTCAAAAAGACACATGCACCCCAATATTCACTGCAGCACTATTTACAATAGCCAGGTCATGGAAGCAACCTCAATACTCATTGACAGACAAATGGATAAAGAAGTTGTGGTACATATATATAGAAGGGAATATTACTCAGCCATATAAAGGAATGAAATTGGGTCATTTGTAGGGACGTGTATGAATCTAGAGACTGTCATACAGAGTGAAGTAAGTCAGAAAGAGAAAAACAAATATCACATATTAATGCATATATGTGGAACCTAGAAAACTGGTACAGATGAAACGGTTTGCAGGGCAGAAGTTGAGACACAGAGGCAGAGAACAAACGTATGGACACCAAGCGGGGGGGAAGCAGCGGCAGTGGGGTTGGTGGTGTGATGAATTGGGAGATTGGGATTGACATGTATACACTGATGTGTATACAATGGATGACTAATAAGCACCTGCTGTATAAAAATATAAAATTCAAAAGAAAAAAAATAGAAGAAACCCTAGAGTTGAAGAATGCAATGATTGAACTGAAGATATTCAATAAAGAGCTTCAATAGTAGACTCAACCAGGCAGAAGAAAGAATAAACTGGAAGACAGTTTATTTGGAATCATTCAGTCAGAGGAGAACAAGAACAACAAAAACTGGATATTAAAAAGAGTTAGGAAATCCTAAGTGAATTATGGAGTACCCTTAAAAGAAACAGTCTAGGGCTTCCCTGGTGGTGCAGTGGTTGAGAGTCTGCCTGCCGATGCAGGGGACATGGGTTCATACCCTGGTCTGGGAAGATCCCACATGCCACGGAGCGGCTCAGCCCATGAGCCATGGCCGCTGAGCCTGCGTGTCCAGAGCCTGCGCTCCGCAACGGGAGAGGCCACAACAGTGAGAGGCCCGCATACCGCAAAAAAAAAAAAAAAAAAAAAAAGAAAGAAACAATCTATGCATCATTGGAGTCCCCAGAAGGAGGAAAGGGAGAAGGTAGCACAAAACTTATTTTAAAAAGTTAGGGCTGAGAATGTTCCAAATCTAGGGGAGATTTATATATTGATGTTCAAGAAGTTAATAAATCACCCCCAAAATTTCAACCCAAAACAATTTTTCAAAAGACACATTATAATAAAACCACCTAAAATCAAAGACAAAGAGAATTTTAAAAACAGAAAAAGAAAATTTCTCACATATAGGGGAAACCCCTTAAGACTATAGATGGATTTATCAGCAGAAAACGTATAGGACAGGACAGAGTGGGATGATATATTCACAGTGCTTAAAGAAAAAACGTGCTAACCAATAATACTTACATGACAAAGTTGTCTTTCAGAAATGAAGGAGAGACCATTACACCTACTTTACAAGAAATGCTAAAAGGAATTATTTGAACTGATACAAAAGGATAAATAATAAAACATAAATATTTTAAAACATGAGGTAAAGGTAAATATATAGTCAACTTCAGATTATTCTAATGCTGTAATATGGTGGTTTGATAATCACTTAACTCTAGTATAAACATTAAAGGACAAAAGTATTAAAAATAACTATAGCTACAATAATTGGTTAATGGATACACAATACAAAAATTTAAATTGTGACACAAAAGATGTAAAATTGTGGGGGTGGGAGAGTAAACGTGTAGAGTGTATGCAATTGAAGGTAAGTTGTTATCATCTTAAAATAGACTGCTATATTTATAAGATGCTTTCTGTAAGCCCCATGATAACTGAAAAGTAAAAACTTTCAGCAGATACACAAAAGGCAAAGAGAAGGGAAGCAAAACACATCATTAGAGAAAATCAATAAATCACAAGATAGGCAGCAAAGAGGAAAAAAGGAGCAAGGGAACTACAAAGCAGCCAAAAAACAATAAATGAGACAGAATTAGTAAGTCCTTACCCATCAATATTTACTGTAAATCTAAATGGACTAAATTATCAAATCAGAAAGCACAGAGTGGCTGAGTGATTTAAAAAGAAAGACCCAACTATATACTACCTACAAAAGACTCACTTCAGCATTAAGGACATATAGAAGCTCAAAATGAAGGCATTTCCATACTAATTGAAACCAAAAGAGATCACGAGTAGCTATGAGGGCATGAATAGCTATACTTATGTTGAACAAAGTTGACTTTAAGTAGAAAACTCTAACAAGAAACAAAAGAAATCATTATATAATAAAAAGGGGGGCAATTCAAAAGGAAGATATAAAAATCCTAAATATATATGTACCCAACATCAGAGCACCTAAATATATTCTTCAAATACTAGCAGATCTGAAGTGAGAAATAGATAACAATACAATATTAGAGGACCACAGTGCTCCACTTTCAACAACGAATAGCTCATCCAACCAAAATATTAATAAGGAAACACTGAATTTTTGAATTATACATTACACTAAATGGCCCTAATACAAACATACAGTACATTCCACTTTACAGCAGCAGCATACACATTTTTTCAAGTGCACACAGAACATTCTCCAGGGTAGATTATTCATTAAATCACAAAACAAATGTTAGCAAATGTAAGAAGCTGAAGTCATACCAAGTATCTTTTCTGACCACAATGTTATAAAACAAGAAATCAGTAATAGGAGGAAACTGGAAAAATCACAGATGTGTGGAAATTAAAACAACACTTGCCAGAACATCAATGGATCAGAACATCAAAGAATAAGTCAAAAGAGAAATTTTAAAAAGTATCTTGAAGTGAATGAAAATGGGAACACAATATATCAAAACATATGGGATGCAGTAAAAGCAATGCAACAGTGAAGGCTATAGCAATTAATTAATTATTAATTAATTTTTAAAAGCCTACATTAAGAAAAAAGAAAGATCACAAATAAACAACCTAACTGTACATTTCAAGGGACTAGAAGAAGCCCAAAGTTAGCAGAAAGAGGGAAATAACGAAGATCAGAGCAGAAATAGATGACACAGAGAAGAGGAAAAAACAACAGAAAAGATCAATGCAACTAAGAGCTATTTTTTTTAAATCTAACAAAATTGACAAACATTTTACTAGACTAAGAAAGAAGAGAGAGGATTCAAATAAATATATCATAAATAAAAGAGGACACATTACTACTGACACCACAGAAATACAAAGGATCATAGGCAGTTACTCTGAACAATTATACACCAAGAAATTGGATAACCTAGAAGAAGCAGATAAATTCCTAGCAATGCAATCTACTAAGACTGCATCATGAAGAAACAAGAAATTTGAACATATCAATAATGAGTAAGGAAACTGAACCAGTCACCAAAACATCCCAACAAAGAAAAGCCCAAGACTAACCAGATGGTTTCACTGAATTCTATCAAATATTTAAGAATTAATGTCAGTCCTTCCCAAACTCTTCCAAAAAAATTGAAGAGGAAGAAACACTGCCAAACTCATTATATGAGGGCATCATTATTCTGTTACCAAAGCCAGAAAAGTACACTACACAAGAAGAAATCTACAGACCAATATCCTTGGTGAGTACAGAGGCAAAAATTCTCAAGAACATGCTAGCAGACTAAAATCAGCAGCAAATTAAAAGGATCATACATCACCATCGAGTGGGATTTATTCCTGGGATACAGCATGGTTCAACATATGCAAATTATGAGATGGAGATGACCTAAGTGTCCATTGACAAATTAATGAAGAAAATGTAATATATGTACAAAATGGAATATTATTCAGCCATAAAAATGAAGGAAATCTTGCTTGTTGCAAAACCATGATAGACTTTGAGGGCATTATGCTAAGTGAAATAAGTCAGAGTAAGTCAAATACATATCTTCTCACTTATACGTGGAATCTAAAAAAGCTGAACTCATAGAAACTTATGGTTGCCAGTGGCTGGTGGATGGGGAAAATGGACAGATGTTGGCCAAAGGGTACAATATTCCAGCTCTAAGATGAATAAATTCTGAGGATTTAATGTACAACACAGTGACTATAATTAACAATATTATATCAATATTATATACTTGAAAGTTGTTAAGAGAGTAGATCTCAAACGTTATCACCTCACAAAAATGGGTAATTATATGAGAATATGGAGGTGTTAAATAAACTTATTGTGGTAATCACTTTACAATATATACATGTATCAAGTCATCACACTGTGTACCTTAAACTTACATATATGTCAATAATATCTTAATAAAACCGGAAGATGTAGGAAAACAGATGTGATGTTTACATGGATATGGTCTTTAATATTATGAGTAATAAAATGCTTTAAATTTTTTCCTCATAATTCAGTCCATAGAGTTTGCTTTTTTATGGACAGTTTAGATAATCATAAGTGGATTGTAGCAAACAACTTGATTTAAAGAGGCAAAGCAGACTGTACACAAAGAATTATTAAAAATCTTTGTTTGGGGCTTCTCTGGTGGCACAGTGGTTGAGAGTCCGCCTGCCGATGCAGGGAATGCGGGTTCGTGCCCCGGTCCGGGAGGATCCCACATGCCGCAGAGCAGCTGGGCCCATGAGCCATGGCCGCTGGGCCTGCGCGTCTGGAGCCTGTGCTCCGCAACGGGAGAGGCCACAATGGTGAGAGGCCCGCGTACCACAAAAAAAAAAAAAAAAAAAAAAAAAATCTTTGTTTGAAGAATGCAGTTTTAAACAGTGATGTTGATGCTGCAGCTTTTAGCTTTTGACCTCGTTGAGCATCTTAGTAAGAATCGTGATTCAGAATTTCCTCTGAGCTACCTCATTAAGAGTAATTAGAAAATACTTGCAAATGAATCAACTGACAAAGGATTAATATCCAAAATTTACAAGCAGCTCATGCAGCTCAATATCAAAAAAACAAACAATCCACTCCAAAAATGGTCAGAAGACCTAAATAGACGTTTCTCCAAAGAAGATATACAGACTGCCAACAAACACATGAAAGAATGCTCAACATCATTAATCATTAGAGAAATGCAAATCAAAACTACAATGAGGTATCACCTCACACTGGTCAGAACGGCCATCATCAAAAAATCTACAATCAATAAATGCTGGAGGGGGTGTGGAGAAAAGGGAACCCTTTGGAATGCACTGTTGGTGGGAATGTAAATTGATACAGCCACTATGGAGAACAGTATGGAGGTTCCTTAAAAAACTAAAAATAGAACTACCACACAACCCAGCAATCCCACTACTGGGCATATACCCTGAGAAAACCATAATTCAAAAAGAGTCATGTACCACAATGTTCATTGCAGCACTATTTACAATAGCCAGGACATGGAAGCAACCTAAGTGTCCACTGACAGATGAATGGATAAAGAAGATGTGGCACATATATACAATGGAATATTACTTGCCATAAAAAAAATGAAATTGAGTTATTTGTAGTGAGGTGGATGGACCTAGAGTCTGTCATACAGAGTGAAGTCAGTCAGAAAGAGAAAAAAAAATACTGTATGCTAACACATATATATGGAATCTAAAAAGAAAAAAAATGGTTATGAAGAACCTAGGGGCAGGACAGGAATAAAGATGCAGACCTACTAGAGAATGGACTTGAGGACACAGGGAGGGGGAAGGGTAAGCTGGGACAAAGTGAGGGAGTGGCATGGACATATATACACTACCAAATGTAAAATCGATGGCTACTGGGAAGCAGGAGCATAGCACAGGGAGATCAGCTCAGTGCTTTGTGACCACCTAGAGGGGTGGGATAGGGAGGGTGGGAGAGAAGGAGACGCAAGAGGGAAGAAATATGGGGATATATGTATATGTATAGCTGATTCACTTTATTATAAAGCAGAAACTAACACACCATTGTAAAGCAATTATAGTCCAATTAAGATATTAAAAAAGAGTAATTAGAAAATAAATTAGCTTTCAGAAATATGAATGTAAATTCTTTAACTGCTTTTCAAAAAGTATTTTTTTTGTATAATTTTGTTTTCCTCATTGACATAAATCTTTATCCCTTTCTTTTTCCTTTATATGTTAATTGTAAAACATAAAGACAAATTAGATAATATGGTTAAAAAAGCCAATGCAAAAAGCCTTTTAGGAAGATTTTTAGAGTAACAGAAAGCAAGATCTTGCAAAGAGCTTTTAGGAGTACAAAATCCACTTTACATTAGATTACCAAAGCAGATTTTTAATTTTTATTTTAGTTATAAGCATTCCTGTGATAATTTTAGAAAGATCTTTTGCTTGATTCAGCTATAACTATGTATTCTTAGCAATCTGTGGCCATATAATTAAATGTATTGCTGCTATTCCAGTACATTAAATGCACAACAAAAATGCTAACATATATGAAGCCTATTTTGTTCTGCTAATAAAATATGGTTTTCCTTTGACTGTTGAAGAATTTAAGAAACTACTACTTAATTAAAAATATGTAAAAGTCACTGCTTTTAAAATGTAGAGATATACAAATTTTGTATGTGATTAGCTCATTTGTTTAGAATTTACCTAACAATAACTTTTAAAGCACTTCCATATGCCAATCACTATTCCATACAATAATTTCAGTTTTACAACTAATGCAACTGAGCTACAGAGAGTTTAAGGCACTTTCAAAGATCTTAAAAGCTAACGAGTGCTAAAATGTGGCTAGTACTGAACCTAGACAGTCTGTTTCCCAAGGCTATGTCCATAACCACAATACCATGCTGCTGCTTCTGATGTCAGCGGTGACATAAATACCTTGGACCAAGAACTATTTCATCCATGTCAAATTCCTTAAACGTAGTTATGATCCTGTGACAGAAGTTTATATGAGTAAGGAAAAACTCGCTATCAATGGAAAGAAAACTCAAAGAGCTTCTAACTCATGCAGTGTGAATTAAGTAAGAACATTACACTTGGGTACAAATACTAACATATTTGACAATGCATTACATGAAATTATAAAATAATGAATTATAGTAATATTCCCAGTGAACAAAAATAGTTTTAAAAGTATTACTTGAGGGCTTCCCTGGTGGCGCAGTGGTTGAGAGTCCCCTGCCGATGCAGGGGACACGGGTTTGTGCCCCGGTCCAGGAAGATCCCACATGCCGCGGAGCGGCTGGGCCCGTGAGCCATGGCCGCTGAGCCTGTGCGTCCGGAGCCTGTGCTCCGCAATGGGAGAGGCCACAACAGTGAGAGGCCCGCGTACCGCAAAAAAAAAAAAAGTATTACTTGATCTTCTGATCAGACTTCTGACAATTCAGTTCCTTTTCTGCCTTCTTCCTGCAGCCCTTTACTTATCTTTCTATTACTTAGATCCATTAATTTCTTAAGAATGAGAATGGGTTTCTCTCACCAAATGCCAACCATGTAAAAATCTTAAATCTTATTGTTGTTGATAGACCAATTAGAATATGAAATAAATAGTAACTTCTGAAAAAAATGTAGAGATTGAGGGAGCCATGGCCTCTATGTAAATCGTCCTAATGAAAGCAGTGACATAGAACAATAACCATTAATGACTTCAGTGGGCATTACTAGACCATATTGTTGGAACATCGTAATCAAATTATACAATCCAATTAATGATGACACTAAGGCATCATAAAATACACCTTCCTTCATCCATGGTAATATTTGAAATCTATTAATGCTAATATCTTATTCTTGAATTGAAAATGACTTACTTGTAATGTCCTTTAGCTTACTCAGTTCATTTTGCTTTTTCAGTTATGGTCTATTTGTTGACTTCAGTTTTACAACTTATAGTTCTATTGATCTTATAAATATCAAGGTCAAACTCCTTTTCTTTTGAATGAGAGAGTCAAAATGTAAAATAAGAGTTTTTGTATTAAGATTTCACTCCTGTGTGTATTTTCCTGGAAATGAATATTCCAAAGATCAACAGAAAAATATAAGAATAGTCTCTCTGCTACTGCTTGTGACAAGCAAATTGAAAATAAAATGTTTGTGCAGCCAGAAATTTTGAGAGCGCAGTACTCCTTTGAATGAGAGGCCAAATTGCTTTGAACTAAGTGAGTGATCCAGAGGGAGACGGAGAGGGGAGAGAAAGTGTGTGTGTGTGTGTGTGTGTGTGTGTGTGTGTGTGTGTGTGTGTGTGTGTGTGTGTGTGTGTGTGTGTGTGTGTGTGTAGGAAAATGAAAGCTTCTAGATAAGAAACACCAGATGACTTTGAATATCCAAAGTGATAATAGAGGAATGTTGAAAAGAGTAGAGTTTTCAGAGTATCTGTGACTCTTTCATGATCTTTCTGCTTGATCATTTGGACACCAATGCATTTCCAGACTATTATGGGACCAGTGGGTCATTGTGAGCACATTATTTTCTAAAATGGTCTTGCAATCCTTATTGGAGGACTCATGGAGTTCGAGGATTCTATTTGCCTCTAGTAAAGTCAGTCCAGGATAGTGGTTCTAGGTTGATACCTGGAACAAGAATTCCAATTTTTCTGTCCATACAGACCATCAGTAACATGTCATGTGGCTGCTTTTATTCTTAATGAGAATGCACTTCACAACCACATATGTAATAAGATCAGCCCTCACTGAAAATTTAGGGAAATCCAAGGGATTCTCTGCCACCTTTTGGTCAAAGGGAAAAAATTAGGAACGATTTTCCAAATACCTTCCTTAAAATAATCATACTGTACAAATTAAGGTGCATCTATTCTGCCTGTACATTTTGCCATGCAAAATGAAGTTATCATAGATTATCTCATTTATACTTGTAATAAATCTATGAAGTAGTTATACTTACTATTACACCTATTTACCTAAACTGAGGTATAAGAAGTTAATAATCTACTTAATTTACACAGCTATTAAAAGCCAAGGTTAGGATGTAAAACTTGGTTTTCTGACTCTAAAGCGCATGTTCTTAAGCTCTATGCTGTACTAGGAATCAATTCCTTTAACACTTTAAACACTCCCCAAAAGATTTGAAATGATGAATAATAATGATTTAATTGGTTATTTGTTTTATTGCTTTACCATGGCAGAAGATGTTCCCTAGTTCAACAAATATATTGAATGAGTATATTATGTCAAATACTCTGCTAAGTGCTAGAATAATTCACTGATACTCATAGGGAGCTGGTAAGGAAATGGCCGAGTAAAAGTTCTAAAAGACTGACACAGAAGTATTTGTGATCTTTGATATCATGAGAGCTTTGATATCTGAGGTTTTTGAGTTTTATTTCTTTAAGATGCAATTTGATAAAACCATGAAGGAACTTGGAATGCATCCTTGCCATTAATAGGATATTGGAGTAAGTTTGCTCCGTAATAGTTCTTCAGTTCAGTCAACTGGATGATCAGAGTGTAGAAGTCTAATAGAAATTATAGATAATTGGAAACAAGTGAAAAATTTCTCCTTCTCTTTTCATTACTCCTCTTTATAATTCTGAGCTCTCTATGATCTTTCATAACTAATCCCTCAAAATCCTGAATTCCTACAAAACTGTCTCTTTCTTTACTTAAATAGTAGCTTTTTCCTCATAGGGAAGGAAAAATTTTTCTTCTACATTTCTAGGTTCTTGACTGAGAGCTCCCTGTAATAGAACTATTAACAGGGGAAAAACAAATTTAATTATGTACAAAAATATGAGACTCAAACACAACCAGGCAATTGAGGCTTAAATACCATCCTGAGCTAAGGAAAGGGATAAGTGGTCTGAGACTTCAAAGGGAAAGAGAGAGTTCACAGGAAGATGAGAAAAGGAAATGTTCAGTAAACAAATGTTTGCCCTGTATGCAGATACTTCTCTCAAATGAAAAAATTATCTCTAGTAATAGCTCTCTTCCTGGTACAGGCCCCCTTTCTAAATTCTTTTAGGCTGTTAAAAAGGAGGAGGAAAAAAAAAGGCTTTTGCTGAGTCTGCTGGGTCTTTATTGCCTTCAGCTCCACATGCCAAAATGACATATTTTCAGGTGGCATGTGGTGCTACCCTTCGCATTTCTGCTGAGGTCGTATCAGTGGTCCTGTCTTTTAATAACTAATTTGTTACACATTCTTTCCCCATTATTTTTATATGAAAATGACATTTCAAACGTTAAAAAGAAAAAAGATTAAGTTATAGAGGACTTTTTAAAAATTGTTGCAAATTTGGTCAAGGCTCTTCATTTTTGCATTCAAGAAATAGTTGCTGACACTTATGTGGCAGGAACTTTGCCCTGGGAACACAACTCTGAGGAACAGAAACAAGATCTAGATTATCACTGCGTTTTCTGTCAGTGAGGAGTCAGATATTCATAACTTGATATTAGAAGGCAGAATTAACTGAGTATATATCAGGGAACCTGGGGATTGGAAATGATTTCTTTGGAAAAGCGAAGCACAGGTTAAAATCTAAAGAATATATAAGTGAATAATGGGTTGAGTGTGAAGATTAGAAATAAGAAATAATGCAATCTGGAAAGATCTTTAGGTATCTCAGGACAAAAGATAGCATGATTAAAGAAAAGAAAAGAAAAACCTGTCTGGAATGCAGAGAGCAAGTGAGAACATGGAAATAAATGAGACTGGAGAGGAAGGAGAAGGCGGTATCATGCAGGACTTTGTAGGCCATATATTTTGGTTTTCATTCCAAAATCATACTATAGAGTTGTAGACCATGAAAGTTTTGTTTTAACATAAAAGCAATGGTACATCATTAACTGGTAAGCATGTTTTAATTTGTAAAAGATCACTGTGGTTAAAGATAGAAAATTAAAAGAGTTAATTGCCTGTAGGGTCCACAGTTAGGAAAACCTGTTAGACTAGGTAAGAGATTGGATTAGTGTAGTGACATCAGATTGAAAGCTGTAGGTGGATATAAGAAGTTTTTCTGTAGTAATGAAAGTCAAGATTTATTGAGGGATTCAACATAGAAAAGCAAGGGTGATGGGCAGGCTCAAAGGTGACCCCCTGGTGTCTGGTTTATGCAACTTGGCACAAAATTGTGCTATTCACTGAAATAGTACATACTGGAAGAGGCCAGGTATGGTCTGGGGGTAGCAACTAGAATCCATTTTGGAGTGTTACATTTAAGGCACCTTTGAAATTGCAAGTACAGATGTTTGTCTGAGCAGCAGGACCCAGACTCAGAGGAGAGGTCTAGGCAGGAAATATGCTAGTCATTGGACATATTTATGGCAATTGCCATGTTAATATAAGAAAAAAGCCAATATATTTGAAATTTTATTAAAAAGACATTGTTTGGGGCTTCCCTGGTGGCGCAGTGCTTAAGAGTCCGCCTGCCAGTGCAGGGGACACGGGTTCCAGCCCTGGTCTGGGAAGATCCCACAGGCTGTGGAGCAACTAAGCCCATGCGCCATAACTACTGAGCCTGCGCTCTAGAGCCCACAAGGTACAACTACTGAGCCCACATGCCACAACTACTGAAGCCCACGTGCCTAGAGCCTGAGCTCCGAAACAAGCGAAGTCACCACAATGAGAAGTCCACACACTGCAACGAAGAGTAGCCCCCACTCGCTGCAACTAGAGAAACCCCGTGCATAGCAACGAAGAACAAAAGCAGCCAAAAATAAATAAATAAAATAATTTTTTAAAAAAAGACATTGTTTGAACTTAAATGGAAGTTTTGAGAATAGGCTAAGGTGGAAATAGGGTCTACCTGGCTGTTCTCTCTTCCTAGTAAGGAATGAACATATATGGACAATTCTGGATATTCCCTTTGTAGAGTAACATGATCTTAAGCTTCAGGTCATAATAAGAACAGCATATCACAGGTTCATTTCATTTGAAACCAGTCCTTCCATATCTTGCTAATACATTTTTAGGTTTTAAATCTGACTTGTTGCATGAAATTTAAAAATACACAGAAAAAATATACGGCTTATTTTTAGCTTGATGACAAATTTGTGGAAATAAATCACACTGGGCATTCAGCTGTTTGTATTCATATCCTGCACTTTACAACAAATTGGATATGGGAATCAGGTAGGGGCCTGAGTGGTTAGGAGTCTGAGGCAGGAAAAACAATGAATTTGTGATTTAACCTGGACAGTCAAGGGTGAAATTAAATAGATTACAGAAGTTTGTTTCCAAGGCACAGGCATCATCAGCTAACCTGTCTTTCCTTGGCAGACAGATTATCCATAGACCGTAGAGAGCAGGATCACCCAGCCCCCAAATTGCTTTCTAGTTTTCACTTTGATCTCTATTTGCATATTTAGCATACATAATACATCCTGGTTACTCCATCCAAAATTACTTTTTTTCAAGACAGTTCTGAATATACTTGTCATTAAAAATATTTTTGTGCATTTCAAAACTAATTATACTCTCATGAACACATCATTCCAAAGCAAACACTTAGCCTTTTGTGAACACTGTTATTAATAGATTACTTTTATGTATCTGACTAACCTCTCTTCATTAGTGTTTGGGTCAAAATTATTTAATCATTTTTGTTTTGATTCAGAATAAAGAAAGTTTATTGGTTGGGCATGAAAAATATCTTATTGTGGGGTTTTGGAAGCTGCTAAAAGAATAAAGCTGAGTGAAAGTCATCTAAAGGGGTCTGACTGGGAGGAACTGTAGCTGCACCTATATTCCTGGGCTGTTTCTGTCGGCCAGGACATAATGAGAACAGTGGCTTCTGAGCAGCACTCATGGAGGGATATTCAATGAGAGACTGCAGCTGGGCTGACTGCAGTTCAGAAAAATTCAACAAGCATTCTTTCAGGATCAACTCTAGTCTGATTCTGAGGTTACTTAGATATATAAGTGTGACACAGACTTGGTCTGAAGGAGCTTTTATGAGAAGAAAATACTAATATATTTTTTATGAAGTAATTTTTCCAGTGGAATACAGTGTATATTGAAGGAATGCAGAGAAGAGGCATTTAATCTAGACAACAAGATTTTCTAGAAGATGTGATGCCTTGCCAGGTTCTTGAAAGAGAAATAGAAGTTAACCAGGGGTAGAAGATGAGGAAGGGCCTTTTGGCAGATGGCACAGCAAACATAAATTTGGTTTGTTATGGCTAAAGAATGAACTGAGAATGGGAAGGGTAAGGGAGGGAGGGAGGGCTGGAATATGGGGAGTCGTACTTGACTTAGATGTGTAGAAAAATCTACCCATAAATGTAATAGTAACCAAATGGTGAGAGGTTTTTGTACATGTATGCCTAGCTTTCTCCTTCTTTCCTTTCCCTTTATCCTGCCTGCCTATAAAGTTATTGATTAAATATCTATCCCTCTATCAATATTCACATGCAGATTCACCACACTTTTTCTCTACTTTGCAGCTATGAGGATCTTAACTAAGGCAGTGACCTCATATATAAATATTTTATATATATATATATATATATATATATTATATGGAGGGAGGGAGGGAGGGAGAGAGAAAGAGAAGGAGAGTGAGGAGAGAGAAAATAGTATTGAAAGGTAACTACTCTTTGAAATACAAACAGAAGGCATGTTGGTAATCCAAGAATTGCATCTTGTAAGAACTGGTCATGTTTCCTTCATTCTTTCCACAGATTGCCTCTGCCTTCTTGTGTATCCCATTTCCACTCCCAGCAGGCATTCTCTGTATTTTAACCGTTTGTGTTGTTAATGAATTTATTAAAGAATTGACTCACATAGACCACACTGTGCCATACCTATGTGGTTGTTTATGAGTCTTTCTTTTATCTGATCACTCAGATCCATGAAGAAAGAAGTTGTTGGTTTTTAATTCCCATGTTCAGCACGTAGTAAGTTATCTACAAATTTGACTGAATAATTTTTGAATGCATAGATGAATAAAAAACTAGATGAACAAAGTATTATGAGAACATGGAAGTAAAAGATAAATTCTGACTGGGGAAATAGACAAGTTTTCATGGAATAGGTGAAATCTAGTTCTACCAAGAGAAGCAGAGACTTGCCAGGCAGGAGTAGAGGCAGCAATGAATTTAGGTGACAAAACTTCCTTAATAATGCAAGATACATTCTAGCAAGAGTAAGGGCTCTGATGTGACTGAAGGGCACAGTGCTTAATTCTAAGTAAACAGTGTTAAGACCATGACATCCTTTGAATGATATTCGAAGACAATTTTCTTCACTCCAAAGGAAACTTAAGTTCTTTGTGCAGAGAAGTACCATTATTTTACCTTTGATTTGGGTGCATAAAATAATTCTCGTGAAGTTAATAAATGAATGCAGAATGAGAACAAAGCTTCTAGGAGAATCAGCGAGGAAACCACTGCAAGAGTAGAGGTGACAAATAGTGAGGAGCTGTGCTATGTCAGGGGGTATAGGAAGGAGAGAATGAAGTGTAATGAGATATTTTAGATCTAAAAATGCTGTGACCTGAAACTCCATGAATACTGACCAGGATGAAGAGAGAAAAACTGGAGATTTCTGATATTTTAAGCTTCATATGGGAGAGCACATATCTTACAATATAGAACAATGCTCGCCAAAGCCTTTTTTATTCATGCCCATGTACATAATAGCAGAATTTTAATAGATAAATAGTAAACCTTGAAATCATCTTCCAAATAGCACACGTACTTGGATGGCTTTAAGCCAATTTATGTTGCAGTCACAGGACAGTGCCATGTACATTTAACTGTGTGACACAGCCCCATCAGGCTGACCGAGTACCTCCTGGGAGAGTGCTTGATGTCTCAGAAGTGTACTTTTGACATCTTCCAGGCAAAACTTTCACATTTTAATTATCATGGATGTTATAGCTCATGGTACTATTTATGTTCATTATCATGAGATACTTCGGTATTAGCATTGTTTGAAATAACAAATTAATCACTACTGATTGACAGGCACTATTCTTAAGGTTTGTTCAACACAGGGATAATAGACAATTCATAAGTAATTTTATTTACCTTTTCATAGGACACATCGGTGTACTGTATGTTATGTTCGAGTTGATCTATAATTTTTAAGATGTTAATGACATACATTATCGAGTAAACTTGTTACTACTGTTAGAATTACAAAAATCTAAGGATTTTATATACTTCATTTCCAGAAATCATTAGGTGATGTATCTGTTATTGTATAATGCTATTTATGTCTTTAAATCCTCGCTAAATATATACATGTATTCTTTCTTCCTTTCTTTCATTTTTCTGATCTGCTCCCATTGATGACTCTATACTTTTGACTCCAGACTGGCAATATGAGGGTAAGATGACAAAAATAAAATCTCAAACAACCTCATGAACATTGCTTGTCTGTCTTTGTTTTATTCTCTTTAGAACATTATTAAAGATCTATTCACTCTTTTTAATTAGACCCTTTATTACAATTAAAGTCCAATTATGTTTGTTTCTGTTGTGATGCTTTAATTACAATTTATCCTTGTTAATCATCCCTTTATGTTGTTTTTATGGGTTAAATTACCATCCCGTTATCTCTGTCCTGAAGGACCTCTGCTCTCCAGTGGTCTCTGCTGGTGTTTTCCAGTAAGATTTGAACAGTTTCATGGTATACAAAGTGTCTTTGTTACGATGTGGTAAGGAATCTATATAGCTCTTACGAGAATTTTTTAAAAATAAAAAACTGTTAAAAGAAATGATGCATATTAATTTGATTGCAGGATTTTTCTTTCTAAATATCAATATACATCGCAATGAATTTACTGTCAGAGTGAATGCTCCTGCAGTAGCTACTTCTTACTTTGTCTTGTTTTCTCTTTAGATTGCAAACTAGCTAGGGGGGGACCACCAGCCACCATAGTTGCCATTGATGAAGAGAGTCGGAATGGTGAGTAAGCTATGTGTTTTAAAAGTGACTTAATCTAAGAGGGATTTCTCATTTCAAGCCTAGATTTGATATGTGTGGAAGTACTAAATGAAAGCTTCAAAGCAAATCCACTGACAGTTCCTCTTTAATTTCTTCCCTGTGTGAGTTTAAATTAGGACACTAACTGGAAATACTTTATTTGGATTACATTATGAGAGACTTAATGAATAGAAATGTTTAGTTTTGATTGCAGAGAAGTCATCTGATTCACAATCAGTCTAAGAATGCATCTAGATACCGGCTAGAACTTTTCTTTGTCAATAGGTAGAGTTGACTATCACACATACTGTTACCTAGTGTATTTCTCCAAAAGAAATGGACCACAGGGTAAGCTCTGCACTGCTAATTTAAATTTGCTACAATCTGGTAAGGATTAAGATCCATAATCTATTGGACATGGTGATTTAAGAATAGTTACTAGGGGGACTTCCCTGGTGGACCAGTGGTTAAGACTTTGCCTTCCAATGCAGGGGGTGTGGGTTTGATCCCTGGTCACAGAGCTAAGATCTCACATGCCTCGTGGCCAAAAAAACCCAAAAAACATAAAACAGAAGCAATATTGTAAGAAATTCAATAAGGACTTTTAAAATGGTCCACATCAAAAAATAAAAATCTTAAAAAAAGAATAGTTACTAGGAAAACAAAGTGCTTGGGAACAGAAAACTGACAAAAGGTGCAGAGCAGAGGAGGAAATCTGAATTTTCACTCAGTCTATCTGCCATAATTAACAACTTATTCCTAATTTATATTACAATCTTCAAAAATTTAATTTTCCTTTACAAAAAATTAGCACTTTTGTTCCCCAACACTCTCCTAGTCTCTAAACTTTACAGATATTTAGAGATTCTCCTCCTCTATTAGGTAACAGTAAAGTGGAAATCCCTTGAGTCTTGCTTTCTATTTCAAACTATTCTAAATATGAGAATGTTCTGTGGCTCATTTTGTCTACTAATTCTGTAAAAGACTTTCCACTGGGTTTGATTTGTACTTTCTGTCTAGGCTCAACACTGTTTTTCCAGATTGATGTCTTTTTAAAAAAGAATGTCAAGTGGTTTATTGGAAAGTGACTTTTCCCGGAAATTCAACCTACGTGTATTTTGAAAATTTCTATAGTACACATAATACCTGTGTTGGTTCACTTTATTATGTATCAGTATTTATTATGCTTTACTAGAAACATTTCTTTTACTTCTTAGAAGAATTGGCATAAATTTTATTCTTGAACATCTTTCACTTCCTTTGGAATCAGCCAAAAATGTCCATAACACTGCTGGCCTTTGTTTAAACAAATTTAAGTGTCTATACTAAATTATAGAAATATTATAAAAATTACACAGGTTTGTTTATTTTTAAAAAGTCCCTATTGAGCTTGAAAGTATATGAAGATAATGAGTTATTAGGATGCATTTAAATAAATTAGAAATAAGTCCTATATGTATCTGCAGAAAAGAAAAAAAATATATATATAAATACTATACCAGAAAAATTTCATCTCACATGTAAGATTATGGCTTATCGTTAACTACTTTCCTGTCAACAAATTTGTTTTCTAAATGTCCTACAATAAAAAGTTTGCTTTTTAACCAGAGACAAAAAAATAAATGTGATAGAAAACCAATCTATATTTTCTCATTGTTCACCTATTCCCTTGAACATATAAGCTGAACTGAACTAAAGCATTTAATTTTACTAAATAGTTGTTTTAACCTGTAATTCTATACAGAGCTTATTTTGCCAACCAGATAATTATAGCCACAGTAATGATATTTTACCTTTCCTTGTGTTGATGAGATCCCACTTTTTAAAGGAGCTCAGGAAGTCTACAAAGATGTTGTCATAGCAGTTCTGCATGATGGCATGTAGTGAAAGTTCAATATTTATATTTTAGAAGAAGGTGGCATGATGTAGTTGCTGTGCTCTTTAATTGGCATATTTTGTAGAAACTGCCAACTACTCAGAATGCTGCCAAAGTTATTTGAGTGTCAACATAAGGAGTATAAACACCAATCTAGAGATTAAAGGTTTGACATTTCTCTTTCACATTAAATTTCTAAAAATATGGTGATCAAATGAACCTCTGCCAGATATTACAATGTAGTGTGCAATCATTCTTGCCTTGAAAGTCTAAAGGAAACAATCCATGAAAGTGTTTTCATATTTTTCTTTAGGCAATCTAAGAAACTTCCCAATAGGACAGTTAATTCTAGTTTGGCTCTTAAACTCTTGGTTTCTTTTTTCTTGCATCTTTTTAATTGGTAGTAACAAAACATGTGGGTATCCTATTTTACCAGAAAAATAAGCACCTATTTGTAAATGTTCTGGGGCTTCTTAAAAGTAAGGCACAGCAAATCCTTTATTAAGCCAAACTAGTAAGTTTGGGTGTCAACTTGCTTTGGCTTACTTTATTGATGTCTACAGCTGAACAATCTCCATTGCCAAATACATCCTCTACTATACTACTATAGTATAGCTTTTAAATACCTCGGGTATTATTTTTTAACTCAGGTATTTTAAAATATATACTTGGGGCTTCCCTGGTGGCGCAGGGGTTGAGAGTCCGCCTGCCGATGCAGGGGACACGGGTTCGTGTCCCGGTCCGGGAAGATCCCACATGCCGCGGAGCGGCTGGGCCCGTGAGCCATGGCCGCTAAGCCTGCACGTCCGGAGCCTGTGCTCCGCAGCGGGAGAGGCCACAACAGTGAGAGGCCCGCATACCGCAAAAAAAAAATATATATATATATATATATATATATATATATTTAATTTTCTTATATAAGTCACTAAGGTACATTCATAGAACGTCCGTTATTTGTCACATGCATCTGCATATTTCAAGATTTTTATACTCTGTGGGATGGAAATATTTTCTTTTTATGAATATATATGCTAAATTAATTTGCACATCAGTATAAGTTTTAAAGAATTAAAAATTTAACAGGTAGAGATCCATAAACTTCTTTCTCACCCTGGGACCTGTTAGATTGTTCCTCTCCTTGGTCCTTGTCCTCAGTAGTATATTGATAACAGATTCATTATATCACCCTCGATCTGAACCAGGAGTTTATTTTCATCACAACTACCAGAAAATCAAGCTTATGTGGTAAGAACACAAAATCAACCCATTAAGAGAATCACATTGGTTCCTGACCACCACCAGAAAGCTCTAGAACTAGTATGTAGAAAATGTTTAATGAGTATTTGCATTTAGAGAGGAGAATGTGTACCAAGAAACACTTAGATTATTTTAATATATCTAAAATTTTTTGCCAGAAAAGCTTATGTATACGCAAAAACCTGCACATGAACATTTATAGCAGCTTAATTCATAATTGCCCAAACTTGGAAGCAAGCAAGATGTCTTTAGTAAGTGAATAGATAAGTAAACTATGTACATCCAGATAAATACAGACTAAAAACAAATGAGCTCTCAAGCCATGAAAAGACACGGAGGAGACTTAGGTGCCTTTTACTAAGTGAAAGAAGCCAAGCCGAAGGAAACATGTACTGTACGATTTCAACTATGACATTCCGGAAAAGATAAAAATATGGGAAAAATTAAAATATCAGTAGTTTCCAGGGGTGAGTGGGGGGAAGACAGGCAGAGCAAAGAGGATTTTTAGGGCAGTGAAAACACTCTGCATGATATTCTAAGGATGGATATATGTCATAATACATTTGTCCAAACCAATAGAATGTACAACACCAAAAGGAAACCTAAGGTAAACTGTGGACTTCAGCTGATTATGATGTGTCAATGTAGGTTCATCCTTGGTTAAAAAAAAAAATGTACCATTCTAGTGAATGATGTTGATAATGGGGAAGGCTATGCATGTCGGAGGGAAGGGGCCCAAGGGGTATATAGGAAAACTCTATCTCCCTCTCCTTTTCACTGTGAACTTAAAACACTGCTCTAAAAAAACTAAGTTTTAAAAAAATATTTCTGGAAATACATTTTTAGATTCACTGGAAATACATTTTTAGATTCACTGGACTCAGAGCTGCCTAATGGCATTGAGTCCCTACTGGAAGGAGTGAGGTCAGGAACGGTTACACTGGAACTATTTAAAGCTTGCCTCTGGGTGCCTGCCAAGTCAGGGCCCTGGCTGCTTTACAACAACTACGGAATGGCATTCAAAAAGACTTTGGAACAACTGGTTCAGACTAATTCTGAGAAACTGGGTAAATACATAGGCAGTGCTGAGTCAAGGGGACAAGAAAATGATTTGAAGTCATGGTTTGAACGTAACACCATAATTGTACAAAAATAAACAGGCTCAGAGGCAAAAGGATATCACTATGTAGGTGAGAGATTGGGAGGCTCATCCTAAATGTTCTTTATGGATTTCCAGTTAAGATATTGTGGGCTCACAGCAAATTTGAAAAATGAAAGATGACGGAGTGTCTTCACATTATGAAAGGAGATGCCAACAGAGGATGCCACAGCTGATTCAATGAGAATGTGTCCTGGTCAGCGCACATGGCAGAACCAGGTGTGAACTGGGTTGAGTATTACAGACCCTCCTGTACTTCTAGGAAGGTAGAGGAGGTTATAGAAAGGAACAATGAATTCAGTTGGTCACTTCTTCTGTGGGGTTTCTCTGGCCCAAGCATGGAGCTAGGGGAGTGAAGGGAAGTTGATTCTTCATTAGAAACAATTATGTTGTTGAGGGGCATTTGCAAGTTGCTCGTCATCATCCTTTTCCTTCCGTTGTCAAAAATCACTAAGCTTGGGAGAGTAGAAGATTAAAGTTCTATGTTGATGTTCTTCTTTCCTTATAATTGCCAATTACATATCTTAGATTTATAGCAAGGGAGTTCGCCAAACTCTGCCTTACACACCTCCAAAGGGTTGCAAGTAGAGTTTCACATACTCCTAGTAAAATAGGACTTGCACTCATGGAAAGAAAAGTCTTAAATAACCAATGTTTCTGTATGAATATTCCCAACGTTTAAACAAAGTGTAAAAAAAAAAAGTATAATGTGGTTTTTTTGGTTTTTTGTTTTTTTACATCCAAGGGTTCAGAACCCTCTCTTTTTGCCTATTTATCTTCATTCTTCTCTTTCATTCTCTAAAGAGAGCAAGGTCTAAACTGGCAGAAAATTTTTGCAGGACAACTATAGTGGAATAAGAATAAACTCTGTAGGATACCTCATATTAGAAGATGACTAGAACCCCAGATGAGAGACTGCACAAGATGCTGAGAAGAGAGGAACCTGAGAAACCAAGATGGCAAGTTATCAGGCAGACTGGATGACAATGTTCTATTGGGGTAAATTGAAAGTGGTTGAAGACGCCACCAAGAGGTTAAAGGTACTAGAGATTATATAGTAGGTGGAAAAATGTTTCAATATAGTTGCCATAGACAGAGTCCTAAGCTCATGTAAATGTTTGGGAGAAATGTTATTAAAGATAGAAATCCTTATCTGGGCCTATTCTTAGGCCATGTTTCTTTCAATGTGTCAGGACAAAGATACAGCTTAAGATCTGGATTTAATTCTCTCTCAGTTCTATGATAACGATTCTGGTTATTTCAAATATGACATATAACAAAGTGTTGCCAACATAATTTACATATTAAATGAAACCTGAAGTACAAAACATGTTCTTAGATATTAAGCCTTTGAAAATTTGTACAGAGCTTTACTCATGAAACTAAAAGTGAGAGAGGGATCTAGTATATATGTCCTATAGGAGGGATAGTTCTAAGGATTTGGTTTTAAACAGTTACTTTCTAAGGCACTTTTATCCTACCTCTATTCTGCATTGTTGCCTTATCACTAAGGTAAATAGTGTTTGTCTCTCTGGTGGTTTTCATCAACAAATCCTAGAATTCTATTTGAAACAATAATTAAAAAAAAATAAATGTACAGTCTGCTGCATAAAGCCTTATGAAACACAGTAACTCTAACAATAGAAGTTCTATACAAAGTTCTATACAAAGGTAGATTAATAGATGACTGTACAAGCTTTTGAAGTATGAAGACTAAAACTTTGTTTGTGTTATACAAGATCATCCGTATTGACATCAAGCAAATGACCTTTAGTGCAATATGAGAGTTTTGTTTTTCTGGATAAATAGGGGAAAATATATTCCCCTTGTTCTATAATTTTATAACATCCAAACTTGATTCTTAACTGCCAAAATATTAAATATTTTTATAAGACATTAGTGGTCTTCTGGCTAGATTGCTGTGGATGTTGCCTAGCCCCAAAATCATGATTTCAAATTTCTTTGCTATTCTATTCTTTACTTTTCCCAGTCATCATTAAGTCATTCTGAGTTCTTTCTGGTGAAAGGCATACACATTGATGAGGAAATATAATTTTTTGTAAGTTTTGAAGAAGTTAAATGAAACTATCCAAAATACACTTGGCAATATTAGACCTAAGTTGATGTAAAAAAATCATGTCCAGGGCTTCCCTGGTGGCGTGGTGGCTGAGAGTCCACCTGCCAATGCAGGGGACATGGGTTCGTGCCCCGGTCCGGGAAGATCCCGCATGCCGTGGAGCGGTTGGGCCCGTGAGCCATGGCCACTGAGCCTACGCGTCCGGAGCCTGTGCTCTGCAACGGGAGAGGCCACAACAGTGAGAGGCCCGCGTAACGTGCAAAAAAAAAAAAAAAAAAAAAAAATCATGTCCAATTCCTCATGTATTTTAATCCTCTTATTACAGTGACTAAGACAATTATCCTAGTAGAAAACAATTTGGCTCTGCTCATTACTGTTGGAGCTACATATGCAACGATGCATTCGCTACTTTCCATTTGTGCCGAAGTATTATTTTATGAAAGGTCAGCAGCTGCAAACTTCTGAATATATAACTGTGAAATAAGTAAATTGAAAACTTTCTAAGCATTAGGGAAATAGGTTATCTCAAGTTATCTAAAATTATATTGACATTTAATCATATTTCATTTTTGATATTCCTTTTCTCATTTGTTTACTCTATAGCACCTAATATACAATGGTATTGCTGGATCTAGTGAAATGGTCATAAAATAAGGGACAGGAGAAGTACACAAAGCAGACAGAAGTCAAAAATTATACAAAGCAGACAGAAGTCAAAAAGGGCAGCAAGCTAGGGTGTTTTATACAAGGAAAACAACTCTGTTCAATATAGTGGCTCTTGTTTACTGTTTAAGTTTCAGAATGCTAATGTTAATGATGATGAAAAGATTAAGTTGTGCAAAGTAACCCTTGGTTTCTAAGGAAATGAAAAACACCCTTAAGAAAAGAACATTCTATTCTATTTTTCCTTTTTCTTTAAATCCTTTACTTTAATCTCATGTCTAATAGAAATAAATCTGAATAATATAGAATTAAATTATGCCACACATACACACACTTAATGCCAAGTGATGCTGTTATAATGAACCATTTTTCTGTAGAGAGAGTATCTAAATCCTGTCACTAGGGAAGACAACTGAAGCTACTATTGGTTTCATCTGTATAGACTATTGGACGATGGACCATGGGCCTTCGTGGGCAATAAGAATGGGCCTGTGTGCTACAAGAAATGAAGACCTATTAGGTTCTGTCTACTCATAACCACGTAGAAAGAAACCTTCAATTTTTTTTCAGAATAGGAAATTCTGTGTATTAAAGATAAGTCATTCTAATTTAAATTGTGATTCCTTTTATTAGCCAAACAAAATACATCTGTGTGGCTCCTGTGGCCTGTGTGGCTCCTGCAAGCCACCAATATTTTGACTCCTAATTTAGGCAACAAAGATGAGATAAGTGCATGGTAGGAAGGACATCCATAAGATGACATTGTTTTAGGAAGGGCGTGAAGGGACTTTGCTTTGAGCTTTCTTTGCATATCCAGCACACTCTTTACACTTACGTTGTAGAATTTGAGTTTAGTTGAGGAGTGAGTCTGATGGAAGTTTAGGAAGTCAGGGATGGGAGAAGCACCAAAGTTCAATTGCTTGTTTTAACATCAAGCTCCTGGAGATTCTGTCTACAACTGCTCTTTCTTATGCATGATCTTAGATTCCACTATTACCCTGTCCCCAATGACTCTTTCCCCAATTCCTGTTTATCATGAGTGGTTTTTCACTTCTGTTCCCCATGATCAAATATTGGCTGCTAGATTATTGATCTCTGTTGTCAGGCAACAAAGGTATGACTTTTCTGTTAGGACACTGGAAATCTGAAATGGAAATCTGAAATGGACCACTACTGTCACTTGACTATAGTAATCAACAGTGTAAATGTTCTCAGCAATCCCTGGATGAGAACCATAACCCTCAGATGACTTGAAACTGTTCTTGGACTTAAAATACCTCCTACAGCAGTTTTCAAAACAAAGATTCAAATGCCACATATTTCCACCTGGAATTGCTAATGTAATTCAACTAAATATGCTTAAGTGTGCCACATGGATTAACGAATACGAAAGTACTTGGTTTTCCTTCATCTATCGCTACTTCATGAAACTGAAGGATGCACTAAAGCTAGATTTTGTATTCATGTCAGATGGTACAATTTCAGTAAATAGCATAATATTTATTCCTTAGAATAAAATTGAATCTCTTAACTGTACTCAATAATAAAAGTTTTGTGGAATTGTCATAGCTACATATCATTAAAGTACATTCAGCTTGGTTAAAATACAAATGGGTTTACTTAAGTAGAATATGGAGATATAATATATTGTAGTGTTCCTTTTAACCTACCCAAACCACTTGCCACTGATGACCACAGGCAAGGTTTTTTTGTGTGGTTTTTTTGTTTGTTTGTTTAGTATCAGTCCTCATTTTTGTTTCCTAGATTCTGAGTTTTGTCTAACAGTAATTCTTAATTCAAGTCTCAAGTGCTGGCTGCTTAGCACAGAACTCTTTATTAACTCAGGACCCCTCAGAAACAAGGTTCTTTTCATTATAAGAGCATTAAACAATCTCCTTTTACCTGTTCTTGCTTTTGCTGGTATATTTTCCTTGTTTGTCTGCCTCCAAAAATTTACAAGTCTACAAAACGGTGATTTGAATAGTCAGACCTGTGTGTAGTTGAGAGAGTTGCTTCTTAAAATGGTTTTGAGTAGGAAAGGAATAGCTATCAGTTAAGGTATACTAGAAAAACTAGAAAAAAAGAAAAACCAATGCCCTCCTGGTGGCAGAAGCAGGACCTCTAGGGAAAAAAATAAAGCAGGCCAAGACAACAGGGAGTGATAGGCAAGTGGGGAGGCAGTAGTGCTATTTCAGGTGTCTGTCTAAGGAGACCCCATTTGAGCAGAAGCCTGACCAAAACTGACTGAAGATGTGAGCCGTGCATTTAGCTGATAAATTTACATTTCAGACAGGAAAATTAAAATTCACAAGGCTACAAGGAAAAATATCGTTGGTCAGTTTAAGGTACGGCAAAAAAATTGGCTGGAGAAAATGACTGATAACAAGTGTGGCTGAAGCAGAGAAGACGGATGTTGATTGAATATATGTAAACTACTCAGAATTTTTTTGGTTTGCCAACAAATCAGTTGATAGTGAACTATAGGTTGCTAGATTAAATCACTAAGGATAGTTCTTCTTCCTGTCCCTCACTCGATATCTTAGTTTAGATACTTCAAAATTTGAATAGGCAACTGGGTGTGTATGTATTTATAATCTCAGATAATTTTACCCTTTAAAAATTCTGTCTGCTAAAAAAAAAATCAGAAAATACATTAATTTGCTCAGTTTGGCTTGGTGGTATCACTCCCTCATTTAACACATAATAGAGGATTACTGCAACCGTTCCAAAGGTAAACGTGAGTATGATAGTTACATAAATATTGAGTGTCTGAAAGTTTGATAGTGTGGTACCATCAAAATTATAACCAGAGATCTTTGTTATATTACATTGTCTTCAAAACACCATTAATATAAAAGAGAAGATTCAGTGCTTGTGGAGTCACATTTCAGAAGAATATTTGTAAAACAGTTCACTTTGCTTAATAACATGATCATCTTTATAGGAGCATGTTTTGGTGAAAATGCTGAATAACGTGCTTTATCTTAATCTTTAGGACAGGCAGGATGTCGGCATTATTAGTAAGGAACTAATCTCTACAGGGTTCATTTACTATCCTTAAAAGTGTTTTTTTAGGGACGTGAGGACTTTTATAGACAAGAGTCAGACTAAAGGTTATACGTGAATTAACAGAGTGAATAATTTAAATGCTACCTTTGAAAAATTGTCCCAAGTCTTAGAAAGAATTTAAGATTCCTCTGTAGTGAATAAGCTTTATGGAACATTGTTCAAAGCAAAGCTTTTCATTCTAATTTTGTATTACTAATGACCAGTTAATACCTCTACATTTCCATCCTGTAATGAATAGCAAGTACGAAAGCGAACGTTTTATTTATATTATTTGCACATTCTTTTGACATCTTGAATTTTGATGTCTCTCAAATGTTCTACAATGAATAGATTCTTGTCAGTTAATACCATTTGCTTTTTGAAATCTATTATATATCCCAAAATAAAATTATTTCAGTTTGATTTTAGTTTGTTTCAAAATGTCAGCTAAGTCTCACAAAATATTTTCTCTGTACTTTTTCATTCTCCAGCATAGGCTACTTCTTTCTTTTTTTTTCATTTAGTTGAAGCAAAACAAGACACTTGACTTTGAGTAGACTAAAAGCAATTTGAAATTGAATAAACTATCTTCACATATAATCCTAAATAAGATTCTAACCTTGTGTATTTTTTATTGAAAATTCCTATTTGGTATATAAAAACTTTTATCATTGTAGGCATTGATAGGATACCACATAGACATTCGTATTACTATATTTTTTAGAAGGCTTCAGAGATCATCTTTTGGGCTTTGATTATATAAAAGCATGCTACTTAAATTAATATCTTTGAAGTGTTGTGTTGTATTTTAAGTATCATTGTGAATTCAACATTCTCCTCCATGGTATGTTTACCTGTAACTTCAAATTTTTTAATTGTTGACTATTAGTTAAAATTAAGGCTCTGGAAGATGTACCTTCTTTCTGTGACACAGTCATTTAGAGATGGCACAAATATTTCTGGTATGTGACAGATATCTTCTGTAGGTCATATTACATGAGTAAGACATAATTGTATGTCTTGAAAAAAGAAAAATCTACTGTAAATAACAGAGTTCAGTTGGTCTATAAATATAGAGTCATGCTTTAAGAGAAAGGCAAGCTGGAAGGCAAACATGTAAGTCTGTGGCTAGTATTTTTTCTGCCAACAATTGATGGTACCTTTTATCTCAAAATGGGAAGTACGTACTAGGATCATTATGTTAGACTGCAAAAATTCATGAGAGCAAAGACTATCTGCTTTGAGTCATTGCTGTAATCCCAGAAGGTAGTGAAATGCCTGGTATGTAGCAGGCATTCAAAAAACTTGTTTGATTCAAGTAAATCATCAACATGAATCCCACAAACAAATTACCATCTGAATTAAATGGCACATATATGTCTATTTAGAATAGTTTGAAGTGTTATTATTAAAATCTCTCAATATAATCAACGTTTAATCAATTCACTGTGCACATAATTTATAAATTTCAAGTGTTTTCTGCCTGCATGAAAATGTCTGCAATAATCAGATAATTTTTGTTCAACAGAGCATTTTGAAAGATGCTCTATTGAACAAAAATTGAAGTATTGAAAGAGGAAGTATTTATGATAATACTAAAATCAGGGAGTGCTGTTGTATATGCATAAATATAACCATATTATTACTTTAAATCTAAGAAAAAATAAATATAATTTTAAAATGTTTAAAAAGGCCATATTATGGCATCTTAAAATATGCAATACATATTTCATGTATTCATACTTTTGCATATTTAAAAGTATTTCATAAAATAATCTGATCTAAATAAATTTACAAAAATATATTTTATTTTAATTTTTGGTGTTATAATTTTGACTCTCTGAAAAATATCAACCTAATGATTTGATATGATACCAAGGTATCTATGTAAAACTACTATCTAACTTGAGAAAAATGTTATTTCTCAGTTTTTAGGTCTATTAGCCTTTTGTAGTTTCTCTAAGAAACTAGAAATAAGAAATTCCAAACTATTTAAAATTCATCGAATTGTCATGTGAGTTTGCATTCATTAAATGGGAAAAATAATCTCCATTTGCAATTTTACATTTCCAGTTATTTAAAATAGAAATTTTAATTCCAGAAATAACTGATTTTTGATAACCCATTTCTTCAGTAAAATAACATTAAATTTAAATGCCATCTTTGTAGGATAGCAACATACGATATATACAGAAAAGGGATACATATACCTAACCTACCAATGTCACTTGTGTACATACTCACACACAATACCAGAAAAGTGCCATATTTTGAAGAAATGTTTTAAGATATTTAGGCTATGATAGGCTTCCTGAATCCTTGCATATCTACCAGTGAAGAAAAAGTACTCTATATTCTAATAGATCTCTTAAAGTTTTAGTAATCAGCCTTAAAAGCATATTATGGAAACTCTATCTTACTGGTGAAGAGAAATTTAGAGAACAAAAAACCTCGAAAGGAATTTCTCATTTAAAATAGTTTACTTTGGGCTTCCCTGGTGGCGCAGTGGTTGAGAGTCCGCCTGCCGAATCAGGGGACACGGGTTCGTGCCCCGGTCCAGGAAGATCCCACATGCCGCAGAGCGGCTGGGCCCGTGAGCCATGGCCACTGAGCCTGCGCGTCCGGAGCCTGTGCTCCGCAACGGGAGAGGCCACAACAGTGAGAGGCCCACGGACTGCAAAAAAAAAAAAAAAAAAAAAAAAAAAAATAGTTTACTTTAAAGATTAAAAACAATAGCTGAGGTCCACCTGGAATTAGAAAAATGACGTAGACCTCTGAGTTTTCACCCACTGAGATTGAAGCAAGCATTAGTTCTTCTATATATTCAAGATAATATTTATCATGATATAGCTTCTTAAAGATGTGATTAGAATCTATTGTTAGCTTTAAAATTCATCTAACCCTGCAGCCAGACTCCAGGATGGCTTTGCCTGCCAGTAGTCAGACACTAACCCCAGGACCCGGCTTCACTCACTAGTGGGCTGGCAACCCTGACTCTCCTCACCAGTAAGCCAGCCCTGGAGCCCCTTGGGGTTCTGTAGTCAGCTGCCTTGTGACCAAGCCCCACAAACCAGCAGCCTCCAGAAGAGTCCTGACTGTTGGGTCTCACAGTCAACCAGACTAGGAGACAGTCAGGCCTACCAGACCACCCACATAGTCAGCCTGCCACAAGAAAGGATCCATGCAGCCCTCATGAGGGAAAGCCCAGAACAGATAGCTCAGTTGACAAGAGGGGAGTGCGCTGCTGTGATGCATAAGATGTCTGCTAGAGAAGGCCACTAGTTCAAGGTCAGGAAACCTACCAGATATCCAGAAATACTAACACCAACTTAGGCAAAACAAGGCAGCAGAGGAACATGTTTCAAATGAGGTAACAAGATAAAGCCCCAGAAGAACAACTAAGTGAAGCAGAGTTAGGCAATCTATCTGAGAAAGAGTTCAAGGTAACTATCATAAAGCTGATCAAAAATCAAAGAGCTCAGAAGAATGGATGCACAGAGTGAGAAGTTAGATGTTTTCAACAGAAAGAAAACATACAGAACCACCAAACAGATATAGAATAAATGGAGTGAAAAATATACTAGAAGGAATCAATAGTAGACTAAATGATACAAAGGAATGGATCAGGGAGCTGGAAGACAGCAGTGGAGATAACTAACACTGAACAGAAAAAGGAAAAAACGTGAGGACAGTTTAAGAAACTTCTGGGACAACATCAAGTTCACTAACAATCTCATAATAGGGATACCAGAGGTAGAAGATAGAGAAAGGCACTGAGAACATATTTGAAGACAAAAGAGCTGAAAAATTTCCTAACCTGGGAAACGAAACAGTTACCCAAGTCCAGGCAGCACAGACAGTCCCATACGGGATTAACCCAAAGAAGAAAATACAAAAAGACATATTGTAATTTTTGTCATTTAATTACAGACAAAATGTTAAAAGCAGCAAGACAAAAGCAAATAACATACAAGTGAATTCCCATAAGGCTATCAGCTGATTTTTCAGCAGAAACTTTGCAGGCCAGAACAGAGTGACATCATATATTTAAACTGATGAAAGAGAAAAAGCCTACAACTAAGAATACTCTACCCAGCAAGGCTCTCATTCAGATTCAATGGAGAGATCAAAAGCTTTACAGACAAATAAAATCCAAGAGAATTCAGCACCACCAAACTAGCTTTACAACAAATGTTAAACTTCTCTAGGCAAAAAAGAACAGGCCAAAACTAGAAATAAGAATTATGCAATGGAGAAGCTCACCAGTAGAGGTAAACACACAGTAAAGATAGGAAATCATCCTCACACAAAGCTAGTAGGAAGGTTAAAAGACAAAAGTAAAATCTATATCCACAATCAGCGGTTAAGGGATTCACAAAACAATTAGATGTAAAATATGATATCAAAAACAGTAATCATAGAGGGGAGGAGAGTACAGATGCAGGTTTTTTTTTTTAATACATTTGAAATTAAGAGATCAGCAACTTAAGTTTTGTGTGTGTGTGTGTGTGTGTGTGTGTGTGTGTGTGTACAGTCTATATATACATAGACTGCTATGTAAAAACCTGGTGGTAACCACAAACCCAAAATATTGATATACATATACACACAAAAAAATAAAAAGGAATCCAAACACAACACTAAAGATAGACATCAAATCACAAGAGAAAAAAACAAAAAAGAAAAAAAAAGCCCTACTAAAACAATTAACAAAATGGCAATAAGAACATACATATCAATAATTACCTTAAATGTAAATGGACTGAATGCTCCAATCAGAAGATAGAGTGGCTGAAGGGATACAAAAATAAGACCTATATATATGCTGCCTATTAGAGACTCACTTCAGATCTAAAGACACACAGAGACTGAAGGTGAGGGGTTAAGAATAATTACTCCATGCAAATGGAATCAAAAGAAAGCTGGAACAGCAATACTTATCAGACAGAATAGACTTTAAAGTAAACTGTTACAAGATACTGCATAATGCCCAAGTGATGAATCCAAAAATGTATAACAATTATAAATACATATGCACCCAACATAGGAGCACCTCAATACATAAGGCAAATATTAACAGACATAAAAAGAGAAATCAACAATAACACAATAATAGGAGACTTTTAACACCCCACTTACATCAATGAATAGATTATCCAGATAGAAAATCAATAAGGAAACACCAGCCTTAAATTACACTTTAGACCAGATAGACTTAATTGATACACATGGAGAGCATTCTACCTGAAAACAGTGGAATACAGATTCTTTAAGTGCACATGGGACATTGTGCAGGGTAGATCACATGCTAGGCCACAAAACAAACCTCAGTAAATTTAAGAAAATTGAAATCATATCAAGCATGTTTTCCTACCACAATACTATGAGACTAGAAATCAACTATAATAAAAAGATTGTTAAAAACACAAACACATGGAAGCTAAACAGTATGCTACTAAACAACCAATGGATCACTGAAGAAATCAAAGAGAAAATCAAAAATTACCTAGAGACAAATGAAAACAAAAAACACAATGATCCAAAACCTGTGAGATGCAGCAAAAGCAGTTCTAAGAGGGAAGTTTATGGCAATACAAGCATACCTCAGGAAATAAGAAAAACCTCAAACAATCTACCCTTATATCTAAAGGAACTAGAGAAATAAACAAAACCCAAAGTTAGAAGGAAAGAAATGAAAGATGAGAACAGAAATGTGAAACAGAGACTAAGTAGAAAAAAAATCAATGAAACCAAAAGCTAGTTCTTTGAAAAGATAAACAAAATTGATAAACTTTAGCCAGACTCACCAAGAAAAGAAGGGAAAGGGCCCAAATCAATAAGATCAGAAATGAAAAAGAAGTTACAACCAACACTACAGAAATACAAAGGATCATAAGACACTACTGCAAACAACTGTATGCCAATAAAATGGACAACCTAAAAGAAATGGACAAATTCTTAGAAATGTATACTCTCCCAAGACTGAACCAGGAAGAGAAAATATCAACAGACCAATTTACAGTAATGATATTGAATCAGTAATTTAAAAACTCCAACAAACAGAAGTCCAGGACCAGATGACTTCACAGGCAAATTCTCCCAAACATTTAAAGAGTTTATACCTATCTTTCTCAAACTATTCTAAAGAATTACAGAGGAAGGAACACTCCTGAACTCCTTCTATGGGGCCAGCATTGCCCTGATAGCATGCAAAAAAAGGAAAATTACAGGCCAGTATCACTGATGAACACAGATACAAAAATCCTCAACAAAATATAAAACTGAATCCAACAATACATTAAAAGGATCATATACCATGATCAAGTGGGATTTGTTCCAGGGATAAAGGAGGGTTCAGCATCTGCAAGTTAGTCAGTGTGATAATAACCATAGGATCATCTCAATAGATGCAGAAAACGCTTTTGACAAAATTTAACATCCATTTATGAGCCTCCTTTTGGGAGGAGGACGAAGAGATCCACAGCCCTGCCATGCTCCGAGGCCCCGAATTGAGCCACGGTGGGTGGGAGCTATCCTTTGGTGATTAGGAAGTTTGGAGAAGCAGGCATCAATCATCAGAGTGGAGAAAGTGGGGACGGGGGGGGGGCAGCTGGTACTTCCATGTATCTCAGGCTGGGGTCCACAACATTGCCCCCTATTACCTCTTGGTCGGGGGAAGGAAAAGGGACTCCAATCATGTCCTATCCAAATGCACATGAGGCTTTGGAGGGAACCCCTCCCTGCATGCTTTATCTGAGTCCCCCTGCCCACCTGCTCCATCCCCAGAATCTCCAGCTTTGGAAGTGGGCTGGATAGGGAAGTTGTTTTACACTTAAAGAAGGATATGGAATAATATGTCCCATGGCAGAGTGAAGAGATTAAGCATGAGATCAGATTGATGGACCCAACCTATAAGCTACTGTATTTTGTGGGATGGAATATCTCAGGAGTAAGGAAGGGTTTTCCACATCTTGTCCCCTCATAAAGCCCTCTTGGGATAAGGTGCTGAGAACTGTCCCAAGCAGTGGGTTGTGATGCTGGGCAAAAGGGGTGATTGAGGGAATGGCTGCAGACCTGCTGCTTCTAAGCTCACTCCCACCCCCTTTTGGGCCAATACAATTTTATTTATTTGCTCCCTTGGATGACTCTACCTTGGTTCCCACTTTCTTCAGGATGCCAATTGCACTAGCTGTGGGCGAATGACATATCTTGTGCATTTCAACTTTTTTTCCCCCATAATATTCTGGTTTTGTATTTTTGTATATTTTAATCTAAGGCCCTCATTCCTGAACTGTGTTCTCAGGTACGTGAACAATCTCAGGGATAAGTCGGCAGCAGCTCCAGGTCTGCATAGCAGGAATTCCTTTCATTGCTGTATCACCAGAGAGAACAACTATTTGGAGTGTGTAGTCTATTGCATAATGACTTAACTAGTAATAATTTAGCAAAGAGATCTTAAGTTAAATTACCCGAAACCAGACGAGCTACTTATAAGCAGTAACTAGAACAAACTCATCTATGTGGCAAAATAGTGAGAAGACTTATAAGTAGAGGTGAAAAGCCTAACGAGCCTGGTGATAGCTGGTTGTCCAAGAAAGGAATTTCAGTTCAACATTAAACAATGCTAAAAACCACATCAAGTTTCAACGTATGTTTAATTGTTAGTCTAAAAAGGTACAGCTTTTTAGAAATGGATACAACCTTTACTAGAGAGTAATATAAAACTTAAACCATAGTTGGCCTAAAAGCAGCCACCAATTAAGAAAGCGTTCAAGCTCAACAACAAAAATAAGTTTTAATTTCAACAATAAGTAAAATAACTCCTAGCCTGACTATTGGACTAATCTATTTAATTATAGAAGAAATACTGTTAACATGAGTAACAAAAAAAATTTTCTCCTCGCACAAGCTTTTATCAGTGACTGATAATATACTGATAGTTAACAGCCAATAAATATAACCCAACACTAAACTATTTATTAAACATACTGTTAACCCAACACAGGTGTGCACTAAGGAAAGATTAAAAAAAGTAAAAGGAACTCGGCAAACACAAACCCCGCCTGTTTACCAAAAACATCACCTCTAGCATAACCAGTATTAGAGGCACTGCCTGCCCAGTGACAATCGTTAAACAGCCGCGGTATCTTGACTGTGCAAAGGTAGCATAATCACTTGTTCTCTAAATAAGGACTTGTATGAATGGCTACACGAGGGTTTTACTGTCTCTTACTTCTAATCAGTGAAATTGACCTCCCCGTGAAGAGGCGGGGATAACACAATAAGACGAGAAGACCCTATGGAGCTTTAATTAATCAACCCAAAAAGCACAAAATAATACCACCAAGGGATAACAAAGCTTTATATGAGTTGACAATTTCAGTTGGGGTGACCTCATAGTACAAAAAACCCTCCGAGTGATTAAAACCTAGGCCTACTAGCCAAAGTATAATATCACTTATTGATCCAAAATTTTGATCAACAGAACAAGTTACCCTAGGGATAACAGCGCAATCCTATTCTAGAGTCCATATCGACAATAGGGTTTACGACCTCGATGTTGGATCAGGACATCCTAATGGTGCAGCAGCTATTAAGGGTTCGTTTGTTCAACGATTAAAGTCCTACGTGATCTGAGTTCAGACCGGAGTAATCCAGGTCGGTTTCTATCTATTATGCATTTCTCCCAGTACGAAAGGACAAGAGAAATAAGGCCAACTTTAAAAAAGCGCCTTCAAACAATTAGTGACCCAGTCTCAACCTAATAAACTAGCGCAAACATACTCTGCCCAAGACCAGGGCTTTGTTGAAGTGGCAGAGTACGGCAATTGCATAAAACTTAAGCTTTTATACCCAGAGGTTCAAATCCTCTCTCGACAAATGTTTATAATAAACATTTTAACACTCATCCTTCCCATTCTTTTAGCTGTAGCATTTCTAACATTAGTAGAACGCAAAATCCTAGGCTACATACAACTCCGAAAAGGACTAAACATCGTAGGTCCATATGGCTTATTACAACCCTTCGCCGATGCAATCAAACTATTCACCAAAGAACCCTTACGACCAGCCACATCCTCCACCACCATATTCATCATCGCACCCGTACTCGCACTAACCCTGGCCCTCACAATATGAGCTCCCCTACCCATACCACACCCCCTCATCAACGTAAACCTAGGAGTACTCTTCATATTAGCAATATCAAGCCTAGCTGTCTACTCTATTCTATGATCTGGATGAGCTTCTAATTCAAAACATGCCTTGATCGGAGCACTACGAGCAGTAGCACAAACAATCTCATATGAAGTAACATTAGCTATTATTCTTCTATCTGTACTTCTAATAAACGGCTCCTTCACTCTATCCACACTAAACACTACACAAGAAAAACCATGACTACTCTTCCCCTCATGACCATTAGCCATAATATGATTTATTTCCACCTTAGCAGAAACTAACCAAGCCCCTTTCGACCTCACAGAAGGAGAATCAGAACTCGTATCTGGCTTTAATGTAGAATATGCAGCAGGCCCTTTCGCCCTGTGCTTCCCAGCAGAATATGCTAACATTATCATAATAAATATATTCACAACTATCTTATTTCTAGGGGCATTCCACGACCCCTACACACCAGAACTATGCATAACAAACCTAATCGTTAAATCGCTACTATTAACAATATCCTTCCTATGAATCCGAGCATCCTACCCCCGATTCCGATATGACCAACTAATACACCTACTCTGAAAAAACTTCCTCCCACTGACACTAGCTCTCTGCATATGACACGTCTCACTACCCATTATAACAGCAGGTATCCCACCTCAAACATAAAATAAGAAATATGTCTGACAAAAGAACTACTTTGATAGAGTAAATAATAGAGGTTTAAGTCCTCTTATTTCTAGAATAATAGGAATCGAACCTACCCTTAAGAATTCAAAATTCTCCGTGCTACCACATTACACCATAATCTATAGTAAGGTCAGCTAAATAAGCTACCGGGCCCATACCCCGGAAATGTTGGTTCATATCCTTCCCATACTAATTAAACCCATTCATCTCCATCACCCTATTAACAACCCTCGTCCTAAGCACAACAATTGTAACCATTAGCTCCCATTGACTGTTCGCCTGAATTGGACTAGAAATAAATATGATAGCCATCATTCCTATCATAATAAAAAAACCTAATCCTTGAGCCACAGAAGCCTCAGCCAAATACTTTCTAACACAAGCCACAGCATCCTCATTACTCATACTAGCAATTATCATTAACCTAATACACTCCAGCCAATGAACGATCATAAAATTATTCGACCCAACAGCATCCATCCTAATAACAATAGCTTTAGCCATTAAACTAGGATTATCCCCTTTTCACTTTTGAGTACCAGAAGTTACACAAGGTGTTCCCCTAAGCACAGGACTAATTCTACTTACGTGACAAAAACTCGCACCCATCTCAATCCTTTATCAAATTTCACCATCAATCAATCTACACCTAATAATTACTTATATCCTTTCTATCGATTCTAATCGGAGGCTGAGGTGGACTAAACCAAACGCAACTCCGAAAAATCATAGCCTACTCATCAATTGCTCACATAGGATGAATAACCGCTATTTTATTATACAACCCAGCCCTCACCCTACTAAATCTATTAATTTACATTGTAATAACCTTCACCATATTTATGCTACTTATCCAAAACTCCACTACCACCACACTACTACTATCCCAAACATGAAATACAATACCTGTTATAACAACCTTTACTATACTCACCCTACTCTCCATAGGAGGACTTCCTCCACTCACAGGCTTTATACCCAAATGAATAATTATTCAAGAACTAACAAAAAACGATACCCTCATCCTACCCACCCTCACAGCCATCACAGCTCTACTCAACCTATATTTCTATATATGCCTTACCTACTCCACAGCATTAACCCTATTCCCCTCTACCAACAACATAAAAATAAAATGACAATTCCACTCCACAAAACAAATAACCCTTTTACAAACAGCAATCGTACTATCCACAATACTTCTACCTCTTACACCAGCATTCTTTGTCCTACTATAGGGGTTTAGGTTAAATAAGACCAAGAGCCTTCAAAGCCCTAAGCAAGTATAATTTTACTTAACCCCTGCCCAATAAGGATTGCAAGACCATATCTCACATCAATTGAATGCAAATCAAACACTTTAATTAAGCTAAATCCTCACTAGATTGGAGGGATACATCTCCCATGAACTTTTAGTTAACAGCTAAATACCCTAATAAACTGGCTTCAATCTACTTCTCCCCGCCGCGAGAAAAAAAAGGCGGGAGAAGTCCCGGGAGGATTGAAGCTGCTTCTTTGAATTTGCAATTCAAAATGATTACTCACCACAGGACTTGGCAAAAAGAGGACTTTACCCCTGTCTTTAGATTTACAGTCTAATGCCTACTCGGCCATTTTACCTATGTTCATAAACTGATGACTATTCTCTACCAATCACAAAGACATTGGTACCCTGTATTTACTATTTGGCTCCTGGGCAGGAATAGTGGCTACTGGTCTAAGCTTGTTGATTCGTGCTGAATTAGGTCAGCCTGGCACACTTATCGGAGACGACCAACTTTATAATGTTCTAGTAACAGCCCACGCCTTCGTAATAATTTTCTTTATGGTTATACCTATCATAACTGGGGGATTTGGAAACTGACTAGTTCCCTTGATAATTGGAGCCTCTGACATAGCATTCCCTCGTCTAAACAACATAAGCTTCTGACTACTTCCCCCTTCCTTTCTACTACTGATAGCATCTTCAATAATTGAAGCCGGCGCAGGTACAGGCTGAACTGTATATCCTCCTCTAGCCGGAAATCTAGCATACGCAGGAGCCTCAGTAGACCTTACTATTTTCTCTCTGCATTTAGCCGGTGTATCTTCAATCCTTGGGGCTATTAACTTCATTACAACTATCATTAATATAAAACCACCCGCTATAACCCAATACCAAACACCTCTCTTCGTGTGATCAGTCTTGGTCACAGCAGTCTTACTCTTACTATCACTACCCGTCTTAGCAGCCGGAATTACCATACTATTAACTGATCGAAACCTAAACACAACCTTTTTCGACCCAGCAGGAGGAGGCGACCCAATCCTGTATCAACACCTATTCTGATTTTTTGGTCATCCCAAAGTATATATTCTAATTCTGCCCGGCTTCGGAATAATTTCACATATCGTTACCCATTATTCGGGGAAAAAAGTGCCTTTCGGGTATACGGGAATAGCATGAGCTATAGTTTCTACTGGTTTCCTGGGTTTTATTGTATGAGCTCATCATATATTTACAGTTGGAATAGACGTAGATACACGAGCATACTTTACATCAGCCACTATAATTATTGCTATTCCTACAGGAGTAAAAGTCTTCAGCTGACTGGCAACACTTCACGGAGGAAGTATTAAATGATCTCCTGCCCTAATATGAGCTTTAGGCTTTATTTTCTTATTCACAGTAGGAGGTTTAAATGGTATTATCCTGGCTAACTCATCCCTAGACATCATTCTCCACGACACCTATTATGTAGTTGCCCATTTTCACTATGTACTTTCAATAGGAGCTGTTTTCGCCATCATAGGGGGTTTCGTCCACTGATATCCACTATTTTCAGGCTATACACTTAACCCAACATGAACAAAAATCCAATTCATAATTATATTCGTAGGTGTAAATATGACATTCTTTCCACAGCACTTCCTAGGCCTATCTGGAATACCTCGTCGATACTCCGACTATCCAGATGCCTACACAACACGAAATACCATCTCGTCAATAGGCTCCTTCATCTCACTGACAGCAGTCATACTGATAATCTTCATTATCTGAGAAGCATTCGCATCTAAACGGGAAGTATTAGCAGTAGACCTCACCTCCACAAACCTTGAATGACTAAACGGATGTCCTCCACCATATCACACATTTGAGGAACCAGTATATGTTAACCTAAAATATTCAAGAAAGGAAGGAATCGAACCCCCTCTAATCGGTTTCAAGCCAACATCATAACCATTATGTCTTTCTTTATGAGTGAGATATTAGTAAAGTCTTACGTAACTTTGTCAAAGTTAAATCACAAGTGAAAACCCTGTATATCTCCATGGCATACCCTTTCCAACTAGGCTTACAAGACGCAGCATCACCTGTTATAGAAGAACTCCTACAGTTTCATGACCACGCATTAATGATTGTTTTCCTAATTAGCTCCCTAGTCCTCTATATTATTACCCTAATACTTACAACCAAATTAACACACACTAGTACAATAGACGCTCAAGAAGTAGAAACTATTTGAACTGTCCTCCCAGCCGTTATCTTAATTATAATCGCCCTACCTTCTCTATGAATTCTCTACATAATAGACGAAATTAACAATCCCTCCCTTACCGTAAAAACAATAGGACATCAATGATATTGAAGCTATGAATATACTGACTACGAAGACCTAAATTTTGACTCCTACATGATTCCAACCTCGGACCTAAAACCAGGAGAACTACGATTGCTAGAAGTAGACAATTGAATGGTCCTACCCATACAAATAACAATCCGAATACTAGTTTCCTCAGAAGATGTATTACACTCATGAGCTGTTCCTTCCCTGGGTCTAAAAACAGATGCAATTCCTGGACGCCTAAACCAAACAACCCTGATATCAACACGACCTGGCCTGTTCTATGGACAATGTTCAGAAATCTGTGGCTCAAATCACAGCTTTATGCCAATCGTTCTCGAATTAGTACCCTTAGAGAACTTTGAAAAATGATCTGCATCCATATTATAACTTCATTAAGAAGCTAAACTAGTGTTAACCTTTTAAGTTAAAGATTGAGAGTTATAAACTCCCCTTAATGATATGCCACAACTAGATACATCAACATGACTCCTTACCATTCTCTCTATGATCTTTACCCTCTTCACATTACTTCAACTAAAAATCTCAAAGCATTTTTATTCTCCTTCCCCCAAACCAATGTGCACTAAATTACAAAAACAACAAACCCCTTGAAATTACACATGAACGAAAATCTATTTGCCCCTTTCATAATCCCGATTATACTAGGTATTCCTATCACTACTCTAATTATTATATTTCCCACCATACTATTCCCAACACCAAATCGATTAATCAATAATCATATAATCGCTATCCAACAATGACTAACCAAACTTACATCAAAGCAACTGATAGTTACACATAACCTCAAAGGACAAACCTGATCTCTAATACTTATCTCACTTTTCCTATTCATCGCTTCCACAAATCTTCTTGGAATACTACCCCACTCATTTACACCTAGTACTCAACTCTCTATAAATTTAGGCATAGCTATTCCATTGTGAGCTGGCACTGTCATTATCAGTTTCCGTAACAAGACAAAAATATCCCTAGCCCACCTTTTACCACTAGGCACACCCACTTTCCTGATCCCTATATTAGTAATAATCAAAACTATCAGCCTATTTATTCAGCCTTTAGCTCTAGCAGTACGGCTAACAGCTAACAACACAGCAGGTCACCTATTACTACACCTAATCGGAAGTGCAACTCTTGCATTAATAGATATTAGTCTATTCACAGCCCTCATCACATTCACCATCCTCACCTTATTAATCATCCTCGAATTCGCCGTAGCCCTAATCCAAGCCTACGTATTCACCTTACTAGTAAGCCTATACTTGCAGGACAATACATAATGACCCACCAAACCCACTCATATCATATAGTAAACCCCAGTCCTTGACCACTTACAGGAGCTCTCTCAGCATTTCTTATAACATCAGGCCTAATCATATGATTCCACTTCAACTCAATAATCTTACTGACTTTAAGCTTTTTGACAAATACCCTAACAATA
Organism: Stenella coeruleoalba; assembly: GCF_951394435.1. Taxonomy (NCBI): domain Eukaryota; kingdom Metazoa; phylum Chordata; class Mammalia; order Artiodactyla; family Delphinidae; genus Stenella; species Stenella coeruleoalba. The sequence goes on along the minus strand of NC_137162.1, from coordinate 41,409,444 downwards.
TACCAATGATGACGAGATATCGTTCGAGAAAGCACTTTCCAAGGCCACCACACACCAACCGTTCAAAAAGGACTTCGATATGGTATAATCTTATTTATCTTATCAGAAGTCCTATTCTTTACAGTTTTCTTCTGAGCTTTTTACCATTCAAGTCTTGCCCCTACTCCTGAATTAGGAGGCTCCTGACCACCAACAGGTATCCACCCTCTAAATCCACTAGAAGTCCCACTCCTCAATACCTCCGTGCTATTAGCTTCCGGTGTATCTATCACTTGAGCCCATCATAGTCTCATAGAAGGCGACCGCAAACATATACTCCAAGCTCTTCTCATCACAATCATACTCGGCCTCTATTTCACCCTACTTCAAGCATCAGAATATTATGAAGCCCCATTTACAATCTCAGACGGAGTTTATGGATCTACCTTCTTTGTAGCCACAGGCTTCCACGGACTACACGTCATCATCGGATCAACTTTCCTTATCGTCTGCTTCATACGCCAAATAATGTTCCACTTTACATCAAACCACCACTTTGGCTTCGAAGCCGCCGCTTGATACTGACATTTCGTAGACGTCGTGTGATTATTCCTCTATGTATCAATCTATTGATGAGGTTCGTAGTCCTTTTAGTATTAACAAGTACAACTGACTTCCAATCAGTTAGTTTCGGTACACCCCGAAAAAGAACAATAAACCTTCTATTAATGCTACTGACGAACACAACCCTAGCCTTACTACTCATACTTATCGCTTTTTGACTCCCCCAACTAAACGTCTATGCAGAAAAAACCAGTCCTTACGAATGTGGCTTTGATCCAATAGGATCTGCTCGCCTACCTTTTTCCATAAAATTTTTCCTAGTAGCAATTACTTTCCTCCTCTTCGACCTAGAAATTGCTCTCCTGCTCCCCTTACCTTGAGCAATCCAAACAAATAACCTAACAACAATACTCCTTATGGCCCTATTCCTAATCTCCCTACTGGCAGCTAGCCTAGCCTATGAATGAACCCAAAAAGGCCTAGAATGAGATAAATATGATACTTAGTTTAAAATAAAACAAGTGATTTCGACCCACTAGACTGTGATCTAAACTCACAAGTACCAAATGTCTCTAGTCCACATTAACATTTTAATCGCCTTTACAATATCCCTCACAGGTTTATTAATATACCGATCCCACCTAATATCTGCATTACTATGCTTAGAAGGCATAGTATTATCATTATTTATTCTAGCAGCCCTTACAATCCTAAACACACACTTCACTCTGGCCAACATGATACCAATCATCCTCTTAGTATTTGCAGCCTGCGAGGCAGCTATTGGACTAACCTTATCAGTCATAGTTTCCAATACATATGGTACCGACTACGTACAAAACCTTAACCTCCTTCAATGCTAAAATCCATTATTCCTACTATTATACCTTTAACTTGACTATCAAAAAGTAACTTTATCTGAATTAATACTACAACTCACAGTTTACTAATCAGCTTTACAAGCTTACTTCTACTTAACCAATTTAACGATAACAGCCTCAACTACTCTTTAACATTTTTCTCTGACTCCCTTTCTACACCACTCTTAATATTAACAATATGACTTCTTCCCTTGATATTAATAGCAAGCCAATCTCACCTCCTAAAAGAACCACTTACCCGAAAAAAACTCCACATTACAATACTAATTATACTACAAACCCTCTTAATTATAACCTTTACTGCTATAGAATTAATTATGTTTTATATTACATTCGAAGCCACATTAATTCCTACTCTCATTATCATTACCCGTTGAGGCAACCAAACAGAACGACTTAACGCAGGACTCTACTTCTTATTTTATACACTCATAGGATCTCTCCCCTTACTAGTAGCACTAACATACCTACAAAATACAGTAGGCTCCCTAAATTTCCTATTATTACAATACTGAGCCCAACCACTACCAACTTCCTGGTCTAATACTTTCATATGATTAGCTTGCATAATAGCTTTCCTAGTAAAAATACCCCTTTACGGTCTACATCTTTGATTACCTAAAGCACATGTAGAAGCCCCTATTGCAGGTTCAATAGTCCTTGCAGCTGTACTACTAAAGCTCGGAGGTTAAGGCATACTACGAATCACATCAATTCTTAATCCCCTAACAGAACACATAGCCTACCCTTTCCTTGTACTATCCCTATGAGGAATAATCATAACCAGTTCTATCTGTTTACACCAAACAGATCTAAAATCACTAATCGCATACTCCTCAGTCAACCACATAGCACTCGTCATCGCAGCTATCCTTATCCAAACCCCTTGAAGTTACATAGGAGCTACCGCCTTAATAACTGCCCATGGCCTTACATCCTCCATATTATTCTGTTTAGCAAATTCAAACTACGAACGTATTCATAGCCGAACCATAATCCTAGCACGAGGCCTACAAATTTTTTTCCCACTAATAGCTACCTGATGACTACTAGCAAGCCTAACAAACCTCGCCCTACCCCCTACCATCAACCTGATCAGAGAACTACTCGTAATTATATCAACTTTCTCATGATCAAACCTCACTATCATCCTCATGGGAACAAATATTGTAATCACAGCCCTCTACTCCCTATACATACTAATCATAACACAACGCAGCAAACACACACACCATATTAATAACCTTACCCCTTCTTTTACACGAGAGCATACCTTAATGGCCCTACACATTATCCCCCTCCTACTCCTGTCGCTACACCCTAAAATCATTCTAGGACCTCTCTATTGTAAGTATAGTTTAAAAAGAACGTTAGTTTGTGAAACTAAAAACAGAAGACAAAAACTTCTTACTTACCGAAAAAGTATTGCAAGAACTGCTAATTCATGCCCTCCACACTTAACAATGTGGCTTTTTCAAGCTTTTAAAGGATAGTAGGTATCCATTGGTCTTAGGAACCAAAAACTTGGTGCAACTCCAAATAAAAGTAATAAACTTATTCACTTCCTCCACCTTACTCAGACTACTCATACTGATCGCCCCTGTCATAGCATCTAGTACAATCCTCTACAAAAACAACAAGTACCAACATTATGTAAAAAATATAACCCTCTTTGCTTTCATCACCAGCCTAATCCCAATAATAATCCATACAAATCAAGAAATACTCATTTCAAACTGACACTGAATTACCATCCATACCCTTAAATTAACACTCAGCTTTAAAATAGACTACTTTTCACTTATATTTATACCTGTAGCATTATTCATTACATGGTCTATCATAGAATTTTCAATATGATATATACACTCCGACCCTCACATCAACCAATTCTTCAAATATCTACTTATTTTCCTCATTATCATACTTATCCTCGTCACAGCTAACAACCTCTTCCAATTATTTATCGGATGAGAAGGAGTAGGGATCATATCTTTCCTACTAATTGGCTGATGATTCGGACGAACAGACGCTAATACAGCCGCTCTTCAAGCAATCCTATATAATCGTATCGGAGACATCGGATTCCTTCTATCCATAGCCTGATTCTTACATAATACAAACGCATGAGACTTACAACAAATCTTCACACTCAACCAAAATCCCCCAAACCTCCCTCTTATAGGACTCACACTAGCCGCAGCTGGAAAATCAGCCCAATTTGGTCTACACCCCTGACTACCCTCAGCAACAGAAGGTCCCACCCCTGTTTCAGCCCTACTCCATTCAAGCACAATAGTCGTAGCAGGAATTTTCCTACTTATCCGCTTCTACCCTCTAACAGAAAACAACAAATTTATTCAAACAACAATACTTTCTCTAGGCGCCCTCACCACTCTATTCACAGCTATCTGTGCCTTAACCCAAAATGATATCAAAAAAATTATTGCTTTTTCCACCTCCAGTCAACTTGGCCTAATAATAGTAACGTTAGGCCTCAACCAACCGCACCTAGCATTCCTGCACATTTGTACAAACGCTTTCTTCAATTTTTTCAATTAGAGGTGGCTTTTCTGCCATAGTGTCCTCTTGAAACCCCTCCCTCTTCAGTGTTTCATGGGAGACTACATTTGAACTGGGTCACCCCATGACTTGGTCTCCTACTGAAAGATTGGAAATTGCTCTGAACAGGAAAAGGTGGTGCAGAGAGGTTAGGAGAGTTTTGTTTGGAATCAGAGCATAAGCAAAAGCAGTAAAATTAAATTTCAGCGTATCAATTTTATAAAGCAGTTTAGGTTACGGTGATTTAGCAGAACACAGGAAAGCAAGAAAATGTGTCACACTTATACCAAATTAAGGATGCTGAGTTATGCTACTTATGTATGCAACTTTAATTTTGTTTAACACTCTGTGCCAAAATAAACTTTATTCCCTATAACTTAAAATGTGTGTGTATATTATACATATATATGTGTGTGTGTATACGTGTGTGTATATATATATATATAATAGTTTATTATGTATAGTTAATTCCACTGTTTTGGCTGCAATAAAATCCACTTTGAAAAAGTGAAAAAAAAAAAAAAGGTGCAGAGAGGGGAAGCCAAAGTTAGGTGAAGGTCATCTGTATGTGTGATAAAGGATTCCTGGTTCCAGACTTCCAATTCCAGGGCACAGGACTCACTTTATATACCACATCCTTCACTGGATTGGGCTAGGCCTACCATGCACAACAGGGTGTATGTGGGTGTTTTTTGTAAAAAATGTGAGCTGGTAAGAAAAGGTTTTAAGAATGATGCCTCTGTACCCATCTTGAGCTGCCCAGGGATGGATATATGAAGCAAGGACAAAATCCTTAACTTTTAACAATTCTGGGCTTTACCTCCTTGGCTTCCAGAGAGATCATCAGCAGTGGCTTCTTTATGGTTCCCAAAGTCAGTGTCCTGCCCTGCTGCAGCAGTGATAAGTGTCATGGTAGCTAAAGGAGAAAAGGTTTTTGTTTTGTTTTGTTTTTACAGGCTGTGAGATCACTGCAAACCTACCTCAGTGTGTTGTAATGGAGCAAATGCAATAGAACACACTTGGTGATGTGTGTCTGATCCTGGCTTCTTGTCACCCCCAATTGCTGCCCCGCTCTAATTATTGTATTTGTCTGGGCTTTGTAGGACTTCACAAGTAATTGATTTGGTGATTGCTAGGTGGCCTAGTTTGTGTAAATATGATGTGTTGCTCTTCTCCATGTCCTTTTGGGGTTTTATTGTTTATAAACTTTTTTTATGTTGAGAAAAATAGGCAAAGAATCTTTGACAAAGTGTTCTGCACCAGGCAAAAAAACTCCGAAAGATAAGCATGGGGGCCCCTCTTCTTGAAGTGAGGGTCTTGAACTATATTTCTTTTGTGTTCCTCTTCCCCTATTTTCTATTTTGAACAAGATCTTCTGTCCTAAAAACTAGATTTCTACCCCCTCCTGTATTTCCCCCTTCTCCCCCCTTTAAAAAATAGACCACACACCTATACATTTAATTTGTGGGGTGTCTGCAATTCTTAAATGATTTGTGCAAAAATCCTGAAGAAGCTAAGAACCCTCCTCTCTTGTTCCCAATCTCCTGAATCAAGACCATTCCTTGAGGCTATTCATGCCAGACAAACTGCTGTCTTTGGATGGATTAAAACCTACTTTAGTCTTTAATCCTAGGGTAGAGAGAAGCAACGAGGGGGCCTTCCATGTAGAAAGTGGCTTGGGAGACCAAGAAAGGAAAGATGAATGTATATCCAAGGAAAGACGAATGTATATCCAAGTCACTCAAGAACTTTTATGCATGTGCAAGAAACTTATGTCAAAGTGGCTACAAGATTATTTCAATAGGAGACGGAAGAATATAACTCCGTGTTTACTGCTAGAAACCAAAGCTTTGTGTGAAATCTTGAATTTATGGGGAGGGAGGGAGGGTAGGAAAGCAGGTGCCTGTTTGTTCTTTCCCTCATCCTGAACTGCAGGAGGCTGAGACTCCTCAGGCTTTGGCGACCCCATCTGGGGAGTGTTTATTTGATGGTTGATTTTGCTATGCCAGGTACTTCCTTTCCTGTTTGGTATCATTTTGTAACACACATGCTGACCCTTTTCCCTTTCCCTTCTTTTCTCTGGGAAAATACAATGAATAAAGACTTATTGGCACTGAAAAAAAAAAAAAGTGACCATACTACCCAAGGCAATCTACAGATTCAATGCAATCCCTATCAAATTACCAATGACGTTTTTCACAGAACTAGAATAATTTTAAAATTTGTATGGAAACGCAAAAGACACTCAATACACAAAACAATCTTGAGAAAGAAGAACAGAGCTGGAGGAATTACACTCCCTGACTTCAGACTATACTACAAAGCTACAGTAATTAAAGCAGTATGGTATTGGCACAAAAAGAGACACATAGATCACTAAAACAGAGTAGAGATCCCAGAAATAAACCCACACACTTATAGTCAAATGACCTATGACAAAGGAGCCAAAAAAATACAATGGAGGCAAGACAGTCTCTTCAATCAGTGGTGCTGGGAAAACCGGACCGCTACACATAAAATAATGAAATTAGAACATTCTCTAACACCATATACAGACATAAACTCAAAGTGGATTAAAGACCTAAATTTAAGGTCAGATACTATAAAACTCCTAGAGGAAAACATAGGCAGCACAATCTTTGATACAAGTCACAGCAGTATTTTTTGGAGACTTTTCCTAGAGCAAAGGAAACAAAAGCAAAAAAAAAAAGGGACCTAATTAAACTTACAAGCTTTTGCACAGCAAAGGAAAGCATCGACAAACAGACAACCTACTGAATATTCTTATTCAGTAGGTTGATATCATTTGCATATCATTGCAAATGATATGACTGATGGGGGTTACTACCCAACATATATAAACAGCTCATACAACTCATCAAAAAAATTTTTTTAATGTGCAGAAGACCTGAATAGATATTTCTCTAAAGAAGCCAGACAGATTGCCAACAGTCACACAGTTAAGATGGTCAACATCATCAATCATCAGGGAAATGATGAGGTATCACCTCATACCTCTCAGAATGGCTATCACCAGAAAGAACACAGATAACAAGGGTTGGTGAGGATGTGAAGAAAAGGGAACCCTCATGTACTGTTGGTGGGAATGTAAATTGGTGCAGCCACTGTGGAAAACAATATGGAGGTTTTTCAAAAAACTAAAAATATAACTACCATATGACCCAGCAATTCCATTCCTGGGGAATTATCCAGAAAAAATACTAGTTCGAAAAGATACATGCACCACGATGTTCATAGCAGCATTATTTAAAATTGCCAAGATATGGAAGCAACCTAAGTGTCCATCAACAGATGAATGGATAAAGAATATGTGGTGTGTGTGTTATATGTGTGTGTGCATGTGTATGGTATACTAAGCCACAAAAAAATGAAATATTTCCATTTGCAACAATATGGATGGACTTGTAGGGTATTATGATAAATAAATAAGTCAGAGAGACAAATACTGAATGATATCACTTATATGTATAATCTGAAAAAATACAACCAAATAGTGAATATAATGAAGAAGCAGACACACATATAGAGAACTAGTGGTTACCAGTAGGGAGAAAGAAGGGTGGTGTGGTCATTATAGGCTTAGGAGACTAAGAAGTGCAAACAATTAGGTATAAAATAAGCTACAAGGATATGTTGTACAACACAAGGAATATAGCCAATATTTTATAATAACTATAAAAAGAGTATAACCTTTAAAAAATTATCACTGTATTGTACACCTGTAACATGTAATATTGTACATCAACTATACTTCAAGAAATTCATTTGAGAACACTCTCCAAAAGGAAAAACTTAATCACTCCCATACTTCATAATTTCATAGCACTTGGGGATCACAGTATATAAATCTATACACTTGTGTTATATATTGCTATTACAAAGAGATTATTTGCACCTGAGGTAATAGATGTATTTCAATCATATGTTAAAAAGTGAGGCTAAATATGTACTCGGATATTTGACTCTCAGTCACAAACCCAAGGGGTTTAAAGCCCTTTTCAAATTTCATGTGATCACCTGATATGGATTATATATAAAGTGATCTTTAATATACAAACTGAGTGTATCAATTGGAGTTTGATATAGGAAGCCAAACTACAATAGTCAGTATGGAGTAAGATTTCTCATAGGTAATAGACTTTATCAAACTGTAGGTTCTGGTGAGGAAATCTGTGAAAGAATGTCACCTCTGCATCTGGTGTTAGGCATGAAAAATCTACAGGTAATCTAGGTTCTCCATTGGGAAGAAAACCTGGAAATGAAGCAGAGGAGAACTTGGAGAAACTGGTACCCATAAGGACAATTGAGATTCCATGAGGACAAAAGTGGGAATGCACTCTGTCACCACATTTAACGATTCAAATGACCTACAGAAGCAACAGATGCTCTTTGCCACAGTGTTCCACATACATTCACCCAGGACTCAAGCTGAATGAGGAGACACAGTGGGATCTGGAGAGGTTGCACGTCTGACTCATACTAACTCCCTCATACTAACAAGGCGAGTCAATGTGTTGTCAACAGCATGCATGAGGGGCAGCAGGAATGTACCCTACAACAACCTTCAGGTTGGCTAGCTGTTGTTTCATTTTTAGCTTCCAAGTTTTTCTTACTGCCAACCTTAACAGGAAAAAGCATTATTTTGATATTCAGATCCAATAAAGTCTACTCCTCAAACTGACATCAGTACATTTCTTTTTAAATCATGTTTATATTCCAAATAAAAGCCTAACATGACACGTCTATCCTTCTAGTAAAGTACACTAAACCTTTCTCCAGAGTAGATAAACTCACCTAGGTCACTTTATTCACCTTTGAGAGGTGTTCATTCCTCTTCTCAGACACCCTTTCCCCCTTTAACTTAAATACAGAGATATAAAGATGAACTATTATTAACACACGTTAGTAGAGAAATGGGAAAAGGGAAAATTTAAAGTAATCTTTTTCAAATACATTCCTACCAAAGTAGGGAAGAAATACTCATAGCTATTACAATCCTCGTTTCTACAACCAGTCACATGGTCATAGCTGATTTATAACTCCCTCCTTGCCCTACCCATTCTGTCGTCTCCCTTATTTGCAATAAGCACTGCTGGTGGTCATGGCTCCTTTCCTGGTAGAATAACCAAAAACTTCATCCCTAAAGAATCTGGGCCATTAGAAATTCTGCCTGTGTTAGATAATTGTAGTTTTCCATTAACTTTGATCACAGGACGAGAGAGTACTAAGAGGACCCCCAGGGGATGTCCTACTATTCAGGCAAAGATTAGCTGGGGAAATGGGCTGACTCATGTCCCCAAAATTGGTCATCTTACCTATCTGATGATGTCACTCTTCAATTAACATCCACATGCAACAATTATCTTCAGACTCCATACCTAATTTAAGAGGTTGACACACCTTCAGACTTCCTTAGCACAAATGCACCAACTGTGTTCATTTCAAGTCCAGACTATATACTCAAACCATTAGCTGTTCCCAGTGAATCAGTGTAAATGTGTTCTTTGGCTCTCTCCTTTCAGGAGAGATGAAAAACTAGACATGATGCTTGAAGTTCTCACTTTCAGGGTTTGCCTTCCCCACTATGTCAGAGCCACTTCTGATTTTATAGTGTTGTACTTGTCTACTTTCAGATGGTACCAGTATGTCATATAGAATTATCTCTAAAACAGGCAGTTTTAAAATATTCTTCAGTCAACTGGTTACAAGAAACTCTATGTGAGGCCACAGATGCTGATTAAGACAGAATAGGAAATGCAGGAATAGGGACTATAGTTATGAGCAACTTACTCATGCAATTTATATCTGCCTTAAAAGCCTGCTTGAGTCCAATATTACATATCACCACTTCTGTTTGGTGGTAGAGAGCTTCTGTGCACACCTAACTTTATTGGGTGGGTCACACAACACTTTGCGGATGATGGGCCACTCATGTCCCATAGGAATTTGATAACCTGTGGTCAAATGTATACCTTTTCTAGGGTCCAGTGCAAGCCAGAAGCTCTCTCAAAATGAAAATAGTTTTCTGTATAGCATGGAAGAGCTTGGTTATAAACTTCTAAGGTTCTGTCCTATGAATTAGCTATAGGGATCTGCCAAAGGGATATCTGTCAAATAAAACACTGTTGAATTTGCTGATATAAATACACCACATGGGAATACTTTTGAGCACAAGGGACCATTAATATAAAATTATGCCAGGAATATAGAAAAACTGAATGGCAAACTAGAATGTTTGGCATCCCTAATATTACATTTGAGATCTAATTTTCAGTCATTTATAACTACATTTTGTAAAATTTGTTGAAAATCACAATAAAGTACACACTATTCATTTCTATAGTTTTAATGGTTATGAGGAATCTGCAGAAAGGCAGTAAAAGTGAGAAACAAAAAATAATCTAAAAACTAGTAATTCACATGCACTATATATAGGGTACCTCAGTTTCCACCTGCTGTTTCACCTACAAATTTACAAATCAATACTTTAAGTACTAATCAGTTATCAAGCTGGATGGCTGACATAACCCTTCACATTTTAGAGGCTATTTAGAAAACTATCCTCTTATTATACTGTACCTTGGGTCCCAAGAAGAACAATATTCCTCAAAAACATACTTGAACACTTTTGGTTGAGTTCTGGTAGTCTATGGATATTTTTGATCACAGATAGTTATTCTTTCCTGAAGTGCAATATAGGCTAGGCAATGTATTTCTGTGAAGGGATAGCATAAGTTACAGAATTTTCCTAATGTCTCTTAGAATTCTTTATTAATTTGTTCAATAAACACTTATTTTGCCTCTGTTTTGACTTGAGCACTACATTAGGAACAGTGAACAAAATCATTTAAGAAATGGTCCTTTCCCTCAGATTGGATAGAAGAATCAGAGAGCAAATTACAGTGTGGTATTAAAATACAACAGATATGGACAAAATGTTATGAAAACAAAAAGAATGAAGAAACTCTGCCTGGAAAGACTTAAAAAGAAATCACCATCCATACCAGACTTCCAGGAGAGATCCACAGAGACGGCTATTGCTGTATGAAAGATGAAGGCAGGAGTGATGTCAGCAACATGGCGGCATGAGATGGTCTTCCTTTCCATCTTCCTTTTTAATCAATGAATTAGATATCCATATACAAACAAAGGCACTTTTGTGGGTATTTTTAGACCTAGCACTTTACTAAGGAAGAATCTTGCTCACCTGTGCAGCCAGTAAGATACAAACAACTATCTGTATGGGCTGCAGAACCAGTGGAGCCAATGAAACTGCCTAGACTCCTCTTGCCATTTTTGGGCAAAAAATTGGGCTGGTGTTGTCCCAGGCAGGCACTCACCCATGAGTGAGAACCTGCAGAGGTCCAGCCTTCCCAAAGGGAGACTCCAAATACACCATTTAAGAAAAGAAAAATGTGTATTTGGTCAAAACAGAGGCAGTAAAACAGTCCCAGCACTGCCCTTTCCTTGAGGGAGCACTGAATGGGGCTGATTTATCCAGCTTAGGCAACCTCTTCCACAGGGGGAAAAAGAAAGTAGTGAGTGACAACCCAGATACCCCAGTTGGATAGGAGAAACCCAGTTTGGGGGGAAATGTATAAGCAGAAATATGTAACTGTAAGCAATATGAAAACTCAATGCAGTATGGCATCACAAAAAGAAATTATTCCAATTTTCCCCAGCAGCACCCAGAATACTAAGGTGGGAGCTCTACAGCTGGAGGGACGGAGATATTGGAAAAGAGGCAGATGAGAATTTCAAATGGTGTTGGAGGGGCTGTGCTCAGCAGAAAGTCCACCTATGTTCCTCTGGGGGTAACACCACCAGAGATCTCCCTTCTGGTCCATGGAACTCCCCAATGCACTGAGTACTAAACCCATACTTCCCTACCCCCACTCTCTTGTTGGCTTCTAGTGCATGCTTGTGTGCCCAAGAGAATGAGCCCAAGAAAATAGGGAAAGTCCTAAGAAAACAGACCACAGTTGGTGGGCAAGGGATAAACTAAAACTTGAACTACAGCTTCACCTTCTGGAGAACAAAAGAAAAGTTTCCAATAGCCAGCCAGGTGAGAAGTATAAATATAAAAGCTTATATATTCACCTACAAGAGGTAACAAGAAGCATGGAGCAGGTACACTTTTACAATGACACAAATTAAACAAACAAACAAAATCCTCAGATAATAGCAGTATGTAGTATGACATTTCATCTCCCAAAGAAAATGGACAAAGAGTTAAGGAAGTGTCAACTATTTCAAATGTATAAGCAGAAACATGTGAACTATAAGCAATATGAAAACCCAACGTAGTATGGCATCACAAAAAGAAATTATTCTAAATAGCTGTTATAAAGAAACTCCATGAGTTACAAGAAAAATCAGAAAGATGATTCTATGAAATCAAGAATGAGAAACCGGGGAACTCGCTGGCAGTCCAGCGGTTAAGACTCAGCACTTTCACTGCAGTGGCCTGGGTTCAGTCCCTGGCCCTGGAACTAAGATCCTGCAAGCCACACAGCACAGCCAAAACAAAGAGAGACTCCAATTGAGATGAGGGAGGAGGAAGACACAAAATTCAACTCCCCCCAAAATACAAAATACATCTAGACGTCAAAAATACATCTACCTGTGGAACAATTCTCACTAAAAACTAACTGGAAATGGATAGAAAGACTTCTACAACCAAGCTTGTAACAAAGATCCACATGGAATCAGGTAGGAAGGGAATAGTAGAAGTGATCAGGTTGGGAACTGTGCCCCCGGGAGAAGACTCAGAGGAAAAGGGAGATTACATGGGTGGAGGTCTTCCCTGGGGAGTGAGCAGTTTGAGACACATATTGGGTGCCCCAGACCTGAGATCCGACAAAGGGAAGATGACCCTGCCCCACCCCTGCCTTTGGCTGGTTGGAGGGCCAGCAGGCCTAATAAGAAGGCTGTGGGAAACCTGGACTCTGCTCATGAGGCACACAAAAATGCTTGCTTGCTTTTGAGGCAGGGCAAAAAGGAGTGGTTTGAGAATGTGCTGGTGGCTGGCTGGTTTCCTGTGACCATCCTAGTGTTCACCACTACAGTATGAGACTAGGAATCATTTACAGGAAGGAAACAGCAACAAAACACAAAGACATAGAGACTAACATGCTGCTAAAAAAAAAAAAAAATGGATTAAAGACCTAAATGTAAGGCTGGATACTATAAAACTCTTAGAGAAAAACATAGAACACTCTCTGACAAAAATCGCAGCAAGATTTTTTTGACCCACCTCCTAGAGTAATGAAAATAAAAACAAAAATAAACAAGTGGGACCTAATTAAACTTAAAAGCTTTTGCACAGCAAAGGAAACCATGAAACAAAACAAAAAGGCAACCCACAGAGTGGGAGAAAATATTTGCAAATGAAACAACCAACAAGGGATTAATTTTCAAAATATACAAACAGCTCATGCAGATCAATGACAAACAAGCAAACAACCCAATCAAAAAATGGGTGGAAGATCTAAATAGACATTTCTCCAAAAAAGACATACAGATGGCTAAAAAGCACATGAAAAGATGCTCAACATCACTAATTATTAGAGAAATGCAAATCAAAACTGCAATGAGGTATCACCTCACACCGGTCAGAATGGCCATCATCAAAAAATCTACAAACAGTAAATGCTGGAGAGGGTGTGGAGAAAAGGGAACCCTCCTACATTGTTGGTGGGAATGTAAATTGGTACAACCACTATGGAGAACAGTATGGAGGTTCCTTAAAATACTAAAAACAGATTTACCATATGACCCAGCAAACCCACTACCGAGCATATACCCAGAGAAAACCATAATTCAAAAATACACATGCACCCCAATGTTCATTGCAGCACTATTTACAATAGTCAGGTCTTGGAAGCAACCTAAATGCCCATAAACAGATGAATGGATAAAGAATATGTGGTACATATATACAATGGAATATTACTCAGCCATAAAAAGGAATGAAATTGGGTCATTTGTAGGGATGTGGATGGAATTAGAAAACCACAAAACCCAAAGTCAACAAAACAGAGGAAATAAAGATTAGAGATAAAGGAGACCAAAAATATAAATAAACAAATAAAATTGAAAACGAGTTGTTTTTTTTTTGAAAAGATAAACAGAATTGATAAACCTTTAGTCAGGTTCATCAAAAAGAGAGAGGACCCAAATAAACAACATAGGAAATTAAAGAGCAGAAACCACCATGGATACCTCAGAGATACACGAAAAAAAAAAAAATCCACAAGAGAATTCTGTGAACAGTTATATGCCAACAAATTGGAAAACCTAGAAGAAAATGGACAAATTTCTAAAAACATACAACCTTATGAAACTGAATCAAGAAGAAATAGACTATCTGAACAGACTGATCACTAGTAGTAAAATTGATTTTGTAATTAAAAACCCAGCAAACAAAAGTACAAGACCAGATGGCTTCACAGGAAAATCCTACCAAACATGTGAAGAGCTGACACCTGTCCTTCTTAAACCAATCTAAAAAACTGAAGGGGATGGAATACTCTCAAATTCATCCTATGAGGCCCACCATTACTCTGGTATCAAAACCAGACAAAAACACTACAAAGATTTAGTACAGCCACTGTAGAAAATAGTATGGAGTTTCCTCAAAAAAACTAAAAATAAAGCTGCCATATGATTCATCAATTCCACTCCTGGGTATATATCTGAAAAACACTAATGTGAAAAGATATATGCACCCCAATATACATGCACCCCAATGTTCATAGTTTATTTACAATAGCCAAGGTAGGGAAACAACCTAAGTGACCATTAACAGAGGAATGGATACAGATGTGGTATATAAACAATGGAATTTTACTCAGCCATAAAGAATGAAAGTCTGCCATTTGCAACAATGTGGATGGACAGAGTATTGTGTTTAGTGAAAGAAGCCTGACAGAAAAACAGATACTCTATGTTGTCACTTATATGTGGAATCTAAAAAACAAATGGATGTATATAACAGAAACAGACTCACAGACAGAGAAAAAACTAGTGGTTACCAATGGGGAGAGGGAAGTGGAGAGGGGCAAGGTAGGGATATGGGATTAAGAGACACAAACTACTATGTAGAAAATAAGCAACAAAGCTATATTGAACAAATTGACTTCTTTACCACAGAAACTAAAAAGTTAAAAAAAGAACCAAACAAATTCTGGCACTGACAAATTCAATGAATATGGTGAAGAATGCAATAAGATATCAGTATCAGGGCAGACCAGACGGAAGAAAGGATAAATGACCTGGAGGATAGGAATTCTGAACACAGAAGATAAAAGGGAATTAAGACTTTAAAAGAGTCAACAAAGCCCACGAGAGCTATTGAAATCCAGCAGAACAAACAAGTATCAGAACTGATACTTTAAAAGCATAAAGGATGGGGCAATTTATTTAAAGAGATAGCTGAGAACTTCCCAAACCTACAGAAAGACTTGGACATAGAAGTCCATGAAACTAATAGAACACCCTATTATCTCAATGCTAAAAGACCTCCAAGACACATTATAATGAAATGGTGAAAACAAAACAAAACAAAAAACAATGGGGTGGGGGGAAAGATATAACCTACAAAGTAACCCTTTTAGTCTATCAGTGGATTTCTCAGCACAAACCCTACAGGCTAGGAGAGAGTGGAATGACATACTCAAAGTGTCAAAAGAAAAATTGCCAGTCAAGAATATTTTACTAAGCAGAGCTATCCTTCAGCTATGAAGGACAAATAAAGTCTTTACAGACAAACAAAACTTGAAGGAGGTCAACATTAGACCTTCCTTGCAAGAAATGCCAGAGTTTAAGTTGAAAAGATGCTAATCAGCAACATGAAAACAAAACATTGATAAAGGTATGCTGTCAGACTTAGAAAAATTTAACTCTAAATTAAGATAGTGCATTAACCACTGAAGGAGCATAAAGGTTAAAGGTAAAAGGTTAAAAGAAAAAAAAAGTAGGAAAAACTATAGCTGCTATAAATTGTTAGTAAACAAAGAGGTAAATTGTGACATCAGTAATATAAAAAGGAAGGAGTAAAAGGCTGAAGCCTTTATAGGGGAAGAAATTATAAGTTGCTAGCTCCTAAAACAGACTGCTTTATCTCTAAGATGTCTTATAGAAACCCCATGGTAACCACACAAACGAAAAGAAAAACCTAGAGTAAATCCACAAAAGACAAAGGGAAACAGCATACCACCACAGGAAATAACTAATCTCCAAAGGTAGGGAGAAACAGGAATAAAAGGATGGAAATACAGAACCAGAAAGCAATTGAATTCAATCAAAAGGCACAGAGTACCTGGATGGATAAAAAACAAGATCCAACCATATGCTGCCTATAAGAGACCCATTTTAGATTTAAGTATGCACAAAGACTGTAAGTGGAGGGGATGGAAAAAGATATTCCATACAAGTGAAAACCAAAGCAAGCAAGGGTAGCTGTGCTTATCAGACAAAACAGACTATGCCAAAAGCAGCAACAAGGGATAAGGAAGGTCATTATAATGATATGGGATCAATTCTTCACGATTTAACAATCGTAAATACATATGCACCCAACATTGGAACACCTAAATATATGAAGCAAATACTAACAGATATGAGAGAAATAGGCAAGAATGCAATAGGGGACTATCCTTTCAATAATGGATAGATTACCCAGACAGAAAAAAAAAAAGGAACGATGGACTTGAACCATACATTAGACAAGATGGACCCAATAAACATCTTTAGAATACTCCTTCCAACAGCAGCAGAATAGACATTTGAGCGAACATGGAATATTCAAGCATAGATCACGTAGCAGGACACAAAATAGGTCTCAAATTTAAAAGGACTGATATCCTACCAATTATCTATTTCAACCACAATGGCATGAAACCAGAAAACATAAAGAAAGCTAGAAAATCTACATGTAGACACAAAACACACTCCTGAACAACCAGTGTGGGTCAAAGAAGAAATCAAAAGAAATAAAAGTATCTAGAAGAAAATAAAGTGGAAACATGAATACCAAAATCTGGGAGCCACTGCAAAAGCAGTTCAGAGAGGGAAGTTAACAGTGATAAATATATTAAGTTAGAAAGATAACCAACCTAATCTTATGCCAAGGAACTAGAAAAAGAACAAATTAAACTCAAAGTTAGCAGAAGGAAGGAAAGAAGCTCAGAGTAGAAATTACTGATATAAAGACCAGAAAAAAAAAGCTTTTTTAAAAAAATAAAATTGACACTAAGAAAAAGATTTGAATATCAGAAATGAAAAAGACATTACAACTGACAATACAGAATAAAAAGGTTCATAAGAGACTCCTATGAACAATTACATGCCAACAAATTGGGTAACTAGAGGAAATCAATAGTTCCCTAGAACCATGTAATTTACCAGGACTGAATCAGGAAGAAATAGAAAGTCTGAACTAACCAATAATGAAAACCTTTTAAAACAGAAAACTACAGGACCAGATGGCTTCACTGGAGAATTCTAACCGAACTTTTAAGGTTTAACACCAATCCTTCTCAAACTCTTCCAGAATACTGAAGAATGAATACTTCCAAACTCAATGACACCAGGATTGCACTAATACCAAAGCCAGATAAGAACACAAGAAAATTATGGACCAATATCCCTGACGAACATAGATGCAAAAATTCTCAAAATATTGAAAAACAAATACCATATGCTAACACATATATATGGAATCTAAAAAAAATTTTAAAAAAAGGGTTCTGAAGAACCTAGGGGGCAGGACAGAAATAAAGACGCAGACATAGAGAATGGACTTGAGGACACAGGGAGGGGGAAGGGTAAGCTGGGACGAAGTGCGAGAGTGACATTGACATATATACACTACCAAATGTAAAACAGATAGCTAGTGGGAAGCAACCACATAGCACAGGGAGATCAGCTCTGTGCTTTGTGACCACCTGGAGGGGTGGGATAGGGAGGGTGGGAGGGAGATGCAAGAAGGAAGGGATATATGTATACATATAGCTGATTCACTTTGTTATACAGCAGAAACTAACACAACATTGTAAAGCAATTATACTCCAATAAAGATGTTAAAAAAAAATTCTCAAAATACTGGCAAATCAAATTCAAGAACTAATTGAGAGGATTATACACCGTGACCAATTGGGATTTATCTCTGGGATAAAAGGATGTTCCAACATATGAAGAATATATGATATATGTGGTATAATGATATACCACATTAAAAGAATGAGTGATCAATAGATACAGAAAAAGTGTTTGACAAAATACAACATTGTTTCACGATTAAAAAAAACCTCTATAGCTTGGATATAGGAGGAACATATCTCAACATCATAAAATCTATATGACAAACCCACAGCTAACATGCTCAGAGAAAAATTGGAAACTTTCTCTAAAATCAGGAATAAATGTGCCCACTCTCATCACTTTTATTCAACATAGTACTGGAAGTTCTAGCTAGAGCCATCAGTCAAGACAAAAGTCATCTAAGAAAGGATGTAGTAAAACTGTTCTTTGCAGATTACATGATCTTATTAAAAATCCCAAAGACTCAACTAAAAAACTTTTAGATCTCAATGAATTCAGTAAAGTTGCAGGATATAAAATGCAGTAATCAGTTGCATTTTATGTACAATGAAATATCTGAAAAAGAAAGAAAACTGGGCTTCCCTGGTGGTGCAGTGGATAAGAATCTGCCTGCCAACGCAGGGGACACAGGTTCAATACCTGGTCTGGGAAGATCCCACATGCTGCAGATCAACTAAGCTCGTGTGCCACAATTACTGAGCCTGTGCTCTAGAGCCCGTGGGCCACAACTACTGAAGCCCACATGCCTAGAGCCCATGCTCCACATCAAGAGAAGCCACCATGAGAAGCCTGCACACCACAACGAAGAGTAGACCACGCTCGCCACAACTAGAGAAAGCCCGCATGCAGCAACGAAGACCCAACACAGCCAAAAATAAATTTTTAAAAAAATTAAAATTAAAGAAAGAAAACTATGTCACAATAGCATCAAAACCAGTGAAACACCTAGGAATAAGTTTAACGAAAGAAGTGAAAAATCTGTGCTATGAAAACTTACAAGACTTCGTGGAAAGAAAATTTTAAAAAGACAAATAAATGGAAGGACTTCCCATATTTATGGCTGAGAAAAGTTAATATTGTTAAAATGTCAATGCTATTTAAGCTATCCATATCAAATGTGTAGATACAATGCAATCCGTATCAAAATTTCTTAGCATTTTTCACAGATATAGGAAAAAAAATCATGAAATGTGTGAAATCACAGCAGACCCCAAATAACTAAAGGAATCCTAAGAACAAACCAGAGGCATCATATCTCTGTTTGTGATTTCAAACTACACTGCAAAACTATAGTAGTTATGGTACTGACATAAAAAGACACATAGATCAATGGAACTTAATAGAGAGCCCAGAATTAAACCCTTGCATATACAGTCAACTAACATTTGGTAACATAGCCAAGAACATCCAATGGGAAAGGATAGTCTCTTCAACAAATGGTGTTAGAAGAACTAGATAACCACAGGCAGAAAGATGAAATTTGACCCCTATCTTCTGCTATTTGCAAAAATTAACCTGAAATGATCAAAGACTTAAACATAAGTCCTGAAACTATAAAACTCGTAGAAGAAAACATAGGGGAGAAGCTCAATATTGGCCTTAGCAATGATTTTTTTGGAAATGACACCAATGGCACAAAAAAGAGAAAAATACAAGCAGGACTACTAACTTAAAAGCTTCTGCAGAGCACAAGAAATAATCAACGAAATGAAAAGGCAATCCACAGAAAAGGCAACCAACCGAATGGGAGAAGATAGTTGCAAATAATGTGTCAGATAAGGTGTTAATGTACAAAATTTATGAAGAATGCATACAACTTCATTAAAAAAAAAACTGACTAGAAAAATAATGGGCAAAGGAACTGGAGACAATTTTCTAAAGAAGACATCTAAATGGCCAGCAGGTATGTGAAAAGGTGCTCAACATCACTAACCACGGAAATGCAAATAAAAGCCACAATAAGATATCATATTAGACATTTAATAATTATCAAAAATACAAGCGATAACAAGTGTTGGCAAGGATGTGAGTAAAGGAAATCTTTGTACACTGTTGGTGGGAATTTATAGTGGTTTAGCCACTATGGAGAACACTATGGAGGTTCCCCCAAAAATTAAAACAGGACTACTGTATTTCCCAGCAATCTTATTTCTGAATATATGTACCCAAAGGAAATTAAAACCAATTTCGATACAGGCACTCCCATGTTGATTGCAGCATTATTCACAATAGTTAGATGTGGAGACAACCTAAGTGTCTATCAACGGGTGAGTGGATAAAAACATGTTATATACACAACCAAACACTATTCAGCCATGAGAAAAAAGGACATTCTGCCATTTTCAGCAACATGGGTGGACCTTGAGGACATTATGCTGAGTGATGTAAGTCAGAGAGAGAAAGACAAATACTGTATGATACCTCACATGTGGAAGCTAGAAAAAAAAAAAACCTCAGCTTATAAAACAGTGGAATGGTGGTTACCAGGAGCTGAGGGCGGGAGGTGGAGTGGAGAATGTGGAAGATGCTGTTACAGGATACATGCTTACAGCTTGCAGATAAATAAGTCCCACAGATCTAATACACAGTTCAGTGATTATAAACAAAGTGGTTTTATCAACATTAAACTTGCTAAGGAACTAGATCTTAATTGTTTGAACTAGAAGAAAAAAGAAAATTCAGTCAGATACAATAGGATATTAATCCCAGGTATTCTATTTCCTGGTTGAATGATCTTGGGAAAGTTACTTCATCTTTCTGATACTTAATTTTACCAATTAACCAATCAGATATGATATTTGCCTTAGAGGATTATTATGAGGATTAGAGGAACTACAGACATACCTCAGAGATATTCGGTTCTAGACCATTGCAATAAATTGGTTTTGCAATAAAGTGAGTCACACAATTTTTGGTTTCACAGGGTATATAAATGTTTATATTATACTGTAGTCTACTAAAGTGTGCAATAGCATTTTGCCTAAAAAACAACATATGTACCTTAATTAAAACATGCTTGGGCTTCCCTGGTGGCGCAGTGGTTGAGAATCCACCGGCCGATGCAGGGGACACGGGTTCGTGCCCCGGTCTGGGAAGATCCCACATACCGCGGAGCGGCTAGGCCTGTGAGCCATGGCCGCTGAGCCTGCGCGTCCGGAGCCTGTGCTCCGCAACGGAAGAGGCCACAACAGTGAGAGGGCCGCGTACCGCAAAAAAAAAAAAAAAAAAAAAACATGTTTTATTGCTAAAAATGCTAACAATCTGACCGTGCAGGGTAGACACAAGTCTTCAATTTGTAAAAATGCACTATCCGTGAAGCACGATAAAGCAAAGTGCAATAAAACAAGGTACACCTGCAGTGTCCAGTGTTTCTGGTACACAGTGGGTGATAAGTAAATGGAAACTTATTAGCACCACTATTCCTACTACTAAGACCACTACTGTGGGGCTGCACCCCACAGGCCTGCAAGCCTTGTAGTTGCCCAGCCTCAAGACTGAAGAAAGAGCCCACGGACAACGGCAGACATCAGTGGTTTAGTAGATGGGGGAAATTACCTCTGAAGTAAGGTCCTGGAGAGATATCCCACTGTGTGGGGCGGACAGATAACAGGACGCAGCAGTCTTCACTATCCCGGGAGAATGAGGCTAAGGTTTAGAGGGGAACTGATATCAGCTTGGCTCATCAGCTACCAAGGAAACAAGCCCCTGGGGCACGTTGCTCGCAGCCCCTCAGGTTAATGAGTATCACAAGGGCAGATATTTCCTTTTAATAAACTAGCAGGTGGAGCCATTCTGGCCTAAGGGGCAGAGGGCAAGCACATTCCTGTGAGCAGGGTGTAGGGGAAGCAGGGGCTGGTTGGGCAGGGGATGTACAGAGAGCAAGACAACAGCCATCTTGAGTGACCTGACCAAACACTCCACCCCAACAGACCCTGCACGACCCTTATCTCTTGGGCTGCCCCTCTTCCTCCATATCTCTGGGCTCATGTAGGGCTGGACTGCAACCAAATACCACAAATGCAATACAAACAGCAGCTAAAAAGTATCAAGACTCCAAGAGGTGGGCAAACTCTGGAGCCAGGTGCTTATTAAGTCAGTTTTTCATGGAAGTCCAAAAGAGGACAACAAAGGCAACTGGCTGTAGACCCAGCAGAAAAATTCATTTCACAGTGAGGCTACTGCTGTCACCCAGTCCATGAACAGATTCCTTCTGCTCAGACTAGAGAGGAAATGTGAGCTGTTTAAAGGCACAATACAGGGAAGGTCATGACCATTAAGCAAATTACGAGCAGTAATAGCATTCTGAGATAACACCACCCCTGCCTGAGGTTTTCGGCCCTGGCCTCTAGGACCGAACTCCCTGTCCACCCTCAGTCCCCACAGCAGGTGACAAATACTGGAGTGGCAGTGTAACAACAGACAGTTAATATAACGGTGCCTTTCTTCTGTAAGGCACTGTTGTAAAGCACTGTAGACTGCATACCTGTGTTCCCTTATGGCTGCTCTGCCCCCTTCCATAGCTGAGACCAGCAGCCCCAGGGTACTCTTTCATCATTTTGCTGTTGCCACAGTCCCCCATCAAACCCTTCCCGGTAACTGGCCACGTCCAATTCGCAGGCCTGCCCCTGAGTTAATATCCCTAAAGCCTGTGTCTGTAATCGTTTAGGGGTGATGGGTCTGGGGGTATATTTGTATTTTGTAGATAATCCAGGTCCTTGCATTTTGTATACACCAGTCACCCCCATGCAATCAGATGAGCCACGATTACAGGGCTGCTACTTTTAAACTGGGAAAGAGACTCTGAGGTGAACAGGATATCATTAGTGTAACAGCAAGAGAAAGTCATCTATCATGGTAGACAGCTGCCACTGGGTCGGTCCCACATGTTAGTGTACGGCGATTGCACCCAGAGCTTTCCGTTCCCGTCCTCACTTCCCCACATCTCAGCACTCACAGGAGTTTCCTCGGCCTCCTGGCTGGCTCAACAGTTGTTGCGCTACACCCCACGGGGCTGAAAGCCTTGTAGTTGTCCAGCCTCAAGACTGAAGAAAGAGCCCACGGGGCTTCCCTGGTGGCGCAGTGTTTGAGAGTCCGCCTGCCAATGCAGGGGACACGGGTTTGAGCCCCGGTCCGGGAAGATCCCACATGCCGCAGAGCGGCTGGGCCCGTGAGCCATGGCCGCTGAGCCTGCGCGTCCGGAGCCTGTGCTCCGCAACGGGAGAGGCCACAACACTGAGAAGCCCGCGTACCGCAAAAAAACAAAAAACAAACAAAAAAAAAGAAAGAGCCCACGGACAATGGCAGACATCAGTGGTTTAGTAGATGTGGGAGCTTACCTCTGAAGCAAGGTCCTGGAGAGACACCCCACTGTGTGCAGCAGACAGGGAGCAGGACACAGCAGCAGCCTGCACTACTCGGGGAGAATGAGGCTAAGGTTTAGAGGGGAACTGATATCAGCTCGGCTCATCAGCTACTAGGGAAACAAGCCCTGGGGCACGTTGCTCGCAGCTCCTCAGGTTAATGACCATCAGGAGTGCATACGTTTCCCTTTAATAAACTAGCAGGTGGAGCCATTCTGGCCTAAGTGGCAGAGGGCAAGTATGTTCATGTGAGCAGGGTGTAGAAGCAGCAGGGACTCATCGAGCAGGGGATGTACAGAGAGCAAGAGAACAGCCGTCTTGAGTGGCCTGACCATACAACTACTATACATCTTGACAGAATGTTTGTGTTGTGCACTTAAAGTTGCAACACTCCTGCCTAAATTTTCTTAGAAGGAACCGGAGGCTCAGTGACTTTCACAGGTGAAGATGATAATTAGTCGCCAAACTAACTCTGTAGGGAGTTAACCCAGTGTTTAAAAAACCAGACTCTACAGATGCGTTTTCATGATTCAAATCTTGGCTCTTTCACTTGATTACCTTCTTGGGAAACTTTCTCTCTTTGTGCCTCAATATCCTTGCCTGTAAAATGGGAAAAAAATATACACCCACCTTAAAGAGTTGATATGAGGTATCATATGAGTATGAGGCATGTAAATGTATTATATACTTTATGAAATGTAATAAATATTAGCTATCAGTGTTGTCAGCTTCTCATTATTTCATTCTACATATCTTTGACAAAGCAGTGATCATAAAATAAAATTCTAATAAGAATAAATATAAAATTATTAAATTACATATACACACACATACATCTTATCATATGCATTCATAAGGGTATATGTGAGAAACAATGACTTTTTTAAAATTCCTACTTAAATGGCACTGTGTAAAATGAAAAAGCAAGAGACTTAACTCAAAAGTACATCGAGGTTCCCAACAATGTGAGATTATTAAAGTACTTTGTAAGTGTAAATTGCAAAAAACAAGAAAGAAAAAAAAAGCAAAAAATGCATTCAATAATACCCTGAAATGTTCTCATAGGAACAACTTGGTATCTTCTTTATATATGCATGAGGATAAACAATAGTTTATTAGCCATGTAATTATTAAAGAGATCCTAAAGGCATGCATATAATTAGGTCCTGGTTAAGAAAAACGTACAGTTGTTCAGAAATAACCATTGCTTTTTTTCTTTTTTTAAGATCAGTTAATAAAAACATGTTTTGGACTTTAAAATCTGTCTACTGAATTTATGTCTATATATTTATTAGTTTCCAAAAGTTGTGATGTCCTAGTACCTATGCACAATCATTAGAATAAAAAACAGGAACTTTTATGTACTTGATTCATTTAAAAAATTTTTCTCCTACCATTGGAAAGTATTGCTGCAGAATACTGATGATTTAATAATTGGACGTAATACTCGCAAAAATTGTTTTTATAGTCCGGCTTTTGCAGGCAATTTAGTATCAACTCACAGTTTGGTAGATTGGAAATATCTTAAGAGTGTTTCTACTTTGTTATTCTACTAAACTCAAACGTATTAACCTTCAGCCTTTAAACTTTAAGATTTAGGGCAGACAAATGGCCATTTATTACAGGATTACAGCTCTATTTTAAAAATTGCTTATTAGGTATAAGGACAAGCATTCTTTACATTTTGGGATGTATGGTTCCAAGTTTGTTTTTTTTTTTAAACCCAAACATCAATACTCTCTCACATACATTCTAATGTAACATGGAAATTATTTGATTTCTTTTTAGTATCTCAAAGAACATCTCGTCTAAAATTTTGAACTTGAGATGTCCAATGTAATCATATTTTCTTCCTAATGTAGTCCTTAATATTCCTATTATATAAGGTGCATTCCCTTTGACTTACTCACCAAAACACTAACTTTATAGAAATGATTTTTTAAGCCAGGCTGCATATTTTCAATATGCTTTATTTAGATAGAAAGAAAATAATAATAATCAGTGTGTTATAGTCTCACTATTCTCTAAAATCTCCAAGTGGCTTAAATGTGGTTCTCCCACACACAGGTCTTACGTTTAATAAATACTGATTAATTGACTATTTAAAAGAGCTGATTTGAGCCATGCACTGTGCATTGGACACAGCAAATAATGTGATGAAAAATATAAGATGTATAAGATGAAAAATATCTAATGATATATTGTACACATTGGTATTTAGTGTCAGTAAACTTTTTCCAAATGGTAGTCCAAATATGCTTTATACCTAACTGCTATTATCACTAAACAATGATTCTGTTAAATAATACAGGAGAAGGAAGACCTCCCATGTCATTGAGAATTCTATTTTAGTTGCAGTTTAATTAGGTCAACTTTCACAATTTTATTTTGTACTTCCTTAAAAAAAAATTTTAATCCGGAAAATATCAGTTCTCTTTTTAGTATGCATAAGAACATTTTCAAATTATTTGAATTATATTTGTATGGCTAAACTACATAGGACTTAGAAGGGAAATGTATTGACATATGATGAAAATTTATCTGGGTAGTATATAAAGATTAGCATGTAATACATGTGTAACTGGGTTTTATACTTATGACCAAGGGAAATATCACCTTACTTCCTTTCACTTCATTTTATATATGTATATGTATAGATATGTATAGACATATACTTCATATGTATACATATATGTATGTATATACTTCATTTTATATATAAATTTTATATATAAAATGAAGTGAAAGGAAGGAAGATATACATATAGAGAGAGAGAGAGAGAGAGAGAGGGAGAGAGCTGAAGGGAACTTTGGAATATATGTGTAGTTCCTTTGATAAAGGGTGTATGACCTTGGATAAGGGAGAGAGATAAGGATTTTCTTAAAACAACCCATTTTAGAGTGTGGCTACAGGTACTCAATTTGAAGGTACTGGGTTATCATATATGACTCTATGGTTTTGTTGATGTCAACCTTAAATAGAGCAAAGAACAACTTTATTTAAGCAAAAATGAGTTTATTTAGGAATAGCACAGGAATTGCAATTTGGGACAAGCCAACTATGGTGAACCATAAGCAAGTCCAGAGAGCAAAGGAGGAGGGTGTTTTTTCACAGAGGAAAGGAGGAAGTTGGAGGAGTTGCTTTGAACAAAAGCTCATTGGAGGAAAATGAGTGTTCAATGTGCTGGCGGCTTCTCATTGGCTGCAGAGGAGGGCAACTTCCTTTTGCCGGGTGAAAAGAGGAACTGTTTCTTCTTCCTGCTGAACTCTGCAGGCTGTAAGGAGTGGCCCTCCCTTCATGGTTTCCCGACTTCAATTTTGAATTAGGTTTCCTTAATACATTTTCACAGGGATGATGACTAGGGAGTGGTAGAGATTTAGGAAAAATAACAAGGCATAAAAATAGATTTTTTAAAAAAAATTTTAAAGGCATCTTCATTTCTGTGATCCCGCAATTCACCAAGCAGCCTTCCCTCTCCCTCTTTTTTAATTTCCAAGTTAACTCCCTTATTTGAAATGAAGTATCCAGAGTATAAGGTAATAATTTATTTTACATTATAAATCAGTTTATCATGTGATTTTTTCCAGCCCAGTTTATTTATTGATGGTGAAAATTTTTTTACCTAGAAATTTTACATTTTCTAGATAAAAAATTTACATTTTCTAGATAAAAAAATCATGGAGTGCAGAGAGACAATGGCACCTCTACCTTTCCAACCATCCAAGCCCTCTCTCCTTTCTACAGCTTAGGACTTGGGTTAAGAGAACCCTACCCAGAAACTGATATATGTGATAGGGATGAAAAAATTTTTGAAACCAAGACTCGCACTTTACTCTTGGGATCAGCATAAGAGATGCTGAGGTTCAGTAATCATTTATTATGTACTTAACGTGTGCCAAGCACTGTGCCAACCACTGGGAATACAAAAAGTGATTATGACATTATATCAACACTTCAAGAGTTTATACTTTAGTTGTGAAGATAACAATAAAGAGACAGTATGAAAGTATTGATACATAACTGTAAGACACAATTAATACAGAGGAAAGACTGATCAACCATCTGGTAGAGGAGTTGACTAAAATAAAAATGCACAACATAAGAGTGGTGAGTTAAGCTATATTTGAGGCAAAATGAGGACTATAGCCTGGGAGACAGCATCTCAGATAGCTCTGAGGAATCAGTATTAGATGTGATTTTGGTGAAGCGGGAATACATGAAATCAAACACACATTTTTGCAGAAGGTTACTGCTGGTCTCATGAAAGTTGCTGCTGGTCACGAGGAGCAGATGTCTCCATGAATGATTTTAGTGCTTTTCTAGATAAGGGGAGATGCAAGAATTTGGGCTCATAAAATCTTCTCCTGAAAATATCTAACTATCTGGAGGCCTGTTCTGCCAGCTTTTTCCAGAGCACAGAGTGCCTCATTCCTGATCTCCACCCTGAACTCCTTTCAGGATGTGCTGAAGGTCAGCAACTACCGTGGCTACTGACTTAATCCTCGTAGAGGCAGATAGCAAGTGCCAATTCTTAGTTGGCAGAGGGAAGGAAGAGTATAGGAAAACTTGGAGAGGAGGGTAATACCTTAGCAACTCCTGCACAGGATTGTGAAGAATTTATAGCATTTTCCCAAGATAAAATGATTGAGTGGGAAGGGAAGATATTCTAGGCAAATAGTCATGAAATAGCATGGTGTTTAAGGAACCTGGCAGTTCTGCATGCTATATGGTATTTGATCTCACTTCCTGAGGCATGTGTTACAAATTAAATCGCTAGGTCCCATCCCAGAACTATAGAAGTCAAATCTCTGAGACCCAAAGATGTACATTTTACAAGCTTCCTGAGGGACACTGTGTATTTGAAAGTTGGAGGACAACTATGAATATGTGAGTGGCCAAAGATAAATGTGATGAGCGCTAACTGACTTCTCTCACCAGGAACCTGCAGTGTGACCTAGCAGTGTAGGGCCATGGTCAGCTTGCACTTAAGAGGATCATTCCAGAGACTGTGGATTGGCCTCTGGAGTCAGGGGGATGCTGGGTTTTTTTGTTTGTTTGTTTGTTTTGCGGTACATGGGCCTCTCACTGTTGTGGCCTCTCCCGTTGCGGAGCACAGGCTCCAGACGCACAGGCTCAGCGGCCATGGCTCACGGGCCCAGTCGCTCCACGGCATGTGGGATCTTCCCAGACCGGGGCATGAACCCGTGTCCCCTGCATCAGCAGGCAGACTGTCAACCACTGCGCCACCAGGGAAGCCCGGGATGCTGTTTTGATCCAGGAGATAAATGATGAGGATTTGGACTACATCTATTGCAGTAGGAATGGAGAGAAAGGGAGAGATATCCCAGATTTTTAAGTATTAAAACACATGATTGAAAAATGTTTTGCCTCTTGTTGTCTCACATTTTACATGGTCCTCCTTCATTTCTCTCTAACCTTAATATAAGAAGGGGCTAAGTTTCAGTGTCATGTATTCCACAAACCATAGTTTTGTCAGCCTGATTTTTTAAGAGTGCATGCTATATATAGCTAGGAACATTCGTGTGTGTCTTGAGAGAAAAAAAAATTTAGAGATCTTTTGGTTTAGTTTCACCTCAGTACAGCAATCTGAGTCAAGCTTATTACAAGCACTAGCTTTTTAGATTGTTCAAAAATTCTCTCTACTCTGTTTCTATCCGTGTCTATCTCTGGCTAAAATATCCCACTTACATTCCCTTGGTCATCATAGGCCCAGCACACCACCTGCCCTAGTTTCCCTTACTTGGCAAACCACAGCTGTCTCCTGCCTCTGAATTGCTGTAGCATTAATATGTCCTCTTCCCATTGTCTTCTGACTTTCATTTCCTTGCCTGATCTGCTATGCAGTTTGAGATTCAGAAATCATCAACGTCCCCTAGAGTGCCATCGACATTCTCTGCATACCTGTTGAGAAATTAATTTTAACTACAAGCACCTACACAAACAATATATAGTAAGCTTAGAAAAAGTCATTTTTATGTATATCATACAGGAGGCATAAGCATAAACCCATGAAGGAGAATCATTACTAACAACAGATGCTTATTGTGTACTTACTGTGAGCTAAGCATTATTATATAAACTACAGACAGTAAAATGCATGATTTGAAGAGACTTACAATCCCATTGAAAAGTCTGAATGTGTACATAATAAAAAAAATAAATAGCATTTGAGAAACAGTGGAAAGAATACTTGAAATAGAGGAAGGAAAATTGGATTCAAACCCAATTCGACAGCTTACTATAACATTCAAGAAAGAATTTGGCCTCACTTTCATTATTTTCAAAATTGAGGAAATAATACCTATCTGTATAGGTCACTCTGAAGCTAAATATAAAATGAAATCATTCGTTCATTTAACAAGTACATGTTAAACAAGAGACTCTGTCTCATACATGATATTAGAAAATAGAGATGCAGTGTAGAAAAAGAAAATCCAGACTCCCACTTTCTTAGAGTTTATATTTTAGCAGGCAAGATGAGGGGGGAAGAAATGGTGCATAAATAAATTGATGATAAAATTCCAAAGAGTGAGACAACCAGTGCTAAGGCTCCAAAAAAACTTCGCCTGTTTAAGGTACAGAGAGAAACCTCCTGTGGCTGAAATACTGTGATCCAGATGAAAAATGTAACAAGAAAATCTGGAAAGGTGAGCAGGGGACAATTAATATCAGCTTATGTTGCTTAAATTTTCTTTTTACCAGATAGTGTATTAAGCACCTTTTGTATATTAATACTCTTAATACAATAACCTTAAAATGTTGAAACTACTATTCTCATTTTACAAGTAAGGAAATGGTGTCTTGCTCTAGGCTACCTATATATTTGGTGGACCCAAGATTCTAATTTAAGCACTTTGATTCCAAACTTGATGTTAACTTGAGGGAGGAGTTCAATTACAGAAAATTAAGGTGGAGAAGCTAAGGAGGAGGAGACAGAGGAGGAAGAGGAGGAAGACGGAATGAAAACAGTTAAAAAATTACATTAAGAAAACCCTTTCTAGCATGTATCATACACTCCAATTCATGCAAAATTATATATAGACATGTATGCATGCAGAAACTGGAAAATATAAACATTTGCTTACCTTGAGATGACTGTTACATATTTTTAAAAAGCAAATCATAGACAAATATATATAGAATGATATTTTTTTTTTTTTTTTTTTTTTTTTTTTTTGCGGTAGGCGGGCCTCTCACTGTTGTGACCTCTCCCGTTGCGGAGCACAGGCTCCGGACGCGCAGGCTCAGCGGCCATGGCTCACGGGCCCAGCCGCTCCGCGGCATGTGGGGTCTCCCCGGACCGGGGCACGAACCCGCGTCCCCTGCATCGGCAGGCGGACTCTCAACCACTGCGCCACCAGGGAAGCCCTAGAATGATTTTTAGTTAAAAAATATCATATATATATTTGTACTTATTGTATATACCTGAATAGATATAATCATGGAGATGTGTACACATCAAATTTAATAACTGGATATGTTTAAAGGAGTTGAAATACACCATACTAATAAAGAAATTAAAACTAGAAAAATGGAAGAGTGGAAGGGAGAATGTAAAACACAAGCGACCTTTCTTTTCATCTGTCATTGGGTCTGTGTATAAAGTATATGGTGGATCAAAAAATAAAAGCATAAGGATTTTGGCATGAGACTCTTTTCAAAGTTGTAGGTTAAACACTGTGCAAAGTAATTGTCACTTCAGATGGAATAATGTGGCATTTACTTTATTAGTTGTGTTAATTGTTAACAAAGCACTATTAATTTGCAGATTGCTACAGGCAAATTAGGGAGTTATTTTTAATCCATTCTGAACATCATTTCTTTTGTAACTTGTAAGTCTTCTTCATCCCTAAGCCCTTGGGTAACCAATGTGCAGTTCTTCCATTATAACTCTCTTTGCTTTGATTTTTGCCTATACCATATGGCAGTTTCTCTGGGTGCAGGAGGGTGAGGAGTCGTCATTTTATCTAAGATTCTGTCCTCTCCCAGATGACAGTAAGTGACTTTTGGGTTAATTGCTAAGTGTTCCTTGCTAATGTGTTTATTCGTAATACATACATTTTTCTAAGTAAAATGATACTGTATTCAATTTTGCACTTTTAAGATAAACCATTTCTGATCTGCTTAGAAAAGAAAACCGGTGGTGAGAGTGGGAGCAGAATGGGTGAAGTGATGGATAAAATGAAAATGAGTTGATCATCCTGAAGCTGGGTAATGGAAAAATGGGAGCATATTACAGTATCTGCTGCTTTTGTGTATGTTTGATTTTTTTTTTCTTATAAAAGTTAGAAAGAGAAAGAGGCAGAAGTATTGAGACTGAGATAAAATCTTACAAATTTAAAGTTTTTATCATCATGGTGTTCAGGGCAGAGCTTACTGGAAACGTTGGAGAAAAGCTGAGCAGAATTATCAGTATCTCTTGGTGTTTTGATAAAATACATGAACAGAAAACCTCCAGAAATAATGACTTAATGAAATAAAGGATTATCTTTTAGCAGGTGAAAAAAGTCTGGAGGTGGGCAGCTGAGGGCTGTTGCAGTGGCCTCATGATACCATAATGTCCTAGTCTCCTTCCCTCTTTCTACTCTGCTGTCCTTAATGTGTGTCCGTTGTCATCATGGTCATAAGATAGTTCCTATATCTCAAAGCACCACAATCACACTTCAGGCATTAAGAGGAAGAAGGAGATAACAAAAAGAAAAGAGAAATGCCTGCATAAGGAAAACAAAACTCTCCCTAGCAGATTTCCTCTCTGGGTTCATTGTATAGAATTGTGTCATGTGGAAACTCTTAGTTGCAAGGGAATCTAAGAAATTTAATTTTAAGCTGGAAACACTGCCACTTCCCATCCCAAATCAAAGTAACACCAATCAAAGGAAGATAAAGAAAATGTACATTGGATAGGCAGGTAACAATGCCTGCCAGGGTCTACCTCTTTGGCTATACGACATCCTTAGGCAAACTTCTTCCCAAACTTAGAGCATAATCCTTCCTTCTCACCTCTCTTGTGAGAGAGAAGAGCTTGAAATTTAATCTAGTTTTTATATCTCATGCAAAGTCCAGAATTTTACCTTTATCTGAAACAGAATCCAGCTGTTAAGATTCCTTTAATAATTTAGTTAAGATTAATAGGGAATGTTCACAGGTTACTATTAAGAGTAAGCACATTCGGAGGAGTGTGTAGAAGAAAAATCTGATTTGTAAAGGACCAAGTAGCAGGCTATTGAAAAATCCAGATGAGAGACAGATAATGTGAGAGTGAACCAAAAGAGTGGAATGTTAAAAGAAAATTTTTGAATAGAGACTTCATTAGATCTAATAAATATTGAATGGATGGCAGGAGGTCAGGTGGTTAAAGAGAGAGAAATCAGAGGTGATGCCAAGGCTTAAATATGTGAGGAATAGTTAAAAGAAAGCTCCCTATCTCTATAACTTCTCTTATCTCTGTAGAAGGAACAGAGATTATAATGTGCATTCTTCTCAAGGTAATAATAATATACTCTCTTACTTCTGAATGCTACTCTTCAATTTACAAAGATATTAATGATAATAAATATTATTTATTCAGTGCTTATTATGGGCCAAGTTTCACGCAAACCACTGCAGCAATTATCTCATTTAATCATCCCAACAATCTAATAAGAAAAGACATACATATTCTCCTTACAGATGCAGAAGTTATCTTAGTAAAGATCAAGTGGAATGAAAGGGTGGCATGATTGGATAGTAGATCAGAAAAAGTTTTACCCTGAGTCCTGCCTATTCACAGGAGGTGTTGTGTGCTGGAACAGGCTGAAGGTGGGTCAAAGTTCAAGGGTCTGGAGGAAGGAGAGAAATTTAATCAAAGTTTGGTTAACAAGCATTTTGCTTCAACTGATCAGTGAGTATAAAACAGTTCAACTAATTATGTGTGAGGCAGAGAATATGAATTTGGAGTTCTTAGCATAGGGAAGCAAGGGAGGTGCCCAGAATTCTTATCTAAGTCGTGGGGAAGCGTGGTTCTTTGCAGTAAATCATTCCCTGGAACACAAAGTGATGAATGTGTTTCTTAACCTTCACTATTTTCCAAGATCACAGTACTTGGGTAAAGTTCGATGTTGTTTCCTATTCCAGACAAGTTTTCTCTCTGTAGCTGTTCTTCCCAGGCACACACCTTTAAAGTTAGCTTTAGATATATCATTCTTTTCTAATTTAGAAAATTCTAGTCTGGGATTCCGAGATACCAAATGCCAATACCTGTGCTCAGTGATGATAAGGAGCTATGATGTAAAATGCTGCTCCACGTGGGTGGGTAGAAGTGGGAGGTGTCATAATTCATCCTTCATCCTTTCTAGGACTACACTTCTAGTGTAGTCCACCATGCTTTTCTTCTTTACGATCATTTTGTAAATTTTACTTTGAATCATGTACAACTGGGAAATGATTTACTGAGACCTGAAGACCCATAGTATCTGCCTCAACAGCAAAGTATCTTTGACACTTGAATGACTCCACACATCTCTCCATTGGGAGTGGTAGAAGTCTTCGTAACTCTCACTTGTGTGCATAGAGATGAATGTCTGTTCGTGTTGACTTAGCTTGCCTCTTCCATTATTCAAGGGGGCTCTGTGTGATACTGACATTTTAAGGTAGTCCATGAAATAATAGAGTTCAATCTGAAGTCTTATATTTCCTTTAAGACATACAACTTTGATGTTATTGTAGCTACCCTGTGCCTAATGGGAACAGAAGCAATTATTACTGAAGAACTGTAACACTAGATATGAGAGTAATAAATGATATATCATCAATCAGGGCATGTGTAATATAAGCATGGCTTATGTTAGTACTTTTATAACTAACCTTTTTCAAACATGTAAAATTAGATTCTCAATTGATTACAAGAGATTTCTCAATGAGATTTTTTTCATTCTCATTTTGCAGAGATATTAGTAACGAGTGCATAGAGACACTTTAAAAATAGATCTCTAAAAGTGAAAGCAAAACCCAGAATTTTGGCTTTTCAGAAAACATCGTAAGCATTATGACAGGGTCACTTTGATTTTTACAGATGAACTTAATCAAATTCACTGAACTGGATTTCGGGTTTAATTATTTTCAAATGAGCATCTGGAGACTTGGGATCTTTAAGAAAGGGCCTTTTTATTTATTTTTAAAATTTTTATTTTTTAGCAAAGTGGGTTCTAAAGTAGTAAAAGCCAGTCACTAATAAAAAATGTAATTGTTGAACCTCTGCATTGCTCTTGAGACTGAAAAATGAAAATAAAAATGTTATACCTAGTTCTAATCACAGGAAATTGTCACCAACACTTCCCATATTTTCCCCCCAGCAGTATTAAAGGAATGTGATAACTTTCTTTACTTAACCTTTTAAGAACTTATTACTTCATAAGCATCTACTCTATAAACATAATGGGGGGGGGTGGAGGATTACTAGGTCATAGTTTAGATTTGTTTTTAACTATGTAGGTTGTTGAAGAAAGAGCTCAAAACTTGAAAAAAAAATTAAGTTTAAATCCTGAATTTACCAATTGCTGTGTGAACTTGCACAAATTTCTTAGGGATTGTTAAAAAAAGTTAAAATATACAAAGAGCCTGGCATGGTAGCCTAATAGTTACTTGGTAACTATTAAAATTCCATCTTCAGTTTTGAATTTTTCCTACAAAGTGCCCCACCTCCTTTTTAATGACTTTTAAGTGATCTCTTAACTGCTACCACTCTGGAATTTTATTTTATTTTAAGTAATTAATTTTTAATTGGAGTAGAGTTGATTTACAATGCTGTGCCAGTCTCTGCTGTACAGCAAAGTGATTCAGTTATACACATATAGACATTATTCTTTTTGAAATATTATTTTTCATTATGGTTTATCCCAGGATATTAGATATAGTTCCCTGTGCTCTACAGTAGGACCTTGTTATTTATCCATTCTAAATGTAATAGTTTGCATCTACCAACCCCAAACTCCCAGTCCATCCCTCTCCCTCCCCTCCTCCCCCTTGGCAAACACAAGTCTTATCTCTATGTCTGTGTTCCGCTTTGGAATTTTACTGTGGCTAACTGAATTTGCTATATGTACCTCCATAGAAGAGACTGATTGCTGAGAGCTGCCTTCTTTTACCTGTACATGTATTACCTAAAGCTCACACCTTGATGAAGACCAGACTGTTGTCACTAAGGAAATACATCCTGGCCAGGATGGGCTAAAAATAAACCCACCACCCAGTGCTGCTGAAGGTGAACCATCTGGAATATCATGCAGTTCTTGAGTTGTGGGGCTTCACTTCTTGTCTCTGAGAAAAGTGCCATCTTTGGAGCAGCTGGGTAAAATATTTTCTCCTGATTTTATGTG
This sequence comes from Stenella coeruleoalba, assembly GCF_951394435.1. Taxonomy (NCBI): domain Eukaryota; kingdom Metazoa; phylum Chordata; class Mammalia; order Artiodactyla; family Delphinidae; genus Stenella; species Stenella coeruleoalba. The sequence goes on along the minus strand of NC_137162.1, from coordinate 41,373,596 downwards.
TTCACAAACTCACTTGTTTAGTAAAGCCAGAAAATGAGTAAATTGACAAAGAATTCTTTCTACGAAATCTTCAGTAGATATGATCAGTCTTTCAACTTTTACTACTCTTTGAATTCTTTGGTGGAGATTTGTAAAAATATTCTACTTCAGACGTTCTGATTCAGCAGATCTTGGATGGGATGGCTGATATCTACTTTTAAAATGCCACAGCTGATTTTGGTATTCATCAGAATTTAAAGGCTCTTATTACTACATCTTCAACATAAAATTGAAGAGGTATGCTGACTCTTTAAAGGAATTAGAAAGTAAAGACGCACAACTACAAAGATGCCCAAGTATTAAAATTTTAATATTAACAGTCAGGTTTGTTCCTTGGGCTCTTGACCACTCAATGTTTCTCCATAATTAAGTGTAAATAGTATTGAACATATCAGAATAGCTGAGATATAATCCTAATACTCTCCCATTTTCAATTTCCTTTTTAGGGTAAGATTTATAATTTATTTAATTCTTATCACATGTAAGTTATCAAACTAAACATTTTACACAGATTACCTGGGATGCTAACTTTCCTCATTTGATACCTAAGGAAAGTGAAGCTGGTAGGGTTAGTTGAGGATTGTTGACAGAATGCCCAAATTCATATTCATTAACAAGGTGCAGAAGAGGGATATCAGCCTGATTCCAGCCAATTCCAAATCTTGATCTCCCTCCTCTAAACTTCTCATCCTCTTCAGGGGTCAAGTGAAAACTAAATCTGACTTTTAGTTCTCTGTTCTCTCTGTTTAATGTCCAGCATTCTTCTTTTCTGTTCTTTCCACTGAGGTCCTAAAACTATCCTTCTTTGTTGAAGGTTCAATTTCTAGCCTATTTCTTTTAACAGAGATTTTAGACAAGCATGAAAAGAAAGCAAAACTTACCTGTTGGAGACAGCATGAAACAGCTGTGGTACATTTATTAGAGAAAAAAACGTATCAGAATGGAGTATAATAAAATCTATTAGGGTATAATTTATAACAATTCATAAGAATTTGTAATAATGTTTCCCTGAGGTTAGGAGTACACAGCAGTAGTACTTATAAATCTCCGGAGTTCACAGCCTCTGGAATATGTATATTTCTTTATATTTATATATCTCTCAAACACGTGTGTGTATGTATGTGTAATGTATATATTTCAGAAATTATATACTCTGGAAATCTATAAATATATGTTTTATTTGAACAAAATTATCTTAGGAAAGGCTTTTATTTGACAAGTTGTCTCTCACAACAGTGCTGAACTATGTAAGAAATGTGGAGCATTTCAAACAAGGATAATTATTTTTAGCACTACTTTTTTTATGGAGTAAAAGAACAAACATTTGTGATTTTTCTGTGGCCATTTGAGACATCACAAAAATAGTATTACGTATAAAAGACACCCTGAAAAGTGTATTTTCTAAATGTTAGGACCTAATCTTGGGAAGACATCAAAAGAGTTATTTGGATGAGATTTATTCACTTGATTAATATATGAGCATCAATATCTGAGAACAATGAAAGGTTGTAGCTTGATGACCTGTTGATCAAGAGACAATGTTATACGTTAAATAAACATAGAAAATAGGAATACAATTTAAAGTATTTTAGCCTTTTCAGAAGTGAAGGAATAATCCAGGGGATGACAAATTCGGCACAACACATAGGAAGCTATTCTGGTAAGTCACAGAATCTCTGCCATTTGAGTAGATTACATGGAAAATAAAGAATAAGCTCTTCTTATTTCTTAAGATCAGCCCAAGCACAGCTTAATAGAAAAAAACATCTAGTTTTGCCCTGTTAATATTTGGCAGTAAAAGATTCACAAGCTTCTTTAATATTTTCAATCTTAACAGACCAACCACCAAAACTGACCCAATCTTAGCAACAGTTTAAAAAATTCCTCTTTTTTTTTTTCTGGATTCATTATTTGCAGACATTATAATCTGAGATGATTAAATTTTCTTTTCACAAGCCTACAACTTTCTATTTTATCATTCATGATTCAATTTTACATTTTGAAAACATCAGACGCTTTAGGATAAAATGACTCTCTTTTCCTCTTTAAAAAAGTACATTCTCTTTCTTTGCATACACAATTTTTGTTTTCTGCTAATACTGATCCTAATATACTTTAAATCACCCATATTAACATGACTTTTGGTAACTAACTTCTACTTTACAGAGTGAAATGAGATTTAGGTCTGTCTGACACATTAGCAAAGCTAACGAGTACTAATAATATTATGCCCAACATCAATACACATTCTTTTTACGACTTCTTAAAAAGGCAAAAATGAAGATGTTTGCAAACATGACCCAAAGATATAGCTAGCTACTCTATAACATATAAAAATAAGAATCAAAGCAATATGTATTAAAGCTATGTTTGATAACCATATTTCAGTTTCTACCTTTGTTAAAAATAGTCCAAGTAACCAGATAATTAACTTGATTTAATATTAGTTCAAAATTATATTCTATTAATATAAAAATGGTTGTCAGAAATACAATTTTTTCTAATTGAACATATACTTTTACAATTTTTATAATTCTATGTAGAAATAATGTTAGCCTAATTTATTAGTAAAAGTATAAAAAGTGTAGGAATTTCATATTAACTAATCCTTTAGAGATAAAAATACAGATTTTTTAAAAAATAAAATAAAATGTACAATAATATGCTGTACTCTTAAAATCAGGGAAGATAGCTGTGTTAAAACCTAAATTATCAAAATAGTCTGATTTTTCCAAGTATTTGCTTTAATTATGTGACCTTTGTTTATTTTAAAATATGCTTATCATCTGGAATTTTCAGTAAGAAAAGGTTTTTGTGTGTATATACATTTTTGTTGTTTTCCCAAAAAGGCTAGCAGGTTAAAGGTTAAGAAGTTCAGTTTCTTTATTTTCTGGATTCAGTCTGCAAAACCATATTATATATTTATACACCCAGCACCTTCTAGCAACTTTTGACCATGATTTTAGGAGGGGATGGAGACTTTGATTAATATGTGGATTCTTTTACAAACTTGACTAGTCGATTACCTTTAAAAATAATACATATAATTTCTTTTGTAATTAATTTGACTGAAAGGTGCCACTTCATGTGTATTTAAATAACCCTTATAAGGCTAATAAAGTAAAAGTTGTGATTTTTTTAAGACCTTTGAAATGTTCTGACTTGTAATATAAACTAATTTAACATATGGCTTAGTTTCATAGAACAGAAAATCCCAAAATAATAACTTGAGTGAGAATGGCAGTTTGCTTCCTATAAAGGAGGCCTGGATTTAGTAAGCAAGCAGCTAATCCTGCAGCTCTCTGAGGTTCTAACTCAGGCTCCTCCCGGTTTACCGTACCTCTAACGTCTAACCCTTATTCTCCTGGTCTTCAATGGCTGCTTGAACTAGAGTCACCACATTGAATTCCAGGAAAGAGAATGGAGAGAAGAAGAAAAACAGCAAACCCTCTGTGTCTCCAAAGACGTTTTCTGCAAGTTTTACACAGCACAACGCTTACATCTAAGTAGTTAAAACTTGACCCCAAGGTCACAAATAACTGGAACAGGGAATGGAGGGTTATATGGTCTTTTAGACTTATAAAATCAGTTTTTACTGCTAAGAAAAAGGGAGAAATGGACATTTGGTAGCAACTAGTGGCCTCTACCACATGTAATTACCTATGTTAAATCTAAGTTTAACATCATGAATGTAAGCCAATTACTTAATTATACATTTTAAATTTGAATTACAAGGTAGAAATGTTACTCTAAAAGGCCAAATTTTCTTAAATATCTTAAGGACATAAAATAGAAAATATTTATAGATTCCATACATTACTACTCTAATACGTTTCTCTTCAATATCTACATGCATGGTTCTAAATCTTTCCAGGGTAAAGAACACATACTCATTAAGGGAACCTTTTTGTATCATGTGTTTTCAATGACATCCCAAGGCCATGTCTGCCGTTGCCTTCTTGCTTGATGGAGCTCTAATGTGGGGCAAGGACCTGACCAGATTGCTGACCAGATTCTTGTCTGTGACATGGATGGGACTCACTGAGCCCTGTTTTATTGTTCCAGTGTTACTGTGGCTTCACATGCTGTATTGCTTAGATTCAGATTACTAACTACCTGATTGGTCTGACCACTCATGGAAGTTGAAAGTCAGTTAACTTCCACCCTTGGTGCTAATCAATGACTCAACTTTACAATTGATATGACTGATAAGATATTTGATGCCTTCTCATATAACCAATAACGATCTATTTCTCTCATGGCTTTGTCTTGTCCCAACCTTTAACGTCATTGAACTACAAGAGAGTTTTAAGAGTTATTTCAAGCTCCTGGTTGCCAGGGCATACTTCAAGAATGTTTTGGCCAAATTTATGGAGAAACAGTCTTGTTTCAGAACTGAATGTGAATTGCACACACGCATATGGATGTTCCCTGCTGACAACTGGACTTTTGAAAAATAAATGGCTGAAAAACTCATGGTCTGTGAAAAAGCAACTCTATCTGTTCTGTTTACTTCAGTCTGAAATTCTCCAGCTTGTTTCTTCTCATGAATATATCACAGGTGAAGCCTAGCAAGTGGTTGACATCTAACTTCATGAGAAATAGAACCAAGCGGCTTGTCATTTTTATTTTTCAGGGGACAGAGACAAAGTTTCTCTCTCCTAGAAAGAGACAAATATAAAATGTAGCAAGCAGTATGAAATTGTACTTTTTTTCTCCTTAAACATTAGATATAATTGACTCCATCACTTCTTTCTCAATATTCAACTTTGGCCTTACTTCAATATGCTGCTTATAAAATGAAAAGAGGTCCAATTGCTTGGCTGAGGAACTAGACTCCCACATAAAATATTTTTTAAACCCTTTCTAGGAACGCATTTTCAGTTAATGGGGTCCTTTGATTTCCTGGGATAACAAGGAAGATGAAAGATTCTGGCATACAAAAATGTAGAAGAATTTTATTATCAAAAATTCTGAATGTCATGAGCATTACTGGCAGGACTTACTTCTATTCCATTCTAAAAATAGATACTCTGAGCAAAATTTATGAGATTAAAAGGTCTCATATTGTAGAATCTCACAATCCCAGCCCTGATTCAGCTTCACCTGATAATTATTACAATTAAGGGTCTCTTCATAGGAGGAGTCTTGCTTTCCCTGTGGTCTTGACTTTTATATCTAAGATGTTTGGCCTGAGAATCACTATTGACACACATTCATCTTTACTATCATCACATACTCTTTGAGGGGCCACATACAACTACAGTGTTTTATGGGATATTGGTAAAAGCTTTACTGATGTGTTGTTCATCATGGATGAAGTTAGCACCATCAATAATCGCATCTTGGGACTTAGAGATTGTTGAAGTATAGAGGTATATATATATTTTTCTCTTTGTTTATATTTTTGTTTTTCTAATTTCCTACACTGTTATGTAATTTCTGATTATGAATCTATTCTATTTTTATTGATTTTAAATTTATCCCAAGATTAAAAGAAACCCTCTCTTCCTCCTGAGGAGCTGGAATTGATTTTATCTCACACATCTCAATTTATTAATGTGACTTTTATCTGATTTATGGCTACTGTTCCCTTTTCTGCTCAGTGCCTTCCTGACTGCTACTACTTGTGAATTTCCCATTCGAGATATTCCAGATTTCCTTTGAAAATTCTTCCAATTCATGTGAACAATATATTTAAAAAAAAAAGTATTTGTAGAGGCTGCAGCTGGAGCCTCTACTCAGGCAAGTGAAAGCACTCTAACTGGGGAACTCCATTAGGAATGCATTAAAGGTGGAAAAGCACTATTAGGTGTTTGAGTGAGTCTCGAGAGAGTGAGAAGGAAAAGCAATCTCCTTGCTTCCTTCTCAAAAAAGGACACTTCAGTGCCTCTCTACACAGATACAGTCAAACAGCCAATCTGCAAACTGTCACATATTGTGCTCTGTTCACATGCTAGAGGTGTTCTTTCTTTCTTTTTTTTTCCTCTCTCTCAAAAAAAAAGAAAAGAAAAAAAAATCATTACTGCCAAGCAGAAACTAACACACCATTGTATAGCAATTATGCTCCAATAAAAAAAAAAATCATTACTGCCTTTCTGTTCAATTCAAAGAGCTAGCATTACTTGTTGGATTACATTACAACAGCAAAATTGCAATTTTTGATCATCTAAGCTATTTTTCCTCTTTAAAGGAGAGAGGAAACATTTCTGAAGATTGTGGATAACATAAAAAGAAAAGAAAACAGGTTTTGGACATTAGGAGAATCATCTAAAATCTAAAACGGTATGTCAGAAAGAGCACGGTTTTACAAATGAGTCAGATTCAAGTTTGTATACCAGCTATGCTACTTACTAGCTACATAATTGAACAATTAAATGCCATTTCCTTCTCTGTCAAAACAGATTCATAATATTTATTTGATAGTGTGGATGTTAGGATTAAACTGAAAATGTTTTTTGAGTACCTGGCATAAAACAAAAACTAAAATAATAAATAATTTATTCCCTTCCCCACATTTTGGAATTAGAAAGGTACTTTTCAAGAGAAAAAGTGAGGGAAAAAATAGAAAAACTGGAGAGAACGAAAATGTAGCATCCATTTGTTTTTCTTAATGTTTGTTTTATTTGTTTGCATCATCTTTCCTGCAGTCCTGTCACCTTCGTCTGGTAGACATCACAGTTTGCTTGTGGAGCTGTTCCTCCTTCCCACCAGTGTGACCCTAGGGGGGCTCCCAATTGCAATGCCATCTTGGAATTTAGTTAAGAAATAAAGTCACAAAGAACGGAAGGAATTATGAGCTGACAAAACACGGTGGAAGCACCTAAAAAGTAAAATCCATAAATTCCTGCAAATGGGAAGATTTAACTGAAATTTAATATTCAGTCCTCTCCCTTCAGAAAAAGTGTTGCTCAAAATCCCACATCAATGTAATTTGTTCTTTGTCCATCAAACATGATCTCTAGGCATTTGACTCTGTCTACATTTCAGTTCAAAATTCACTTGACCCCAGACAGATCCTATGAATAACATTTTCTAAGGCTGCTCTTTCTTATAACTCTGTGTTCCTATTGACTATTTTTTAGAGTCAAGAATCAGGTAATATAATTCTTCTATTACTTTCTTTTCATTAAGAGTTTGTTTCATAGGTGGGAATCTAAGAGATGTGGCTGGAAGAAATAGGACCATTTCTTATTATTAGATTCTTTTTATGGTATTTGATTGCTGATGCTTTTATTAATTCACCTGCATTTCCATCTTGAATGTCTGTCATGCATGTTTCTGAGAGCTAGTAAATATATAGCAGCTTATAATTGTTTCGATACTGGCACCTGCCTAGCAATCCATATTTTACTCTTTTGTGCAGTACCCCTGTCAGCCAATCTCCAGGCTTTATTCTCTTGTCCACTTCCTACATTTCTGATTCTGGGTCACAAATGTTTGGAGAATCAGGTGAGTCCATGTGAAGTTCTATCACAAACATATGCTGTTCCAATAAACCCAGACCTTCTGCTTCCAGATAATCATTGTGTTCATTTATTCCAAATGCTTTGATGAACTCCATTTTGTTTCTGCTTTATCCAGAAACATGGGGCCATGTCCTAAAGCCTGTGCTTGAAAGACATAGAAGAAAATAATATAATTTTGAAGCAGCGGCATAGTTTGGGTCTCTGACATACTAGCTAGGTAATCTAGAGCAAGTTATTTAACCTTCCTGAGCTTTTGTTTTCTCATCTGTGAATCATGAGTAACCATACAACTTCCTTGTTATAACCTCATAATGTTGCCCAAAACTCGGCCTCTATGCACTAGTGCTTCCTAAATGAATCTCAGAGACAGAGTTTTGGGTGAAGTAGAAAAGAATAACTTTATTGCTTTGCCAGGTAAAGGGGGACATGGCAGGCTCATGCCCCTCAAAGACTGTGTGTCCCAACCCAGGAGGATTTGATGAAGAGTTTTATAGTAACAGTTCAAGGGTAGGGTTGCTGATAAGATTAGGTTGTGTGCAGAGCCTGCACTCCTTTAATCTCATCTCCAGTGGTCTGTCTCCTAATCTCGATGAGTTTCTCTTGTTCCTTTAATCTTGCCTCAGGTGGTTTCTTGGTTGTTCCTCCCTTGATTAGCGACAGTTCAAATCTGCCTTTAGAACTCAGGGAAGGTCATGGAGGCTGGAGTCTGTTCCCTACAAATAAGAAACAGAGGACAGAAAGGATTCCGTGCCCAGGAGCCCCACAGGATCCTGCTCAGTTTCACTAACACACAGTAGATGTTTAAAAATTTTTGTCCCCAAGGTCTACCATAAGGGAGGAAAAATAATTTTTCCTGTAGCCATCAGAGTTCTTAGCTGCAATCTTTGTAATAAAAGACACATTAATAAGAGAAAACAAACAGAAGTTTATTAACCTGTATACCTCCTTTAAACATGGGAGATACCCAGAGAAAAATGAGTAACTCCTCAAGATGGCTTAAAATTCAGGCTTAAATGCCATCTTAATAGGGAAAGGGGAGGAGGGATGTAGGCCTCTTAGGGGAGAGTAAATTGTTCTTAGGAAAGATGTCTGGGACCCAAGAAGAATACATGGGAGGTATGGTATTTTTTGATAAAGTTTGAGTGTGGTTTGAACTTCTAATTTCCTGTCCTGTGATGAGTCAATCTTCCCTGGTGGATGAAATTCCCTGGGAGGGAGGGGATCTAAGACAATTGAGTTTCTTTTGGAAATAAGGGGAGAAAACTCCTTTTACAGTTCCTTCAGGAAGATAAGGGGAGTTGAGAAACAGCCTCTGCCTGTATTTGCTGATTTTTAAGTGCCTACAGCTGAAAATATTTGGGATGACATCTTCTGCCACACTTTAAGTACCTTCACCTCCTTATCTCTCCACTTTATTCTTCTTCCATCAACCGTATATACTTGCTTCTGATCTCTGTGTTATGGGGGATAGACAGACTGGGGGAAATCTGAAGTCAGTTGACTGTGAGTTAGGGAAGACAATCTAGTGTGTAAATCTTCTTACAAGTGTTTCAGTTAATCTTTTTTCGTTAATCCCAACTTCACCCACATTGCCTGCTGAAGTACTTAATGCCTTCTGTTCCTGAGATCTTTCTGAGAAATTGAGGTGCAACTAGCATTGCTTCTTATTGACTCTATCTAGGTATATACTTTGGTTTCAGTTATTTCAGCTCTGCTAAATCATTTAAACACTTAGTATCTCCCAATATTCCTTAATTTTGTTGACATCTCCAGTATTGAATATCTCTTTCCAAGTCCCTTTGATATTGTGAGTTAGATCTTTTTATTCCTTTAGATAGGGCATCTGGAATAAGTCCTGATAAGTTCACATCCATACCTTATGTTATCTGGAACTCCAAGGAGATAATCCTCTCAGCAGTCTGCATCTGAATCTATCATAAAATTTGTGATTTTAATATAGGTACACTTTTTTTTTTTTTTTTTTTTTTTTTGTCTGCACAATACGGCTTGCAGGATCTTAGTTACCCAACCGGGGATTGAACCTGGGCCACAGCAGTGAAAGCACAGAGTCCTAACTACCGGACTGCCAGGGAACTCCCTAATATAGGTACACCTTAATGGCTGTATTTTCTGAACCTTGATCCATATTTAACTTGTTTATCAGATATTAATTACATAGCATAATACATACCTACTGAAAACATGTTATTGCTTGGGGAATTCAATAGAAAGTGTTTTGCTTCATTTGTTGATTGAGATTATTTTTATTATCTACTTGAACTTTATTATGAGAAAATAACGTGAATTTACTCAGTTTTTTTTTTTTTTTGCTTTATAAACAAAGAAAAATTTGAGATAAAAGGTAGAGTACACTGTGTACATTTCTACCAAACTGAAATTTGCTTTGTGCTCCAGAATATATATAGAATCTTAACACTGGCTATTAAAATTTTGTGATGTTGAACTTTTTTCCAGGTGAGTGGTTTGTGTTCTTATTATAATTTTTGAGTCATAGTGAATATTAAATGGCATGCATTACTACAAGTACACCAGTGGGGTGCATCTGAATAAATACACTCTCTGCTTCTCTACTTATAATAAGCTTAGGGAAATATCCTTTTTCTATTGGAAATTATGCTAATTTTCAGGGCAATCTTATAATTTAACTGGGGTATCAATCTTTATCTCTTCAGCCTGCATTTACATGTCTGGAATATAACATCTGTTCTTATGATGTATTCAACATTGCACTTGCCTCCCTTTTTCAACATTATTTTGTTACTGAAGAGAGAATTTCACCTTTGAGTGAGACTCTTCTAGTAATGATTTCCAAATAACTCAAAAAAGCATAATGTTAGATTTCCAACCAAAAATTCCAAAATTTTTAAATAGCATTTTTTCTTTAACAAGTATTAGAAGTTCAATTTGATTGCCACATTTGTTTTTTTAACTCAAATGTGCATGCATCGTGTTGCCAAAAATAGGTTTATTCCCAATGAGGTATACTCTGGAAAATAGCTATTTTGCTGTTTGTTTTTGCAGTGCAGTGGTGATCTTTCTGATACCATATGAGATTTGGAGTCTGGTCCTAAATAGGATGTTTCATTTTTTTTTTTCATATTAACATTTGCCTCTGCATTAAATTGCAATTGATGGAACTTTTTCTATGTGTAATACAGACTAACTCACTTTAGGCATTCAAATCCTAAGAACTCTTTGGAAGTGCCATTACTAGGTTACCATAGCTTGTATAAAAACTAACAACTATTGAATGATAAAAACACAAGAGAAATAAGATAATTTACTTTTTATAATGTGTTAAATTCATATTTTAAAATGCATCCATTGTAGAAAAATAAAATCCCATGCAGTTGCATCATCCAGAAATTTCCGGTGTTAATATATGGACAATCTTTCACTATGTTGGCAGCTATTAGAGTGAGCTCTTGATTAGTGAGCACTCATTAAAATGTATTATTTTAGCTATTATTGCTAGCTGCAGTTTTTGGTACAAAAATGTACAATATCATAATAGTATTGTAAATGTTTATAATTAGTTGTATTTATTTCATTTTCTTAATGTATTTTTAATAATTTTGTTAATCAAAATTTTATGGTATACGTATATATGAGCAGCATTTCTTTATATAAAAAACGTTGTTCGCTTAGGCAGATCACTATTATTGACTGTTAATTTTCATTCAATTTGAAATGAAACAATTCCTTGTAAAACCAGACAAATATAGAGTGCAATGAGTATATATTTAGATAAAAATATACAATATAAGAAATTTTGTGCAACAAAACGTTTCTTCAAAAAATATTTAGGCCAATGTTAACTTGGTTCAAGCATGAGCTACATGATTATTTTATTCTGTTTATATAGAAAGAAATCAAGTATTGAATGAGTGGATCTTCAGGAAACTGTAAAATTCCTTTAAATTTAGAAATTCTGTGATACTAAAATCTAAGTTTAATATCAAATTATAGATTCATACATTATTAGAGTTGAAAAGAACATAAACATTTATGTAAGGAATGTTGGTCTCCAGATATGGACAATATAGGGCTCTTATACCTTTATCTAATTTTTGCACTGTCAGGAGGAAAAGTTTAAAATCACTGACTAGTATTTTCTAAATATTTACTAGAAACACATCTCCTCATGCTTAACAGATACTTTTGATGTTTCTCTGAATAAAGAATGTTCATCTTCAGAATAGTCATGGTTTTAATTTTACTTTTTACTCTATTAAGTTGTTGAACAATTACTTGTCCCAGAAAACTTTAGGAAAGACCCTTGTACCTAATAATAATTTGAAGTTCCAGTCCTTATCTTTGAATTCCTATATTTAGGTTTGATAATGGGGATGGGACACAACCAAAAATAACCACTCTCATTGCATTCATGTAGGTTTTGACTCTGTAAAGGTTTGGCAAGTGTAACACATTTTGTCTTGGGATAAGATCTCTTTCTCCTCTTTGTATATTTCAAAGAGAATCTGTTTGGATTTTGAGTAGTAAATAACCCTTTCATTTAGGCTCAGGATCTTTGATTTAAGTAAGATGATGTTACAGCCCAGCTGAGCTCCCAACAGAATGTAGTTAAATGAACGACCTAGTCAACACCATATTGAAGAGAGGAACCACCCAGCAGAGCTCAGCCTAAACACATAATCTGAAGAAAAACTAAATTGTTGTTTTACGCCAGAAAAAAAAAAAAAGGGCATCCAGTTACCTGATCGCTATTTTATCAAGTAGCTAGCAAAACAACTGTGCTTTACAATAGTATGTGGACTTATTCATTTTGCTCTTAGAGCTGATTTTAATAGTGACTTTTGTTCTGACTACTAATGAAAGTTTCACAGTTATACTTTGAACCCAAGAATTTCACACCCACTGTCTTAGTTTGAGCTGCTATAACATAAATGCCATAGATTGGGTGGCTTAAATAACAACCATTTATTTCTATATTACAACCCCAAACAAACTCAGGCATTTAGTGATTTACATAATTCTATATTAATCACACACCAATTTGGTGATTAATAAAGTATATCATTAGTGACATTACATTGAATTATTTATTCAGTAAATTATATAAGGAATAAAATAAAGAAATTCATCTATGAATAGCTTTAGGTTAAAATTTAACTAGGTCCATTCAAACTAGTAAATTCACTAAACTTTAATGGATTGTTAAAAATCTCACAATCAAAAAAACATCTTACAGGCCCATATTGATATAAATAAATTTTTCTTTGATTAAAATTTTAATAAGAAATCCAATTAGTATACAATGTCTTTCCAAATTTATTACCAAATCAAGATTAAAATGTTGCTGTTTCTCCATTTATGTTGCTAGCACAATTTTCCTTTCTTATCCGTCTCTCTTTTTACCCCTAGTCTTTCTTCAGGTAGAGCATATTGTGCTAATTTTGTAAGCCTGGATTTCAGTGTGACATACATGATAACTCTGAATTTATATTGCATCTGTTATTTCTATTTTGCCTCTGGACTTGACTGTGATCCCAAGCAACACAATATGTTACCATTTAATTTTATAGTATGCCATTTGCACAGCTTTTTCTCTCTCTCTTTTTTGTATTTTTGCAATAGTTATATTAATGGAACTGCTAGAATAAGTCTGAAGACAGGCACAAGAGGAAAATGACACACCGATGAGGATTTAATTCTTCAATTATTTAAAAATTGCTTGTTAGGTTTGCTCTTAGATGGAAAAGACGAGATGATGGAAAGAGAATGTGGAGTGAAACATCACTTATACTAATTACTTAATGTACTCTCCTGAAACTTGGCTAATGCTCATTTTTACGTTAAATATGGGCTTTGTGTTACTTCATTTTGAAGATGAAATTCTTTTTCTTGTGAAGATTTGGCTTAAAGGAGTGAGCTAGATCTCTACATTTCAAACTTGGCAATACATACTTTTAATATTTTTCCTTTCTGGAAAAAATAAATGTAAATAACAAACTAGATTTTGGTGCTACTAGCTTTCATTACAACTTTCGGAGTTTACTAGCTTGCTAGTTTCCATATTTTTCTTCGTAGGACATGATTTACTTTGACTCTGCAGATCTAATACTTTAAAATGTTTTATTTTATTCTTTCAAATTTTTTCAAATCTACATGCCTGCCAATCAGAATTTCTTGTCAAAATGAGACAATCAGTAGCATTGCTACAAGCAAAGAAGCTGGATGTTTTTGTTGATCTGTGTAGCTTTGGGTGAGCAGTGGGGAGTGGTTGGTAAATAAATGGTCAATATCTTTAGGATTTTGTAAAATGCTGGAACTATTTTTAAGGTGACTAGATATTTGGACCTTTTGAACCTGCCTGCCTCTAATGTCCCTTACAGAAATAAAAATACAGAAATCTATGATAATGAACTTCAGTATCCAAAATTAGCCTCAGGCTTTAAGGAAGATATGACTGTATAAAAGTAGTGATCTTTGCCAAGTGAACGTTTCATTTTTTTCCTGTATTTTATTTGTTCATTCATTCAATACAAGTACTTTACAAGTATCTAGTATGCAACTGGCTCTAGGCTACACTCTATGAGCAAAACATTTAGTCACTGTTCTCAAAGATCTCTGTTTAATGATAAACACGTGTTAAGATGCAATTAAGCACATTCGATGAGTGCTATTACAGGAATAGTAATACTAAAAGTAAAAGGAACACCTAATAGAAGCAATGGACCCAGACTTGGAAGGCTTCCTGAGAGAAGTGATTTCTCACCTAAGAATTGCAGGTCATGTAGGAGTTTTCCAAAGAGGAGGTGTGTGAGGAAGGGGAAAAGTTTTCAGAAAAATGGAACAGAAAGTGCTTTGAGAAAAATACAGACTGTAATGTAGTATTTGAGTGCATAAACTGTGAAGATAAGAATAGAGTAATAAGTTAGAATTGAATCATGAAGGGCCCCACCTTACCATGAAAGTAACCAGGCAAAGGGTTTAGCAGGGGCTAGCATGACCCTATTTGCGGATTTGAAGGCTCAGAGAGCACTAAGGAGAACAGATTAAATGAGTTAGGCTAGAGGCAAGGGAAAATGTCAGAGTCTATTACAGAAACTAGGGCAAGAGAAATAGTGTCTGAAATAAATTAATGACGGTGCGAGGGTAGAAAGAAGTATGCAAATTTAACATATATTAATATGTCGGATTTTATGATAGACTGAAGATGGGAGAGAAGAGTGATGACGGAACCAAGATCACAGGTTCGGCACCACTGTGCACCTGTAGGCTTGTTCATTCATAGATGGCCACAGACCAGATGATAAGTAGAGATGACCTTGAAAAGAACCTGAATTGTCGAAAAACATTGGAGTCTACCACAAGAAGGAAGAAAAATTTCCCTCTTGATCCCTTAGACCATCCACTGGTTTCAGAATACAAGACAAAAGAACTAGGGACACAGTCCAATACGGTGTATTGTGTATGTACCGTGGAGTCAGACTGCCTACTTATGAAATCATTCTGCTACTCATCTTGGATCAATTCCTTAAGCACTTCATTGTCTAAGTAGGGACAATAGCTTCCTCATAGTATTATGTAAAGAACATATAATACATTATGATTGAAAGCGTTAAAGCATTTAGCACAGACCTTGGAAGTGCCCTAAAAATTTTATCACTTTGTGTATATCACTGTGTTAAGATGTGGCCTTGAGAGAACTTGTTGACAGTGTACACACAGATGGATCAATGAAAGTTCATTACCACTTTTGAAATAATTCCCATGATAGTCCCTGACAATAATAATCATCTTTACTTGCATCTATGCACACAAATTTCACAGACACCAGTTGTTTATTAGTAGTCTCTTCTTCTTTGAAGCAATGCAGAAACGGTAATTAATTACCGTGGTTTTTGTTTCTGCTAATTGATTTACATTTGCTTATCTACGTATGTATAAATAAAATACATTTCAGGAAAAAATACTGTGTAATTGCTATGATGTTTTAATATCTCTATAGGTCCAGTAAAATGGAATGCAAGTGAATTAAGACTTATTGAGTATTTACTATGTGCCAAACACCTCACTAGGTGCTTTACATGTATTCTCTGTAATGTATGTAAGGATCATGCAGGTAGGAATTCTTCTCAGAATTGTAAAGATAAAGATATTAGGGTTTAATGATATTAAGTTGTCTAAATATATAAAATAAAATAATGATGGATTTAGGAAGTAAATTTAGATAGCTGGTCACATCTTTAGATGAAGTTTAGGTTCCAATTAAAAGAAATGGTGCATATTGCAATAATTTATTTTTTGCAACTTCCATACAGTACAATAATCATTGGCATTAATGGTTATTGAAATATTAAATAAATAGAATCAATGGTTCCAAGCTAACTTAATTGCTGAAATACAGCTTAAATCTACATGATGAAACTAAATAACATTTACACCAAATATTTGAAAAACAAAATATGGTAAAACATTGTGTTCCTTGCTGTAAGTATTCCAATCCAAAATGTAAATACTATATATTTAAAACATTCTAAAAATTATTTAAAGTTGTGAAAACATACTAGTCTAAGATTAATTTTATACTGTCCTCCATGTAAAGAGGTTGGGCTTACCTGAAAAAGAAAATTAAATTCATTTTTACACTTTTAAATAATTTATTTCACTGATGAAGTACTGGGGACACTATAAAAATCAGTATTAACTGTTCTGTAATCTATTTTATAAAGTTTGTCAGAATTTCAGTTATCTGTCATTTGTAGCTTGAGAGGTGTTTATGTTTTGTTTTGTGTTTTTGTTAATAAATGATTTATTTCCAGAAGAAATACCTGTGGATAATATTTGGTTCATTATATCATTCAGTCTTGGAATGTTCTTCCTTCTTGCCTGCCTTTAAATCTTTGTCTGTTCATCAGCAGCCTATCCTGAGAACCTGTTATGTGCTCAACCCTGCCCTTGAAAGGAGAATATCTTGAAGGGTTGGTTTGATTTAACAAGCTTGGTGATCATATGAAAAATTAAGCTACTTTCATATAGATGACTCGGTGACCCAGGAGAAGCTTGCTCTAGTGGCTTTAGTACAGGATTTGATACCAGAAGCACCAGTCCTTGTTCTGGTCCTGAAATTACTACCTGGGCACCTTTGGGCAAATCACTTAATCTTTTTGATCCAATTTTTTCTCATCTGTGAAACAGATTGATTTGAGGCTATTTTTTTCCTTGACTTCTAAGAATCTAAGTTTTGGTATATCATTAATGCCACCACCATCTAGTTCCTCGAGCCAGAAAGATGAAAGTCATGTATGACACCTCCCATTCTCTCATCTCCCACATTAAATACATTAGGACATTTTGTCTATTATACCTACTATGTCTTGCTCAATGCTTTCTTTCTCTTCTGCCACAACCAGGATTCAAGCATCATGTTTTGATGAACAGCAGAGCTGGGCATATCCAAGTGTTTAGTAAAAAATTATTAAACAAATGAATGCATGAAACTACTCATGAAATCACAATTCCCAAACAGTTCAGTGTGGAATCATTAGTGTCTTATTAGGCTGCCTCATACCCCATTTTATTCCTCTATTTTAGTTCAATAGGTGTCTCCCTCAATATTGAGATTAGACTGTATTATTCTACCTTTATTTCCCAAGCCATCTATGGAAAAGGAACAACTCTTCAATGTTTTTGTTTTGAAAGATTTCAATGCAGGCTTATAATATACATGTAAAATAAAGAGGTAAATGGAGATAGCTAAACCAAGTGGCCAAGGAAATGTCATAAAATGCCCCAAAACATTAATAGTAAGATTTGCCATAAATAAAAAATATTTCAGATTTTAGTCAAGGATAATACTAATACTTTATTCAAGTCTGGGTGAAGAGACCACTGAAATAGGGACTTAATCCTAAATTAGCTTCTAAACTTTTTGTGTGTCATTATAGCACTTAAGTTTCTTCATCAACAGATTAGAAATGGTTTTGCATGAAATCTCTCTAATACTGGAATTCTATAACCACTTACAAAAGGATTATTCTCTCATAGAAATAATTTTTTTATTATATTTCTTTC
Source organism: Stenella coeruleoalba (assembly GCF_951394435.1). Classification (NCBI taxonomy): domain Eukaryota; kingdom Metazoa; phylum Chordata; class Mammalia; order Artiodactyla; family Delphinidae; genus Stenella; species Stenella coeruleoalba. The sequence continues at coordinate 41,356,026 of NC_137162.1, read as the reverse complement.
CCTTATTTCAATCCTGTCCCTCACTCCTTGTTTCCAGGAACAATCCTCATGAAACGTTGACTACATGTCAGTCTCAGTTCTAAGATCTTTACATATATTAAGTCATTTATTCCTCACAATAACCTAAAGAAATATGTGTTACTATAAGTATGTCATTGAGTAAACTAAGGCACTGAAAGGTCAGAAGGAAAAACCTCCTCACTATGCCTAGGAATTTATTGGTATCAAAATGAATGACTCAAAGGACACAATGGATCTGAAATAAATTTATTACTCATATAGTATTACACAGTAAGCAGCAAAAGGATTTTTTCAATGAAAAAAAGGGCTCAGGTTCAATGAGAAGTGAAACATAACAGTTGGTTCATAACAGTTGGTGAAAAATAATGGTTCTGGTATTTAATGTAGTTAAGGGATGGGTTCAAGTTACTCCCTCTGCCTACCCCTCTCCCCCATGATGGGCTGGGTTTGCATGACTTGAGCCTCCCTATCATAGTCAACAGAGGGGTTTTCTCATCACTCACCAAGATGTGAGGCCAAGGGGAAAGGGGGAGGGGAGGGCTTGAAAGTTGTTATCAGTCAACAGCAACAATGCAGTAAGACTCTTTATCACTCTAGACACAAGAATTTCACATTGTTCCAGAGAAACTAAGCATCCATTCACTGATCAGTTAAAGAGGAATAGAAATTGGGTTTGGTTAACTGATAGTATGAGTGCTTCCTATAAGACATCTGCTAGCCTTTCAGAGAAAAAAGAGTGCATGAAAAGATTGTCACTATCCCTGTTTGCCTTTGAAGATAAAAGAGGATTACAGTCAGCATGCAGAGACAATATTGTTGTAACACAGTTTTAACAAAAAAATTCTGTGGTTAAAACTTCCTCTCTTGTTAAAAATTTTTTTGTTAATTTTTAATTTTTTTTAATATAAGAGATTTCCTAAGATTTTGATTATTGTTTAACATAAGAACCTTAAAACTTTTTTCCATTAGGTTCTTCCGAATTATGGACACTAGGAGGGGCTAGAGGTGATTTTATTAATCTGCTCTAAAATTTATCTGCCCCTACCCACCAATTTAAAAATTGAATGTTTGGGCTTCCCTGGTGGCGCAGTGATTGAGAGTCCACCTGCCGATGCAGGGGACACGGGTTTGTGTCCCGGTCCGGGAAGATCCCACATGCCGCAGGGCGGCTGGGCCCGTGAGCCATGGCCGCTGAGCCTGCGCGTCCAGAGCCTGTGCTCCGCAACGGGAGAGGCCACAACAGTGAGAGGCCCGCGTACCGCAAAAAAATAAATAAATAAAAATAATAATTGAATGTTTGATTACTGGCATGTATATAATTCTATGATATTGGCAACCCTACAACTTGCTTGAGAAAGTAATAAAGTGATTAAACATCTAAGTCTTTTAATGGACACTCCAGAACCTGGCTTCTTCTCTTCCCTCCTCTGATTACCTTCCTCTGGGCATGTCACATCTCATAACTGACTTAGAGGATAGAAGAGATAATTAACTCACAATAATGTTTCAAAACACTTTATTACCTGTTTCAGTCCATAGTTTGAGTTTAGGTTGAGGAGGCAGATGCCACTCTTAAAAGGAGAAATAATAAATGATATATTTTAATTATGCATGTTTTCCATGTGGCCCAATTATCATGAACAGTAGAAGACAGTATTCTTTGAAGGTCAGAGAAATTTTGTATATTAGAGAGGAGATACTCTAACATTACAAAACTGAATAAAATCTAATTTTCTTAAGGAGAAAGATTTTATACTCAAATATAATTAGTTACTATATATGGGATATCTGTAGAGAGAAATTGAATAATGTACTTTCTCAAAGTTTTAATTTAAGGATATATCTTTCCATATCAGGTCGTTCATGAATAATAGTGGTTTTGTCCTTATAGTGTTTATTTTTCAAATTAAAAATCATTCAGAAATTTATGTGGAATATTTATTGACTATTCTTCTATGATTTGATGAAATCTAACTAACCAAGAGTTCAAGACTAGAAGACTTTGAGTGATATTATCTCTATGTGTAATGCTAAGAAATAATATTTATATTAAATCCATATTGTAGACTATTACTACCACTTGACCCTTTATAAGCTGTCATGTTTCTGATTTATTCAAATGGCATATAACTGTCCAATGATTACCTCAGTAACAGCTTTATAAAACGTTAATGGGAAGAATCTCAAAGCTGAGATAACAGGAAATGGTGAATAAAGAAGAGAAAAAAGTCAAATATGGTTTAAAACAATTAAATATAAATAACTGAATAAACAGTGGTATCTTTTGTAGGATCTTGAAAGTTGACAAAGGAAAAAGGTTTAGAGGAAAATAATGTTTTTGTAAATATTGGCCTAGAAATACAACAGGAAATAGTTCAGTGTATATCTGGATATAAAAGGATGTAGCTCAATATCAGTTTACAAACTGGATTTTGAAGTACTGACATGTAGTTAATAGTCATGTTACCAAGTGCAAGTCTGTGTACCTGAAGCACAGTGAGGCCCAACGATACCAAAATGCTGCAGTTTGGAGCAGAGAAAGGTTTATCACAGAGCCATGGGAGGAGACAGTTGGCTCATGCCTTAAAAGCCGCAAACTCCCCAAAAGCTTTCAACAAAGCCCTTTTATAGGAAAGGTAAAGGAGGGGCGTGGTTAATTGTTGCAAACTTCTTGGTGTCAGATCCTCCTCTATTCTTGAGGTCAGGTCATGATGTTCCTGTAAACCTCCACCAAAACGAATGTTATTCTCTGTTCTGACAAGAAAGGGCAAGGTCCCAAAGCTCAACTTTCACCCTCCAAGGTCCAGGCTCTGGCTAAGAGGAGGGGGGGTCCCTGCGCGAGCTGGTTACACTGCCCGGGAGCATTGGACCATCACCCAGTCTGAGTCCTCCCACCAGTACCCAAGTCTGGTTGAAGTAGCAGATCTCAGCTGGAGGTGTACTCAGGGCCAGGTCTCCAGACCCTGCCCAGCATCATCACTGAGGCAGCCAGGCGCTAGGACCCAGCCAGACCTCAGGATCCCCAGGCCTCTTAAACAGAGGCCAGGTCCCACGGAATGTGGCCCATGGAGACTGCCACCGCCATTAGGACCGGAGGCGGGGATGGGGGAGAGGTTTGGCCCTGCTTCAAGGCCTTTCCCCGCCAGTGGGCAGTCCTGGCGAGGGCTCTGGAACTCTGCAGGACACAGCTCTCAGCCCGTCCTTGGACCCCCAGCTCCCTGGGCAGCCTCAGTCCGTAGGGCCTGGAGGGTCCCGGAAGAAGGCGGAGATCCGTCGTTCACGGTATTCTCTGCCCGGAGGACCCCTGCGTGACCGACTATTGGTGGAGCAGGACCTCTAATAGTCTCGCGATAACAATTTCGCGCTAAGGGAAGCGTGCTAGAGGTCTCGTGCTCACGGCTGCGTGCCCGCCCTACGCTTATTACAGTCAAGTCCTTAGTAACAGGCAACTTCTCTGGAAGAAAAATATAGCTAGAAAAGAGCTGAAAACTGACATTTGTATCATTATACCGAATGCTTTATGCCCTAGCTTATTTATGGAAATATAGGGCCTAAGAAGAATCAGAGAAAAACAAATCAAGCCTCCTCATTTAATCCAGGTAAGAAGACTCTTTCTTTCTTTCTTTCTTTTTTGCGGTATGCGGGCCTCTCACTGTGCGGCCTCTCCCGTTGCGGAGCACAGGCTCCGGACGCGCAGGCTCAGCGGCCACGGCTCACGGGCCGAGCTGTGTTGTTGATGCATCTGTGTGGTTATGTGAATAGTGTATATAAGTATCCTGGCACATAGATGTTCATTAAATTATAGTTCCCTATGTTTTCCACCATCAAATCCGGAAAAAATCCTATTTCCCAAGGTACTTCAGGTGATGAGTATGAAGTCATTTAGAGCTAGGAGTATGTATCAGGCAGGCAAAATTATATCAGAAAAATATCCCACAGCATATATTTCAAGTAAAAAAAGGTGTTTAATATAGGGATTTGGAATCTTAACTAATGATTGGAAGGTCTGTGTGGGTGAAGAAAGAAAAAAAATTCTGTTATTTTCATGAAACCAGAAATGCAAGAATTGTAGGGAAGTTGCTACCAATGATTTCAGGTACCTGTCAAACCCAACAGGAGATTACTAGAAAAATGCCTTAACCCTCTTATCTATGCCTCAGGCATCTCAGTTAGAGCTCCTCATTAGCATAATCTCTCCTGGAACTGTTGCCTTGAGATCCTAGGAAATGTAGTTGCCACGTTTCTCCCTTACAGTTCAAGAATACTTTAGAAGTTGGAAGAGATGAGCTGATAACAGGCAACCTGGTGCAGGATAAAACTTGGGAATAGTATTTCGCTACTACAAATTTGGTGGAAAAAAAAAAACAAGAGCAAAGACAAAAACTAATAAACTGGGCTTTCTCTTCTTGGTATTTACCACAGGAACAGTTAAATACTTAATTGTGCAATTCTTTGCTTAATGTCCAAGTCTCTTACTAGACATTTAAACTCTCTGAGGACAGAGACTAGGTGTGTGTTTTTCATTATTGTTTAGGCCTCCAACACTTTAGTTAAAGAACAAAAAACATTCTGTTTTTCTAAAATAAAACAATCTGCAGAGATGCAACTTCATTCTGAAGGCAGGCGACTATATCCATAATTATGACGAAATTCCCTGTCCCAGAATTGGGTTTTTACTATTCCTTTCCATAAACAAATGATCTTTAAAGTACTTTTTAAAAAGAATATCATACCTTCAAAAGTGAGTTGTAGCTTCTACCTATTGTATAACCAAGACTTTCTGTAGTGTTGAATGCATTATTTTCACCCAAGATTTCAAAGATCCCAAGTCCAATGTAGTCAAATCTTAAGATCAAAGAACCTGGTTTTCTTCCTTACCCGACCCCTTGATTTCCACAGTCCACCAGATACCACACCTCAGAAATTTCTGCTAGAAGAAGAATTTACCTAAGTACATGGCCATGAAGTCTGATATAGCAGTGAGACAGACGAACATGCAGGAAAATTTAATACCACTTTTCAGGGCAACCCCTCTTTACTTGTTTTTATTATAGCTATTGCTAGGACCTGAGAGGTCATCATTTTAATAAATTTTCCATGATAGATTAATATATTCATCATTGAATATGCTATTAATTCCCTTGATGTTGAAAGTAGATGGAGGGAAATACATGTTTCTCTCTCTTGAACCCCCTCTATGCTCTCATTTAAGCTTTAATCTCCTTCTACCTCAAGCTTATTTCTTTAATCAATAAATCTACTCTTGCTTCTGTGTCTCTAGGTTTCCCTGTCAGTCACTGTTGCTTATTATTTTTTATCTTTCCATTATAGAACATATCCTGCAAACTCAATAAATATGTGTTGAGTAGATAAGGATTCTCAAATTTGTGAAGACATGGAATGCTAAAATTACAAATTTCAATTTAGCAAGTGTTTATTGATACAGGTCTTTTTTTACTTAGTTTACCTCACTGAATTTTGTGGACAGATTTCTGTGGGTTAATAACTTGCTGAATCGTGAATTGCAATGCCAGGAATTTTTAAACCGTGCTCCAATGGCTCATCCACAGCTGTTTCTCACATATCAAGATAGAACTCAATTAGAAGGTTGAGAATCTGTGACTGTAGAAGGCTGGCCAGAGGGTCAGAGGAGCTGACTCATGACCATTCTCATTGTAGATAAAGGACACATTGAGTTTGATAGTAGTCTTATGTCTTTAGTTTCTTAAAAATTGCAGTGCTGGTATTGTCGTGATTTAGTTGAATTTACTGTTAATTGGGGTATAGTGAAAGAAGCAATGCAATGAAAATAGCTTTAATGTCCTTTGCCCTGCTGAAGTGATTCATGAATGAGAAAATTTGAATTACTACACATTGATATTCTTTGCCCGCCTCCGTGAGTCTTGGGGAAAACAGGGAAGTGAAAAGAGATTGAGAATACAACACTGTATCAGAATATGATTAGACAGTTGTGTATTGTTAAATGATTAATTATTTCAAAATGTTTCAGATAAAATTGAAACACATTTCATGAGTTACATGTTTAATTTTACAGTCAGAGTTGTTAGAGCTAGAATACCTCTTACTAGCAAATTCTTTTTACAAGTAATGAAAGAGAGGTTAAAAAACAAGGGTGAGATATGTCTAAGGCCACAAGGAGTGTAGATGTCACAGCTGGGTATTTGGTAATGGTCTTGTGATGCTGGTCATCCCTGTATGTGTGTGTGTGGTTTTTTTTCAACATAAACTTCCCTTAACTATTCTTTCCTGGTGTAGAACAATGTTATGACTAGGTCTTTATTTTTCATAATGTGATTTTTTGTTTATTGAATAGATTAATAAACAAAAGCATGGGCCAAAATGATAATCAGTGTTTATAAATATTTATAAACATGGGAGTTTTAAAAAATGGATAACCTATATAAAGGGAATATGGGGGGAAAAGTATGGCTCAAGAAGGGTATTTCAAATTAAAAGCTTAATGCCATTTTAAGAATTTGATTCTCTAAATTAAAGAAGGTAGATGCAATTTGACATCACATTAGAGAGATAGATGCTAAAGAAATATATCTAGAATCACCTAGAATTTCCTAATTATTGATCAAATCAAAAGGGGAAGAATTTTCATAGCAACTGAAGTATAAAAGGTTAAGTGACTTGGTATTCAATTTACTTGGGAAATAGCATAATAAACTTTAAGGTTTTCCTGGCTGTTAATTTTTAAGCACAGAAAAACTTGACCCAGTTTTTTAATGATATTTTACCTCCTGTCTAAAAGCCACCTGCAAATACCTTATTTGCATGTGGAAAAAATGCAAAGGCATTCATCTTCCTTTTACTTATTACTGGTATAACAAACCTCCGTTCATGAACTACAGCATCGTTTTTGTTGTAAATGAAGAATAATCAGCCAACTTTCTGCCACATCTGGCTGCTGATCTATAACCTTTGAATAAACAGTAGACATTCAATTGCCAGCATCCATTCTTTAAAAAAAAACCAGTTTTTTTCTCCCCAGTCAAATTGCCCTTTACTATAATTACATCTCATCTTTGAGACAACCAAGACTTTAAAAACAGGTCAGGTTTTATGGTGCAGGGTGGAAAACATTTTTTTAGATAATCTAAGAACAAGTCTATTTGTGGTTCATATACTAAATCTTTTCCCGATGTCCAATTACCCATAAAAAGTAAAATGATTACTATAGGCAGAATATTTTTACAGTATCAAAACTAGCATTTGCATCTAAAAGTAAATTCTACTTCTTTTTGAGACACACTGTAAAGTTATTAATTTTATGTAGAATCTAGAATCAACCTGAGTGAAATCTTAATGGCTATTCACTGGACAAAGAGGATGAAGATAGTTTAAACAAAACAGCTAAAAAGCATGGTATTTTAAAAGTATATTTACTTGAAAAATAAAGAACAACTATTGCATCCATAAAATTCAAAGCCCAGCATTAGCATTTTTCCCCCACTGCTTCCAAATTGACCTCATTCTCCTTACCTTAAACCTTCAAAACAGTTGCCTGTAAATATAGTTATTAGTCACAGATGTATGGAAATATCTTTCAGTGTACATACAAGAAAATTCACTAGTGCAGAGATCAGCAAACTCTTTTTGTAATGTAATAGATAGCAGTACCTCATAAAAATACTTCACCAGATTGGAGGCAACTATAAAATATAACAAGACTGTTTGTTCTCACTGTTTTTTTTGCTTATATTAATAGAACCTCATAATAGGAGAGTTTGTTTTTTTAGCAGCTATTTCAAACTGTTGACCCCAATTGTACTTGTAACTTAATAACACGTATATTCCGTTGTCCCTAGTCTTCTTTGAGTCATTCCCATTCCACTGTTAAACTTCCTCAAGTTTGTTTAGACCCTTGTTTTAAACTGAGATTACGTTGAATTTTTATACCTATTTATAATATTGTCTATCACTCCCAGTTTAGTGTCATCTGAAGATTGATATTGACTCCTTTTATAATTGATCAGTTTTTTCTGTCTATAATTTATAATTTTCATAGGAGATATGCAGAATGTTTTCTCATGTCTCAGAATTTTTAATTCCATATAAATGATGGATACGCCTAGATTTTTAAAAGTGGACAAGTCTTTGTAGGATTTAATAGAAAAATCCCCAGATGAATTCTGTGATTCCTAAATGTTCACCTACCTCAACTATGCTCTTATGTAAAGAGAGGACCAGCTATTCAAAGAGGAATCATGTAGAAAGTAAGTTGTCTGCCCTAATGAGAGTGCTTTTAATCATTTCATCCTTTGGAGGGAGAACTAAACTTCCATCCTATGGCCAGGTAAGAAGAGAGTTCAGAGAAATTAGAGTGACTTCAAGGAGAGAATGAGGTATCACTCTCCTGTTGAATTGTAGAACGTAGCAATGGAACCATACATGATGAGATGGTTTTAGGAAAGTTTGATATGTGTCCTCAAGAGTTTGAGGATGAAACCAAACATAGCCAGATAAGTCTTGGTACCTGATTCTTGCTTTCAAAATTCTGAAGGCTGTTGAGATAGTTTGTGATGGCAGAGTCAGGAAAGATAAAAGCTGTCAGATTGCACTAGCGCATTTTGGATGAGCAAATATCGTGTAGGTCAAGTAGATGCTATAGATGTAAGAAGCTTGTATCCTCAGCTTGAATCCAGTGGCAGGCAGTTGCAAGAAGTCAGCTGGAGAACAGATTGTCCAGGTTAGAGAATAGGTAGGCACTGAGATCCAAAGAACTTAACAAATGTGCTCTGACAAAACTGGAATTTTAGAGTCTGTCTCTCAAGAAAGCAAAGGTCATATTACTTAAAAAGCTCTCTGCTCTTTTCATTCTTTCTGCTATAATCTTCCTGTTATTCTTGCTACGATCCTAAGGAAACAACAAAAGAAAAAGCGCTGGATAAGCAAGGAACAGTGGCAGAATAGACCACATCTCTTCCTGTTGCATATCAGTTCTGAGCTACAGGGGCCATAGTGAGGAGGGAGAATGTTTTGATTTGGTTATGAGAGTGCAGTTTTAATGTACATTCAACCAGACGTTTTAAAACCTGAAAATACATTTACCCAAGTTAAATTTGTTTAAGTTAAAATTTTGTTTAAAAATCTTTTGAAAACTATTACGTAGCTGGAGATTAGCTGAAGTTACTGTCAAGGAGTGGGGAAAAGATAGCCCAATGATCATGTTTGAAGGCAGTGATGGGGAAGGGGGTTATTTCTTCCTTTGCACCAGTAAGTTCAGACTGACTGATAAACCTCTTAAAGAAGAGTTAGGAAAATCTTTAACTAGTACTCATTTGCTTCTTTGGCCATGTTTCTTTCTCAAACATCTTCCTGTTGAAAACATTATTTGAAATTTGGTTATATCCTTCTTCTCACATAGTAGGAGTGGTCTGTCTTATGTGTGTGTATTTGTGTGTATATATACGTACGTATATGTATATACATATATATATACATTTTGTCCCATATGTATGGTAAGAGTATATCCTGAGTTTTCTTCTGTCCACTTTTAAAAATCTAGGCATATCTTATAAAGATCATAAGATAAGATACCTACCTTCAGAAGAAAGTCTTAAGATAATTAAAGGGAAGTGGGAAAACAGAATGGAGTATCCTCAAACTTGGATTTGGATATGACTTCGATTCATCTCTCCAGGCTAAAACAAATCTCCATTTTGCTCAAATATACTGTTTATTTTCAGGATTGGGATGTTATATTTGTTTGATATCTGTGTGCTTGTATGGATGTATGTGAATGCATTTGTGTTTTGTTGTTATAATTTATGGTTTGTAGAATTAAACTGTACTTTGGGAGATAAGTCCTCCAAAAAGATAGGCGCAAGATTTGTTTCTCCTATTGAGTTAAGGAAATAATTTGTTGATTGTTGTTTCCAAATTAATTATAGAGAGGACACGATCATTTCAAAAAGTAAAAGAAATTAAAATTTGCTTCTACTCTGGATGTGAATATATGATGCTTACAAAGAGATCCAGATTATACTAATGAAAAAGATGCCTCTAATTCTCTTTAGCTTTATTCATTTCTCTCCCCTCTGTTGCCTCTTCATCAAATAACTATCCCAGGAATTGCCCTGGAAGTATTATGAAATAGATAAACAGAAGTGCAAGGAAACTTTGGGTCCCGAGAGCAAAATACTAATTGGCTGAAAAATGAAAATTGGCACTAGAAAATGAGAATTGGGTTGTTTGGAAAAGCAAGAGAGAAAACAAATCAAAGTAGGCTTTTTTTTTTCAATAAGATAAAATGAAAATAATCCTCCCACTAAAAATAAAGATAATAAAGCCATACCTTTTTTAACGCTCATTAGTTTTTCGTTGAATTTTCTAAAGAAAAAGAAAACTAATCTATAAAATCTTGTTCCTTATTCCATCTCTTTACACTGAGTGACCCTAAGGTATTTCACTTTTTCTTTCCTTTGTGTTTGTTTATTAAATGGGAAGGTATTATTTCTTACCAGGCTGTCAGAGTTCTTAAAACATTTAATTGGCATATGTATATAGGATTTTGCTAATTAAAACTTGTTGTACAAATGTAAAGCATTTTTCCTTTTACTTTTTTTTTTTTTGGCTTTATTTATTTATTTTTGGCTGAGTTGGGTCTTTGTTGCTGGACGTGGGCTTTCTCTAGTTGCAGCAAGCGGGGGATTACTCTTCGTTGCGGTACACGGGCTTCTCATTGCAGTGGCTTCTCTTGTTGCATAGCATGGGCTCCAGGCATGTGAGCTTCAGCAGTTGTGGCTGGCAGGCTCTAGAGCACAGGCTCAGCAGCTGTGGTGCACGGGCCCAGCTGCTCTGCGGCATGTGGGATCTTCCTGGACCAGGGATCGAACCCGTGTCCCCTGCACTGGCAGGTGGATTCTTAACCATTGCACCACCAGGGAAGCCCATCCCTTTACTTTTTACTCATACCACAACTTTACTCTCTCACGTCCCTTGTTTCATGATCATTCTTTCGGTATGTCCCTTTCATGACCCTTTTCGGTATGCCTGTTGAGGGCAAAGCCATGTAGCTGGCATGCATAGAAACTTGATCAAGAAGCAAATTATAATTAAAAGGCATGCTGGAGCAGAACACTTGAGAAATTAAACTCAGAAGAAAAAAAAGAGAGAGAAGTACCTTTACATATGAATGTCCACAGTAACTATAGCAACCATAACCAAAAAAATAGCAGTCTTATTTACTTTTAATTTTGGAACTGATAGCATATTTTCCAGTTCTAGACAGAGTCAAGTGTTCTTTATTTTTCTTTGAATGGACTGTTTTATAAAACAAGCGGCTAGTTTTCATTTTCTCATTTTCTGTTAGCTCGTTCTGTGTAACTGGCCCACAAAGCTAAGAGTGACCCCTCACCACTAAAGGAAAGCTGAATGTCAGCTCTGGTATCAAATCATATTTCTCGATAATAAATAAGTAATTAAACATTTTTGAAGGGAAATATTTTTTCCTTTACTAACGAATGTGTTACTTTGGGGGCTGTTTTTATAATGAAATGGTAAATTTACTCTTTGAGATTATACAATATTGGAATAATTATTAAGAAGTACATTATAGGATGTTCCCTGGTGGTCTAGTGGTTAGGATTCAGCACTTTCACTGCTGTGGCCCGGGTTCAGTCCCTGGTCAGGGAACTGAGATCCCTCAAGCTGCAAGGTGTGGCCAAAATTAATAAAAAAAAAAAAAAGTACATTGTAATAAAAGGAGTCTTTTACTAGATTTCTAATAGATCATTTTTAACTTTTTTTCTTAACAGTCTTATATTAAAAATATAGACTTACTGGATATTCTTAATCAGGTAAAAAGACATAAGAGTCATGAAAATTATACAGCAATTGCATGGAAACTACTTAAATATATTTCCCAATCTGCTCTTCAATTTTTCTAAGAACTTGAGGGTGTTTCAGCACCAGAGGCAGATTAAATCATATTGCTTTGTTCAAGGAGAGTATGTAGAAAGATATGACATATAAAACAGAAGAAAATCCAAGACTAAGAAACAGATTTATATTAATTGTATATAAAAAAGCACCATCTTTTGATGATTTTGACAATTGGTTTGCACAATCTTCTGATAGTCACTGTTTTAGGCACTTTGTTTCTGTATTTCTGTTGCCTCCTTGACACTCCAAGACTCAAAATGTTCTCATTGGGAAAATTCAGGAAGAACCCCAAAGATTAAGTTTTTCAGATATGAAGACATTGATTATAAAGCCCATTGAGCAAAAAGGAATGCATCATTAGAACAGCCTTGATAAACAGATTTTACTTCATGAAACTACTCTTTTTGACAGAGGCTTAATTAAATCTCTGTGTTGAAAAGGATTCTGATGCTCTGTCCAGACTTAAGCTGTCACAGACAAGAGATGGCACCTGTGTGCCGTCTAGTAAATATAGACCTATGTGTCTATATTTACTCATTTGAAAATGGGGTGAATAATAGATACCTGTTTCAGTATTGACTAAGTTAATATATGCACAGTTGCTCAGAAGAATGTCAGTATCTAGTAAGTACCCAATAAGTGTCATCTGGTAGTAGTAATAGTAGCAATAGTAACAGCAGCAGTAGTCGTAGTAATAGCAGTATCCTCCTGTCACTTTTGGACAGTAAAGCATACATCTATATAAGGATGATATTATAAATGGCACTCAATCTTTACATTATTTTGACAATTCAAACCCTCTCAGCTTATGTTGTCTTCTCACCAAAAGTGCCTCTAATGCTAAGCTAGGCATGATTTTAATCAGGCATACAATTAAATTTAATAAGATTCCAACCATTTTATAGTTTCAGATAGGAGTCCATGTACAGTTGTCAAATGAGATTTTTAGGATAAGGGAAAAATGTTGCATATTTGGAAAACAATGGATTTTAGTTAGCATCTAAAACATCAATTAGAGCAGTTTTTCTCTATCCACAAGCGGAAGCCATTTGTTAGCCATTTGTGACATTGAAGTAACTAATAATGTACAGAGTTGCTAAAGATATTGTCAAATTTTAGAGTTTATTGTTTTGGTGAGTTTTTTTTTTTTCCAATGTCATGCTTTTTTTTTTTGTGGTACGCGGGCCTCTCACTGTTGTGGCCTCTCCTGTTGCGGAGCACAGGCTCCGGACACACAGGCTCAGCGGCCATGGCTCACGAGCCTAGCCTCTCCGTGGCATGTGGGATCTTCCCGGACCGGGGCACGAACCCGTGTCCCCTGCATCAGCAGGCAGACTCAACCACTGCGCCACCAGGGAAGCCCAAAGGATAGAGTGCCTGTTTTTTTTGGCTGCCCTGGGTCTTAGTTGTGGCCTGCGAGATCTAGTTCCCTGACCAGGGATCGAACCCAGGCCCCCTGAATTGGGAGCGCGGAGTCTTAATCACTGGGCCACCAGGGAAGTCCCTCTATGTCATGCATTTTGAAAATTGTTTTTTGTTCAAGGCAAAAGAGAGAAAGCCTATTTTATGGACCAGTGAGGAATTTGCTGAAAGCAAACAACTAGATGTATTAGGGTGATTTGATTAGGATATTACACGTTAAAGCAGTGGTTCAGGTCTGTAGCATTCTCCCCTTATCTGGTCTGAGAGAAAATATGTGCATTCACAACATAACCTGCAGATGATTTTGTTCAGCATCTTGGCTGAATGTTCTTGGTTTGATGTTTAATGATTTGTGTCATCCTCTCAGTTAGCAATCCCTGTGTCCTTTCTTTGGGTGACTATCAACTCTGCGGGATATGTGTAGAAATTTCACTTACTCTCCCAGTGAAAGAAAAGGGATCTTGTTCCAAGTGAAGATTATTCGTTTTTGTGAGTGCTGACAAAGGCCTTGAATTGTTACAGGACCAACAAAATTCTGTTTCAGGCTTCCCTCCTCAATTTGGAGCCCGTGTTATCTAGCTAGGAAGGAGAAGAGACATATTGTTCAAATTCCTAATGTCTTAAATCAAGACTTATGGGTTTTGAAATCATTGTTCTCTGATTCACTTTTAATAATCATTCTTTATTGATCAAGTGGCAACCCAAGTCTCCTAGTGCAAACCAGGGCTGGGAGTTGGGAGTTGCAGCAGAGACAGAGGTATACACTGTTTGATATCTTAAATTATTAGACTACCATACTTTGTTCCACAAATGATAAGAGATTTTGAATTATGGGTTTATATTAGGTTGTCTATTTATTCATAAAGACAGGTGTAGTAAGTACCAAAAATGTTTTCTGGACTTTAATATATACTTAATAAATGTATTTCTTTTATGTTTGGGAAACAAAATATATTTGAGTTTTTCCTTTTTCATTATAGCATATTTGATGTGTAGGTTAAGTCAGAACTAGCATAAACAGTAAAAACATGCATAAAAATCAATTAAATGAACTACTTTGTATGCTTGAAATTTTAATGAATCCTTAAAGAGTTTCTGGAACCATATTGGCCCTTGGACTAAAATTTCTCAAATCATTTCTTGTTGGTATATATACCTTAACTTATTGATATTTCAGAGAACCATGCTGTAAAGCTTTACTAGCTTTTCCTATATGTTCTTTTTTTTTTTAGATTTTTATTTTGTTCATTAACAAAATATTTGATCTGACTACTACCAAAACATATTGTATATAAAGGTCACTGCCTTGTTTTTGTTATAATATTTAACTTTATTATAAACAAGTATGACTTTCTCCAATTAAACTTACAAAAAAAAAATTCAACTACCAAAAAGCCTCTTTAAATCAGGATGTGTGTTCTTTTTGAGTTTGCATTCTAATTCATTTTTTGACTGACTTTCTTTTTCACTGCTGTACCTAATTCTAATATTCCCTTTCTACTTTATATCTATTTGTAGCTTCTAGTTTGCCTCAGGTTAGAAAATCTGAAAAATGAACTTGGAAAATAGTGTTTCTCAGAGTTAATGAAACCCAGAGTAGAGGTCTAAAATAAAGACTCCTTTAGGCTTTCAGTAGATATGTGTACTTTGGAACCTGTCCTTTGTAGCTTAGAATATAATGCAGACAACATAATGGCTGATCACAGTGCTGAGAAGTCCTAGAGATGCTATGAGACCTAACCTAATCAAGTTCATGTGATGGAGCTTTTTAAGAGAAGGAACATATTAGTTGAGATCAAAAAAATAAATAAAAATTAGTTAGAAGAAGAACAATAGGGACAGCAAATTCCCAGATGGAATCATGGTTAAAGACTTTGTGATGCATAAAAAGACCTCTAAGAAGGCTGGTACGGCTAGACATAGAGGGCCAAGAGATACATGGCATGAGATGGAGCTAGAGAGGTAGGAAAGGAGAGAAATTACATAAGTTACTCACAAATGTGTAGTCCATGGAAAAGATTTATATTTAATCCTAAAATCATTGAGAAATTTTAGAGTTTTTAACAGAGGAAGAATAGCCTATAAATTTTAAAAAGCAGAGGCAATGCAAATAAATACATGTATTGTTTCTTACTTAACCCCTTTCCTAGATCCAATACTCCTATTGAAGATATTTGTAATTGTTTGCCTGGGTACTGTTCTACTAAAAACAGATATGTTCTCAAGTGTCCTACATGTGGCATCACAAGCAATACCAATTGATTGCAGTAGGTAACAAGAAGAAATACATTTTCTGTATTTGACCTAAAAGAGTAAAACATGCAAGGGAATTGTGATACAATGTTTATGTAAATAAATCCTTTTTTCACATTGGTAGCTTCAGAACTTTGTTCTAGAGAGTGAATTTGTCAGAAGGCTGATCTTGGATAAGTAAGGTGGTGTGATATGTATAAACATATATATATATATATATATATATATGTACAACCAAATTCAGCATTGTTTTTATTAGTCTAACTCTTACTTCATTTTTAAGAAAGAGGAAATAATATTTTATGAGTAAGTCTTAGAGCCTCAGTATTTGAATTATAGCTTATGGGCTAATTAGCTTAAGGCTAATTAATGCTATTAAAATGGAAGCATAAGAGCAGATGTTAGTTCAAAATAAATGTATAAAAAGTCTTCATTTGAGCAGTATTGCGAAATATTCCTGCCTTACACTGAGTTCCTCTGAAATAGGCTTTGGGATAGAAAAGTACAAAATGTTTACTGGAATGCTCTTGGGATACTCACCTATAAGGAAGTGAGGAAGGCAGAACTGGCAGAGGGCTATGCTTACCTACAGTGTGGATGCAACTTAGATACAGTGCTATATTTAACCAAACAAACAAACAAACAAAAAAAATTAGGATTCTCAGTTGAATTTGAATTTCAGATAAACAGTGAACATTATTAAGTAGAAGTAATTCCCAAGTATTTCCCTGAGAAATATGTTAAAAGCATATTTGTTGTTTACCTGTAATTCAGATTCAACTGGGCATGCTGTATTTTATTTGTCAACACTAAAATGAGTCCTTTGCCAGTCCTACTGAGAACGATTTTGCCACAATGAGGCAAAGATAGTGCCTTTGTATCCTTATATTAGCCAGTCATAGGCCAATGATTGCCCTCTTGATGGAGGCAAAACCTTGGGAGAGTTAGTTCCTCTTAGATTGCCTAAGGGCAATGCTTAGTGAAGGGTACAGATGTGAACTGTCCACTACTGATATTCCTTATGATTATGAGATGGCTGTGCTCCTATGAAGGGGCAATCTGGATGTGAATCTCACTACCTAGTACAGTAATTTCTCTTATGTCAGTTGCCAGAGTGATGTTTAGATAATATTTCTATATCATTGTTTTGTTTTGTAGTTGTTATAACTTTGTTCTCTTAATAATTAATTTTCTGCCTTTGTGTCCCGTATAGAAAACTAAGGAATTACAGCTACAGATGATGATTACAATTTAGAAGAAAGAAAATTTGTGCTGACTTACTTGTAGGATTCCTCTCTTTAGCTTTTATCAAGACAAAAAAATGAGCAGTAAAAATGTATACATATGTGCAATTTCAGTCTATTGAATTTCTTGGTAAAGTAAAAGGCATTATAATTGTTGCCCGTTTAATTGTGAAAGAGGATAGAGAAAAATAAAATTCACTGTTTCTTTTAACAAAAAAGTTTTTGAAATGACTCTAGCCTCTTTTACATAAATGGCTTAATTTGACTTCTCCTTAGAAATAAGAGAGAACAAGTCTAAAGAAATAAGGAGTAGGAGAAGGAGAGTAGCTTACTTGAGAAAGAAAATAAACAAAAAACAAAGAAAAAACCTTGATAGCTGTGAAATGTAATAGACACTTCATAAAAGGAATACCCAGATTTGATGAGATTCTATAGAGCAACAAAGGTCTAATTTCAAAAAATTCTAATTTCTTATAAAATCAAACCTTATCCTTATAGTGTTATTATTTTAAAGGATGGAACTTGTAAAGATCTTTTATTTATTTATTTATTTATTTATTTATTTATTTATGGTACGCGGGCCTCTCACTGTTGTGGCCTCTCCCGTTGCGGAGCACAGGCTCCAAACGCGCAGGCTCAGTGGCCATGGCTCATGGGCCCAGCCGCTTCGTGGCATGTGGGATCTTCCCGGACCGGGGCACGAACTGGTATCCCCTGCATCGGCAGGCGGACTCTCAACCACTGCACCACCAGGGAAGCCCTAAAGATCTTTAATTTAGTTAAAGATTTGCTTAAGCAAAGCACATTGCACAGTGCTGGCATTTTTAAACTCTCAACAAAGGCTGCTTTTATTGTTCCTTGTATTGTTATTATGGTCATGTGGAAAAGCTGCTATTTTAAATATTCTGTAATTGGTTGCTATGTTTTATCAAGTAAAAGAATCTAAAAGTAAATATATTTTGATATTGAAGATAAAATAATTGCCCTAAAACAAGAGATGTGAATTCAAAGTCAGCATCCTCCAGGGCCAGACAGATAAGCATAGAAGACAATAGCAACTATGATGAAGTGGAGGCTACATACTCAAAATAAAGATGTTCAAATTCAATTTTAAAATTAAAAATCTTCTTCCCAGTTGCCAGACTTTAATTGAGACAAGCGATGAATCAGTTGATCACTCTTGAAAGAAAGACCGACCATCAGAGACCTAGTATCATTACCAGCTTGGAAATGTTATAGTGTAAAACATAGTTAAAGCAGTCATGAGAAATGAAGATGTCTTACGTATCATTTTCTTATAAGAGAGAGAAAATTCTTTAAATAATAAATATTATTAAAATAATAAATATTATTTGAATAGTAAAAACAAGGGTTCAACTGAGAGTATAAAATAATTATTGGAGTCCTAGGAAATGGAAAAATCATTAGGTAGATGCTCATTTTTCTCTGTTCATGGGTCTACATGGTTTCTAATCTCTATTCATCTATTCTACTGTCCTCTCTGAGACAGGACTCCTATACAAGACTCTTAGTATTTACTCCCTTAAAGTTAAGTTGACTCATGACTGGGTTGTCATGGCGCCACTCCTGGACCCCTGCTCCTAGTAGACTCCTAGTTTAAATACCTATAATTAACACACTAGACTATCTGGTCTCCTAAATCAAATTCTTGAGAAAAAGTTGGTCTATTATTTGCTTCTCCTTGAGCCAGGCTTCCATTCCTGTTTTTGTTTAATGAGCTGTAATCAGAAAGCGAGGTCATGGGGCACAAATAGGACCCACTTTAAGCTGTCTGCTCTATCACAATGCCAGATTAAGACGTTTAAAGACTCTGTGTCCTGAAAAGGTTATGATGTACGTTCATTACGTAATTCAAAACCAAAATAATTTGAAACTATAAAATACACACTTGGATTTCCCTGGTGGCGCAGTGGTTAAGAATCCGCCTGCCAACGCAGGGGACACGGGTTCAAGCCCTGGTCCGGGAAGATCCCACATGCCGCAGAGAAACTAAGCCCATGCACCACAACTACTGAGCCTGCGCTCTAGATCCCGTGAGCCACAACTACTGAGCCCGTGTGCCACAACTACCTGAAGCCCACACACCTAGAGCTCATGCTCCACAACAGGAGAAGGCACCGCAATGAGAAGCCTGCGCACCAAGACAAAGAGCAGCCCCCGCTTGCCACAACTAGAGAAGGCCCGCGCGCAGCAACAGAGACCCAACACAGCCAAAAATAAAATTAATTAATTTAAAAAATATATAACTTAAAAAAATAAATAAAATACAAACTTGCTGAAGCTAAATAGCTAATTCTAGTTTACAAAGTTCTGGATAAGACCATGAAAGTTGAATCTTTCTATTTTCTGGTATGTATGTGTATATACATATATGTGTATATATATATACATATATGTGTATATGTGTATATACATATATACATATACATATACCCTAAATATTGAAGGACATTTCAGCAATCCAGCATAGGTTGATTACTTGCTCGGGTCTAATCTCACTGTCTCTCAACCCAGATCATCCCTCTGCTAACAAACAAGGATTTGTAGGTACTTCCTTCCCCAGAGGTAGGGTGGGGTAGCTTCCTTGGGGAGAGATCAGAGTACAAACGGATTCAGTACTTGCATTGTGTTCTGTTTGCTTCAGACTGAGGTTCTAACAAGCTCAGACTCCTTGTGACCACCTCACTGGGGACAGAGTCATTAGGAATGATCCATCTTCTTCCCCATGTTCCTTCCTGTAGGCCTTCTTTCTATCTTCCCCTCAAATTTCTTTACCTCTTTCCATTCTGCCCTCTGTCTCCTCTTACCTCATTACTTTAGCAAATTATATTAATGTCAGATTCCTAATTCATTCAAAAGGGATAACAGTAAAGAATAAGGACACTATTAGGTAAATACTGAACTGTGCCGTCCTTCTTTTCCCCTTTTCTTAGCTGACAATCATTGGCTAATTTAGTAACCGAGGGAAACGTGTGTAATGTCTCCTAGTGATCTGGTGGGTGGCAGGGTAGCATCTGGCCTGAGTGAGTCAGACCCTAAATTTACAAATACCACCTGGTGAATAAGATACTACCAGTAATTTCAACCTGCTGTTGGTTTCTGAAGCTTTATAGAAACTTAGAAGAGTCATAAGCCACCAAGGTTTAGAACCTTACACGGAAGAAACATTAGGCTTAGAGACAAAAAGTGATCTCATCAGAAGTGAAGCAGGCATGTAACAAGGACTGAAAAAGAGGAAATAGGTGAACAGGATCTATGTTCCTAAGTTTCTTATGGTTAATTGCTCCAAGCTGCTGTTTAATGAAAATTTCCAATTTTTTAAGAAATTGAATGCAAAATATCAATGTTTTGATAATGCTGTAGATTATTCACACATGTGCAGGTTTTACCAAACTGGAAGTCTCTTCTTCCCTTACTAGAAGTGGAAAAATCAAGTCTAAAAGCTTAAGCTTATGCTTGTTCAGTAACGCTAGGCAAATTCACTCAAATGTTTGATGTGACCTCTGAATGGTTACTTTAAATCCAGTGGTTCTCAACTAGGGACTTGCCAGGGGATATTTGGCAATGTCTAGAGGCATTTGTGATTGTCACAAGTTTCAGGGGGACAATACTTGCATCTAGTAGGTAGAGGCCAGAAGTGCTGCTAAACCTCCTATGATGCATAAGACAACTCCCTGCAGTAAGGAATTATCTGGGCCCCAAATGTTACTAGTGCCAGTGTTGAGAAGTGATACTCTAAATAGTTCTTACTTCATTATTCAATCAATAATATGTGTGAAGTGACTGTCACAAAACTAATAGTAAACAATATTTTACTGAGCATTTATTATGTCATTCTAAGTACTTTACATGCATTAACTCAATTTACCCTCTCTTCATTATAAAATAAGTCATGCTATAATCCCCATTTTACAGATAAGGAAACAGACACAGAAGAGGTAACTCGCTAATGATCACATAGCTAGTAAATGATAGACCTGGGATTCAAACCAGGCAGTTTGGCTCCAGAACCCCACTCTTAGCCACTACAGTAAAGGGAATCAAATTCTTCTTCTTATTTCCCTTCACTTCTCCCCATGCTCTTGCAACTTGAAGAAGAAGACCTCTGCAAATCTCAAGCTACAGAAGAATGCCTAATTCTGGGTCTCAGAAAAAAGAGCTTTATACAGTATGCAGTGTTCCACCATAGTTGTACTAAACTTTATCTGCAAAGTTAATTTTTTTAATTGAAGGATAGCTGATTCATATTCTCAAGTCCAGATTAATTCAGATTTTGAATAATATGATTAAAAAAGAAAATATAACCTCTAGCTCAAATCATTAAAGATTAAATTCCACAGGTCAAAAATTTAGGTATGTGTATTATAGACATTTTACACTAATAATCTAACATTTACTTCTTTTGAATTTTATTGCAGTATTTGTTACTATATTCATTTTATAATATCATATATAAAAATTAAATAGTAATATAATAGAATTTATTTTATATAGTCTAGTATTTTAATTTACCTTAATGCCTAAATGATAATATTAAGCTATTTATTTTGTTTTATAATTTTTAGATGCAAATTCCAGCCAACATCCAAATCTTGATTTCATATGTTATGGCACTTAAAAACTATAGTCAGAGACTATTTCTAAATATTTTGCTTATAGTTTCATCCAATTTAAATCTTTTTAACATTTTAGTATTTTTTTTCTTTGGTAATAATGACCTCATTTCTTTTAAGGAAAAAAAGAAAAACTGAGAATTTTATTTCCCTTTACACAGCATATTTTTGTTCAAAGCTTCAATAATAATTAGTACAGATATAATATTTCCCAACTAACAATACTCTTACTTAGTGAGGCAAAACATAAAATTAAGTAACTGGAAATGGCAGAAAAGTACAGGCTACAGTAATGATGCAGCATGATATCATTATTACCAAATTTTGCCGAAAATGCTTTATTTCAGAAAATACCAATCTTAAAAAAAAAGAAAAGTTTCTTGGAGTTTCTATTCTACTTCTGAGAGGTACCAAGAAGACTTCATTTAAGCTGAAACCTCAAGGGGAGTTAGCCAGAAGTTTTGGAAAAACAATGTTTCTGGCAGAGGACAGAGCTAGTGTCAATGTCCTAAGGCAAGACTGAGCCCAAGATGTTTGAGGAACAATAGAAAAAGACCACTTTGCTGGAGAAAAGTGAATCAGGAGTAGAGGCTGAGTGATGGGATCTGCCAGAAACAGAAGTAGAATACGAACTCTAAGAAACTTTTTTTTTTTTAAGATTGGTATTGTCTGAAATAAAGCATTTTGGGCATAATATTATGTGATTAAGATATGAAAGGAAAACTATACATGTTTTAATTTTACATCTTTCCTGCAATTATTTTCTGTGTACCTATCACCTATCATTTGCTAGAAGCTTCTCAAAATTTCCATGTAAACAACATGCATATTGAGTTTATTCCTCCTGGTCAGATTCTATTAATACCTTTAATTTTATAACTCAGAGTAATTGACTTACACGTTTTATTCCCTTAGGGTCCTAGAGAAATAGCTGCAAAGAATCACACTCTTCACACCCCCCTGAACACACCTCTGCTCTCCCCCTCCTTACAGCCACAGGAGGGCCTTTCCACATTTGTTCTCCTTCAGATTCCTGTTTCTCTTCCGAGGCTTTAGGGTAAAAATCTGCATGCCTGCTCTGCCATCTGCTTTTACTGTTCTTTTCTTTATTCTTCCCCCTATCGCCACTTTTACTGATTATCCCCAGCAGGATAAAGCTGTTTTCAGTACAGTTCTGCTTAAGGGGAATTGATGGTTGGGGAGAAATTACTGCAGTGTTGATAGTATTTATCAGAATGCAAATCTATTGTATTAAAGGAGAGAAACTCATTACTAAATAGAATATCTTGAGTCAGGAATTTAGCAAGATTTTGGGAAACGCTTTCATGATATAGAATGGGAATTCACATTTAAATTCTTGAACCCACAAGATTGATTTGAACAAAGTAAACAGAGTTTGAACAAGTAAAGCAATGAGTCTGGTCAAGATATTTCAGGCATCACATACTATTTGCTCCATATAAGAGCTCAAAAGCAAAAGCAAGTGCAAATGAAGGATTTAAAGATAGAGCTACATGTACAATTGCTGACTCAATATTGGAGAAAAATCAAGAAGATTTGACAGAAATTTGTATATTGCACAAAGCATGACTTCTGAAAGGGTTGGGGTTGGAGTTGAGTTGTTGATGCGTGTATATGTATATATATATTATATGCATATGTATATGTATGTGTATGTGTGTTCTAGAGGTCAGGGGTGGGGTCAAGAGTCCCAGAAATCTGAATTTATTATTTATTTATTTTTTTTTTTTGCGGTACGTGGGCCTCTCCCGTTGCGGAGCACAGGCTCCGGACGCGCAGGCTCAGCGGCCATGGCTCACGGGCCTAGCCGCTCCGCGGCATGTGGGATCTTCCTGGACCGGGGCACGAATCCATGTCCCCTGCATCGGCAGGCGGACTCTCAACCACTGTGCCACCAGGGAAGCCCAGAAATCTGAAATTTTAAGTAGCAACCCAGGTGACCTTTGATCAAACAGTTCTTGGGCTTCACTTTGAGAAACATTGGCTTCAAACTTGCAGAACATTAGTTACAAAGAGCCTCAATAGCTAACCATTATGTATTATTTCTCATTTGAATGGGAAGCCTCCTAGTATTTTTCTGTTAACAATGCTGTTTGCTGTTGGCTTAGAGAAATATGCTATGTTGTATTAAGACCATTCATTCATCCAGCAAATAATTAGAATGCATAATGTGTTCCAGGCAGTGTGTTAAGCTCCAAGTTTCCTGGTGATTTTATATCCAATGTTCCTGCTCTCATGGAACTCACAGTCAGTTAGCAAGTATGTAGGCCATGACCAGCTCTGAGTTTCTTATTTCCTTCTTGGCCTGGAACATATAGTGCATGTCAACAGGTTGTGCATCCTTATGTACCTTCAGTATGCTGGCACATAAGTGTGGCCTAGTCCTTATAATGTAGCTGTGGACAATATAACAAGACAGTGTTGGCAGCTGGAACGTGGACGAAATAGGTGAAGTGGCTTGATAAAGGCAGTTTTCTCAATAATAGGCACTAATAGTAGTTTTACAGTTTTGTGTTTGAGGTTATCAGAGAATAGGTAATCTGAGAACTAAAAGGAACTCATCCTGGACAGTCAAAATACCAACCATCGCAACTAACTTCAGCACATGTCTCTTGAGGAGTTTGGGAGAACTGAGATGTCTTGCTAATCCAAATCCCCCAGCTTGAAATTCTCTGAAATACTTTGCTGAGTAGTATTCTTTGGCCATTTTTGAGAAATCTTTAATAGCACAGATCAGTTTTTCTGTTGGACAACTCTGGTGAAGATCATTTTAAAGATGTGATTTTAAAGCAGACCCACAAAGGTAGAAGTTCATTTAGTAACTCGTATTTCACTTAAGAGATGTATACATACTGTGTATGTTTATTATTATATATACTACATATAAGCTATACATATATACTTAAATTAGAGATTTATTTTGAATTTTATCAAATACCTTCACTTACTTTAATTCTTCAGTTCAGTTACTAACCTTTAACTGAAATGAATAAATGAAAGGTTTGGCCCCAAAGAACTGAGAGGTCAATGCAGAATACTAACTCTACTATCATGAACCTAAGTAGAAGTAGAAAATAAACAATAGATTTAGCCCCAAGTGGCTGAAAGGCGGACTCCTTTGTTACCATTTGCTAAAGTAGAAGCAGAAGACAGTAAAAGAGAATAAAATAAATGGTGTAATCAAAGTAAACTGAGGCTATGGCCATGGTGGACTCAATAATATTGGTCTCTTTAATGAGTCATATCAGTTCAGCTAAGCTTTTTGTGTGACTGCTGTACGACAGACATTTTCTTGGATACTGGGGATCCAGAGGTGAATAAGTCACAGCAGTTCTTGTAATTGAGGAACTTAATGTCTAGTCTTGTATGAAAACTTTTTGGTAGTTATCCAGAAATATACTGATCATTATATTAACAGCCTACATTTACTGTGTTGTTCCAGACATAGTGCCAATATGTATGATATGATGATTTTCAGTTTATAAATCTGGACACCATGGGTAGAGAGATTAAGTAACCTACTGAGGATCATATTGCTAGTGATTAATAGAGTTGTGATTCAAGCCCAGCACTCTGAATCTAGATCTTAAAGACTTAATATTTTCTAAACTATGTCCTACAGCTTTATTGTTCTTTTTTTTAAATTAATGAGGCTATAATAGTCATTTATATTTCTTTCAATTTTGATTTTGTGACTAAATATGATTCTGCATATATCAGAAACTGGTGTTTAAAATTTGCCAAAAGAGAGAGTCTGGTACATCAATTCAGAAGTGTAGTGGGCTCTATCTGTAATTGGAATACAAACATGTTTATGGTTAAATATTCTATTATTAATGACCCACAGCCTTCACAAACAGCATGGATCAATTGGATCATCCACTTCATGATAAGGCCAGGAACTTTTCCTTTGAATGACTTTCAAAGTTTTTCATAGTGCCTGCATGCCCCTGCGTGCACACACACACATACATACACTTAGACTGTATATATCATTTCTTTGCAAGTTCTACTAGTTGTATTGTAGGGCAGCACTACTCCAGCCACTCCTATAATTGAAGCCCGCAGAGTCAACTGTTGAGCAGCAAATCAGAGCCCTGTTTCAACATTGCCAGCTCAGCCAGACTTATTATCTTCTCTCTTTTACTCACAGTGGGTCTGTCGTTTTTGAAAGTGACTGTTGCCTTTGCATTTCTAAGAGAATCCTCACTAAAATTTACATTTTAGCCTAACTTGCAGGAGCCTACTTTCAGGGTTTGAAAGTAAAGGTAATCATATTATATTTTCAGGAGGCTTCCTGTTTCCATTTACCTTAGAAAATTTGTATATTGTGAGTTTCATCAAAAACTGAACGAGACTACTTGGAAATAGATAAAAACAGCACTCTGAATAATTTATTCCAAAAGAAACATGTTACTGTGCAATTATTTACATAAACACTAGCATTTTAAAAGCTTTTATAATATCTACAAGAATTATTAAACCCATCGGTTTCTGTTAGAATATTCCCAACTAAGTAATTTCTTTGAACACATGATTGCCTTTGAACTCTAGCTCCGCAGAGCTTCACAGTCAAGGAAAGGTTAAAAGAAAGAAATGAAACGTTATGGCCAAATTCAAAGCCATGATCATTCTGCATCCTGACTTATTTTGGTAAGAAAGGTAAGTCAGAGAGCTGGGATGTGACTTTAAGCAATCAAAAAGGAAAGGCAAGCCCAATTTTCCCCCTCAGGTCTGTGTGTGTATTAGCATGAACTAGATATGCAGGCAGAAAACTCTTCTTCAGACTCATTCCTTCCTGGATTCTCAGAGGCAGCAAAGTTTATGACCTCATTATTAAAGAAGCCCTGTTCTCCTGATTGCTTTAATAGCTGGAATTTTGTCTAAATTCTACTGAAATTCCTTATGAAGGATGATTATAGTTGTGGGATTCCCACAAGGTGTAGACAAAAATGGGTATGAGATGGGAGATGGTGTCACTATGACTAAGAAAATAGTTGAACATATTACAAGGGGTTGTAGCAGTAGATACTATTATAGTATTTTGAGTATAAGATTGGTATGTATATAGCAGGGGCCAACTACCTCTGGGAATCAAGTACTTTGCCAGGATTGCTGGTTTTGTTTCATATTATGTTACTGTGGAAAGAATCTTCTACCTCTACTCATCTTCAATGAAATGATTTTGTGTGAAGTCTGTAATATTGGTCAGGGACCTTGGTTACAAAAAAACACAAAACAAACAAAAAACAAAACAAAAGCAGAATCCACTCTAGTTTCTTTAAACAGAAGGAAATTATTCAATGGTTGAAATAGGTCACATATGATAATTGAAAGGGTGGAAGAGGTAGAATCTGTTTTGGCCTTTTAGGAACAAGTTGCAAAACTAGGACTACTATGGAAAATTCTGCCTTTACCGTGGTCCAGAAAAGTGGAGTCAGAAAGTTGCTGCCACAGTTGCTAACTCTAGAACCACACACTTCTGCTTTAGTCCGTACCTGTAAAAATGAATGTCTAACACCTGCTTTCCCCATATAATTCATTCTGAATGATGTCTCATGCAAAAAGCATCTTGTCAGAGTAACCTAATCATAAATAGAATTCTAGCTGCAATTGAATCTTTTAAGTGTAGTTTTTAGCTTCCCAGATTATACATTTCAGGAATATGTGCAAAGAAGGTGGTTAAAAGAACTATTGTGTGATAATGGCTGTGTGCATCAGCCACATCTGTCACAGGCTGGTATGTTGTCATCTGTCTCATATATGGTGATATAAGTGGAGTCCAAATAACATGCCACAGTGTGTTAAAACTCTTGGAAATTACAGATTTCCATTTCAAAATCTGTGAAATATATTAGGTAAATTATTTTTATTTTTATTTTTTTTGCGCGGGCCTCTCACTGTTATGGCCTCTCCCGTTGCGGAGCACAGGCTCCGGACGCGCAGGCTCAGCGGCCATGGCTCACGGGCCCAGCCGCTCCGCGGCATGTGGGATCTTCCCGGACTGGGGCACGAACCCACGTCCCCTGCATTGGCAGGCGGACTTTCAACGACTGCGCCACCAGGGAAGCCCTAGGTAAATTATTAACATTAAATTTATAACCTTGGTTTTTAAACCAAATCATGCCAGTGCATATTTTACAGAAATGGGGTAATCATTTTTATGATTTCTAATGAGATTATATATTCATCACTATATATTTAGATATTATGTGATACTCATCTCTGTAACAGTATTTTTAAAAGAGGAAATTGTACTATTGTGGGAAAACATTGTCATCTTGTAAACATCATTAAAACCTCCACATTATGTATCTCCATATATAAAGAAAGCAAGCATGTATGAGTTATTTTTAAATGTAGCTAGTTATGTTCCAAAACACAGTGAAGGTCACTACTCAGGGTTATCCTCTAGAAAGTAAGTTTTCTGTTTTCTTTGCTCTTTGACCCATTGTCCTCTTTAGCAAAATAAATTGGAAGCTAATTTAACGTTCAGGAAAGTAAAAAATAATCCTGGATCATCTGTTTCCCTTAGTGACACAAGTGGATAATTGCAGTCCCATTTTTCTAGAAGAAAGATAAATCACCTTTATGTCTTTTTAGTAGAGTGAGAATTCAAGAGGCTCCAGTGTTCTACCTAAAGTGTGTAAATACTTCTCAAATGAGGAGTCTTAAAACTTCAAATATAAATATAATATAAATTGAATGTCAAGTTGAACCCTCATCTACCCAGTGTTTGGCTTCAACAATGATCAATGTTCTACTGTTTTATTTTCAACTATACCTCCACATATTTCCCATCCCTCATGTGATTATTATTTTTGTGGCAATTTGAGGTTAAATTTATTCCATTGAAATGTCCAATCATTACATTTTGATAAATATATAATCTGTAACTACTACCCCGATCAAGACACAGAATATTTAAATTATGGTAAACAATTCTCACGTACTCCTTTGCAGTCATTCCTCCCCACATCCATCCCCAAGTAACCACTGAGGGACTTTGTATTACTACAGATTAGCTTTGCTTCTTTAAGAATTTCATATCAGACATAAATCACAGCAAGATCCTTTTTGACCCACCTCTTAGAGAAATGGAAATAAAAGCAAAAATAAACAAATGGGACCTAATGAAACTTAAAAGCTTTTGCACAGCAAAGGAAACCATAAAAAAGACAAAAAGACAACCCTCAGAATGGGAGAAAATATTTGCAAATGAAGCAACTGACAAAGGATTAATATCCAAAATTTACAAGCAGCTCATGCAGCTCAATATCAAAAAACAAACAACCCAATCCAAAAATGGGCAGAAGACCTAAATAGACATTTCTCCAAAGAAGATATACAGATTGCCAACAAACACATGAAAGAATGCTCAACATCACTAATCATTAGAGAAATGTAAATCAAAACTAAAATGAGGTATCACCTCACACCAGTCAGAATGGCCATCATCAAAAAATCTAGAAACAATAAATGCTGGAGAGGGTGTGGAGAAAAGGGACCCCTCTTGCACTGTTGGTGGGAATGTAAATTGATACAGCCACTATGGAGAACAGTATGGAGGGTCCTTAAAAAACTAAAAATAGAACTACCATATGACCCAGCAATCCCACTACTGGGCATATACCCTGAGAAAACCAAAATTCGAAAAGAGTCATGTACCACAATGTTTATTGCAGCTTTGTTTACAATAGCCAGGACATGAAAGCAACCAAAGTGTCTATCGAGAGATGCATGGATAAGGAAGATATGGCACATATATACAATGGAATATTAGCCATAAAAAGAAACGAAATTGAGTTATTTATAGTGAGGTGGATGGACCTAGAGTCTGTCATACAGAGTGAAGTAAGTCAGAGAGAGAAAAACAAATACCGTGTGCTAACACATATATATGGAATCTAAAAAAAGAAGTAAATGGTTATGAAGAACCTAGGGGCAGGACAGGAATAAAGATGCAGACGTAGAGAATGGACTTGAGGATGTGGGGAAAGGCAAGGGTAAGCTGGGACGAAGCGAGAGAGTGGCATGGACATATATACACTATGAAATGTAAAATAGATAGCTAGTGGGAAGCAGCCGCATTGCACAGGGAGATCAGCTCGGTGCTTTGTGACTACCTAGAAAAGTGGGATAGGGAGGGTGGGAGGGAGACACAAGAGGGAGGAGATATGGGTATATATGCAAATATATAGCTGATTCACTATGTTATAAAGCAGAAACTAACACACCATTGTAAAGCAATTATACTCAAAGATATTAAAAATTGAAAAAAAAAGAATTTCATATCAATGGATATTGAGCAATTCATATGGTTATTAGCCATTCATACGTCTCCCTTCATGAAGTTTCTATCAAATCTTTATTCCATTTAAAAAGTTTTTTGTATTATTGAATTGAGTTTCATATTATCAAATATATATGTATTCCAGATACAGGTTCTTTGTTAGATATGTTTTGCAATTATTGCCTCCCAGTATATGGTTTATAGAGAGATGTCTTTTGAAGAACATAAGTTTTAAATTTTGATGCAAGTGTAATTTATCAAAGTTTCCTTTTATGGTTGTTGCTACTGTGTCCTTCCTAAAAATTGTTGTCTCAGGATGCAAAGATACTCTCCTCTGTTTTCCTCTAAATGCTTTGTAGTTTTGGTTTTTATGCTTAGGCCTTGACCCTTCTTATATTAATTCTTGTGTTTGGAAGAGGTACGGGTTGAGGTTAAATTTTGTTTTTCATATGGATACCCAGTTGTTCCAGAACCATTTGCTTAAAAGATTTTCCTTGCTCCACTGAATTCTTCTGATGTATTTGTCAAATAGCAACTGTGGGTCTATTTCTTGGCTCTATTCCAGGAATTGCCAGACTATGACTTGTGGCTTATTTATGTATGACCCACAAGCTGATAGTGGTTGATTCATATTTAAAATATTGTCAAATGAAAAGAAGCAGCAGCAAGAGATAGCCCATAAGTGGGCCACAAAGCCTAAAATATTTACTATCTATTTACAGACTAAGTTGGTCAATCTTTGATCTAGTGTATCCCATTGATTTATAGGTCTACTCCTTTGCCAGTCTCTATTTCTTTTGCTTTATGGTACATATTAAAATCAGATCGTGTAAGGCCTTCAACTTTAATCTTCCTTTTCACGATTGTTCTATTTTAGGTCATTTGCATACCTGTATAAATTTTTGAGTCAGTTTACTAATTTCTATAAAATATTACTGAGATTACAATTAAGATTTCATTGAATCTATAAATACATGGATTACATTGCCATCTTAACAATATTAAATATTCCAAACCACGAACCTGGCATATCTCCCTATTTGTGTAGATCTTCTTTATTTCAGCAATATTTTGTAATTTTCAATATTAAGGTTCTAGCAATCCTTTGCTGAACATGTTCCTAAGTATTATGTGGTTTTGGTGCCACTGTTAATGAAATTTTTTATACTTTAATTGTCATTTCTTTCTATTTGTAACCTTTCCTCATCTTATACTTTTGAGTATTTAACTTGTGTCTTGAGACCATGATAAAATTACTTATAAATTCTAGTACAGGCGTACCTCAGAGATTATGCGTGTTTGGTTCCAGACCACCACAATAGGGTGAATATCCCAATAAAGCAAGTCACTCACATCTTTTTGTTTCCTGGTACATATAAAAGTTATGTTTACACTAAATTGTAGTCTCTTAAGTGTGCAATAGCATTCTATCTAAATAAAAAATGTACATACCTTAATTAAAAATATTTTATTGCTAAAAATTGCTAACAATCATCTGAGCCTTCTACACGTTATAATCTTTTTGATGGTAGAGTGTTTGAAACATTGTGAAAATTATCAAAATGTGACACAAAGACACGAAATAAGCAGATGCTGTTGGAAAAATGGAACCTATTAAACTTGTTCAATGCAGGGTTGCCATAAACCTTCAGTTTGTAAAAAACGCAGTATCTGTGAATCTCAATAAAGTAAAGCACAGTAGAACAAGATATGTCTGCAATTATTAATTTATTTTAATTTTTTGCTTCCAGTGTTACTGAGATATAATTGACATATAGCACTGTATATGTTTAAAGTGTACAGCATAAAAATTTGACTTACACACACCATGAAATATCATCACAGTAAGTTTAGTGACCATCCATCATTTCATACAAAGTTAAAGAAATATAAAAAAAAATTTCCTTGTTTTGAGAACTCAGTATTTACTCTCTTAACAGCTTTCATATGTAAGATATAGCAGTGTTAATTATACGTATCATGTTGTACATTATATCCCTAGTACTTATTTATCTTGTAACTGGAAGTTTGTGCCTTTTGACTGCCTTCCTCCATTTCCCCTTCTCCCAATCCCCTGCCTCTGGTAACCACAAATCTGATCTCTTTTTCTGTGAGTTTGTTTGTTTGTGTGTTTTTGAAGTATGATTGTCCTGCAATACTATGTTAGTTTCTGTTACACAACATAGTGATTTGATATTTCTGTACATTTCAAATTGATCACCATGATAAGTCTAGTTACAATCTGTCACTGTAAAAGAACGTTACATAATTATAGAATATATTCCACATGCTATACATTGCAAATCCATGACTCATTTATTTTGCAACTGAAAATTTGTACTTTTAAATCTCCCTCACCTATTTCTTTTTTCTCCCCACACTGTAGTTACTTTGATGATTCTTTAAGATTATGTATATAATTATGTGTCTCTAAATAGATTATGTGTCTATAAATAGCAGTAGTTTGCTTCTTCCTTTTTAACCTAGTGTCTTTTGTTCCTTCTCTTATTGCACTAGCTAGGATTTCTAGCCACTGTGCTGAATAGAAGTGATAAGATTGGATACTCTTGCCATCTTGTAGGTATTAGTTGTAGTTATTGTCGCTGTTGTTGTTTTAGATGTTGCTTATCAGATTGAGGAAGTTACCTTTTATTTCTAGTTTGCTGAATTTGTTTTATATTGAATGGGTGTCTGATTTTAATAAACAAATTTTCTATGTTGTTTGAGTTATTTTTTCTTCTCCTTCATTCTGTTAATAGGATTTAATTTATTGTAAATTTTAAACTCACCTTGCATTTCTGGTATAAAAACAACTTCGTCATGAGGTATTATCCATTTTATATATAGCTGGGTGTGATTTGCTAATGTTTTTCTAATAATTTTATTATTAAGTATATTTGCCTCTAAGGTAATGAGGATGTTATTCTATACTTATCTTTTCTTGATGTATCTTTGTCAGGTTTGGTATCATAAAACAAGAAGGGATATGTTTCATTCCCCTCCATTTTTAAAAAGAGTTCGTTTAAGATTGTTTCTTCTTAACCAGTCAAGAATTCTATATTTTTGTTTGATAGAATTAACCAGTAAAGTCCTCTAGACTGGGAGTTTTCTTTGTGGAGTAATTTTAGGTAAAAAATTCAGTTTCCTTGAAAAATATAGAGCTGTTCAGATATCCTGTTTTAACTTGTCTGTTTTGGTAAATTTTGTTGTTTGAGTCAGATATATTGGTGGAAAGTTGTTCATGACAGTCTCTTGTTCTTTTAGTGTTTATAGGAGCTCTAGTAATGTCACCTCTTTCATTCCTGATAGAAGTAATTTGTGTTTTCTTTATTTTTTTATCTGTCTTACTAGTGGTTTATCAATATTATTTTGTTTTTAACTAATCAAATTTTGTTTTTTGTCATAACTGTTCATTTTATATTACATTAATTTCTGTTCTTAGGTAAAGGTACTTCTGAGCACTCATGATAGCAGTGTTTAGACCTTTCTGGCCTAGTACTCAAAAGGCATGCTTGTGCACTGAGTAATGACTTTGAACATGAATTAAAAGAACTGATTGCTAAGATTTTGAGCTGAGACCAATTAAGATATTACAGCCCTGTTATTAAGGTTGATCTTGAGTGTTCATAGTTCTCTAAGAAACACTGCAAAATAGTTTTTCGTGGAAGTCAGATTACATCAGAGGCTTTGCCTTAACGACTAAACTCAAGAATGGAAATAGGGATCGCTTGGCTGCTCTTTGTTTCCCAATGACTTTCATTTTCTACCTGAAATTTAAGTTTTCCCATGGTCTTGAGAGAACCCTTCCTTCCCCCCTCCCCGCCCTGACCCCCACAGTGGACTTAAGTGTGATCTTGCCTCTTGCCCTGTAGGTGTGATCTTATAGTTGAATAGCCCAGGCTGGTACCTGCGACTACAGGAAGCATGGACTTCGTTAAGGTTACATGCTTCAGATACATAACTCAGGAGTGTCAATTTTCACTTAAAAGGCAGCCTACTTTACCACTGCCCAGACTGTTCATATTATACCTATATGCCAAATAGGCAAGGATTAGAGATGTAGGTGGAATATTTAGGTATTCTGTATCTCCAGCGTTATTGGTTAAGACGGGAATCAGGTTGAATTGAAGCATGTTACTTGTAAGATTCAGTCAGCAAATATTTATGGAACACCTATCCTGTGCAAGCTTTTCTGAGAGGATGTAATTAGGGAATAAATTAATGGTTAGTTACATGATTGTTGGCAATAGTCTTATCACCTAAAATTTGAGTGATATATTATAAAATAAATTTGTTTTATCCTGTGTATTTTACCTCTTTTCCCCTTGTTTCATTTTCAACATATATACAAATCCATTCTTAGCTTTGTAACCGCTATAATCATGTAACTTATTTTTCCATCCTATAATTGTGGTCTA
The DNA here is from genome assembly GCF_951394435.1 of Stenella coeruleoalba. NCBI lineage: Eukaryota > Metazoa > Chordata > Mammalia > Artiodactyla > Delphinidae > Stenella > Stenella coeruleoalba. The sequence goes on along the minus strand of NC_137162.1, from coordinate 41,321,807 downwards.
AAAATATGTGACTTATTGTTCAGGTCATTATTATTTCAAATATCACCATATTACTATTTATTGAACTAAGTCACATATAATTTATTGTAACGGCAATAGATCCAAGACATTGCATTTTTCTTCTTTTTTAAACTTGTCTTAACTTTTAAAAAATTACTGAATTTTAGCCTATATATGAACAAATGCAAAAAACTCAATGAGTTTTTATAAAATGTACATAACTTTGTAACCTCATCCATATCAGGAAGTAGATAAAAGTCCTGCTCATGCTGTTCCCAAAATGTTCACTCTTTCTGCCTCAGAGTTAACCACTGTCCTGATTCCTAATCAGTTATATTACACAAATGGAATCATATGTTCTCTGTGTCTACGTTCTTTTGCTCAAAATTATGTTTGTGAGATTTATATATATTAATGTGTATAACTCTGCATTCATTTCTTTGTTGTATAAAATCCCACTGAATCATTATACAAATGAATGTATCCATTCTACTAATGATGTTTAAGTTGTTCCCCACTTGGGACAAATATAAGTAATGATGCTATGAACATCCTTGTACATGACTTTTGGTATACATGCCACTTATTTCATTTGGGTATATACCTGACACTAAAATGCATGTGTCATTAGATTTGCCTATGTACAAACTTAGTAGTTAAAGCCACGCTGTTTCTCAGAATACTTTTACAAATATACACTCTCATTAGTAGTATATAAGCATACCATTCTTATCAGTATGTGCTATAATGTCTTTTTAATGCTAGCCATTTTGATAGGTGTTTGCAGTATATTATTGTTAATTTAATTTGCATTTCTATGATTGAAAAACAGGCAGAATATCTTTGTATATGTTTATTGACAATGTAGATATTCTCTTTTGTAACATGTTTGTTAAGGTCTTTTTCCATTTTTAAAAATTACCTGTGGTTTATTTTACTTTATTTTTCTTACTGAATTTAATTCTTTATGTTATCTGGACATAGGATTTTGTCCAATATATGTATAATCCCATACTCTGTAGTTTGATTTTTTAAAATTTTCGTAGTGTAATCTTTTGATAGCATTATCATTTATTGATAAGTTCTTTATTTTAATACAGTGCAATTTGTCTATCTTTTCCTTAAATTTAGTGCCTTTTCTTTTCTGCTTAGGGAACTCTTACCTCTCCCAAGATCTTGAAAATATTCTCTTAAATTATCACCTAGAAGTGTTATTATTTTCTTTTCTACAATTTAATACTGTTTTGTGCTTTTGTGAGGTAGCAAATTTCATTTATTTTAAATATGCATATTCAGTTGGCTCAGCATCATGAATCTTTTATGAGTGAATCTCTTTCTAGACTATATTTTGTTCCACTTGACTATTTGTCAAGATTTCATCAATACCATGTTGCCTTGATTACTACAGTTTTAGAATACATATTGATATCTAATAGTTCAGCCCTCCAATGTAGTTTGTTTTCTTCAAGCTGATCTTAGATGTACTTGGCACTTTGAAATTTTATACAAACTTTAGGGTGAAATCTTCAGTTTCTTCAAAATTTCTGAGATATTTATTGGTTTGCATCAAATGTATTAATTAATTTGATGAGATTTTGACAACTTTAAAATATTCAGTTTTCCAATCCGTTAATAAAGCATATCCCTCCAATTTTTTAAAGAGTTCTTTAATTTCTCTCATACACATTTTATTAAATTATTGTTATTTGTACTTTGTTTAGAGCTATTAAATATATATATTTTAAAATTTATCCTAGATATTTGACGTTTTTTGATGCTATTATGATTATCATCAGTGTTAACATTCAATTTTTCTCTTTGTTATTAGAATAAGGAGTTATTTTTATGAGGCTACTTAATGCCTGTATTTATGGTTTTGTAACTCTTGTTGACACACTGCAAATATAACTAACCTAAAATGTCTTTTTTTCCTGAATATATGACTTCCTTATTTTTCTTGCCACAAATCTCTCATTTTCCCCCAAAGTTCATATACAAATTTTTCTTTAAGGTGATGTTCAAGTCATTATTCTGTAATTCTATAACACTAACACAGAAAAACCTTCAAGGGAAATGACCATCTGGAGTTCAAGTTATTTTTATACAAAGTAAGGCTTTAGCATAGAATAGAGGTGAAAGGAATCTACAAAAGTCAGGAAATATCTCTGAGAATTAAAAACACTTTAATATTTTCCTTCTGTTTTTCACAATTATGACTAAATGAATTTAACTACTTAATTATCAGTTGTTTCAGATATACATGTCTTGCTCTGAAAATCACTGAATACTTTTAAACCAAATTCTCATTAATGGATATTCCCTGTGTATAGCCATTACATTCACTACAAACTTGAAAAATAAATACATAATCTCTATAAAAATAGATGGAGGATTTAACTCACTTTTATTTGTGTGGGACGTGTTTTCTCTCTCTCATTTTTTATTTTTCGTGATTTTTTTTTTCTGGCAGATACCCGGAAGAAATGTGGAATCAAATGCAATTTTGTTTGTTTGTTTTCATGCAGTCTTTGTCATGGGAATAATACTTTGATGAATAAGTAATTATTTTTATTAATTTTACTCTGCAAGAATAGCAAATTGTATTAGATTCCTACTGCAGCCTTATTGAAGGAGCTGGAATAATACATATTATTCAGAATATTAATGTCTGATGCATATCCATAGCCTAATTGTATATTGATCAAAATTTTGATTTTAACCAAGGATTACTTATATAGTCATCTTTTATGATATATATGACATGATGAAAATATATTCATCTCTTTAAGGGAAAGCATTTTCTTTTTTTTCTTTTTGCCTTTTAAATCTCTTTTAATCTATAGTTAATGTGGCTTTATAATAACATTTTCTTTATTCACCTTGCACTGTTTGCTTTTGCCAAGCTATATTTTTAGGCGTCAATTTACTTTGACAGGGGATATAGGCTGGCCATTTCAAAATAAGATTTTTAAGATTCACATAGTGGAAAAGTTTTCATATTGAAATATACCAAATATTTTTCTCATAAACCCTTTACACCACCCATGCAGATACACAAAGAATCTTCAAGCTGGCAAGAAATTTCACTGACCCATATTTACCATTATCGCAAATGTATTGTGAGTGACCATTGGACAGAAAAAAAATACAATTTTGTTATATATATTTATAATATTCCCATGGTCTTTCTTAAGTTTTTATTTAAATATTGTGTCATTTGTTTTAGACTCTGGGTCCATGGAAAACATTGTTTTCAATTTAAAATTATGTTTATGTAGTTACATGTAACTCAGCTCTTTTGAAACAGAAGACAAGAGGGCTTTTTGGGGGGTTTTTTGGTTTTTGTTTTTTACACTATGGGATTTAAGTAGTGTGAAATTACTGAAGAAAGTTGGGGGGAGGCGTTGCATGTGATTAGGTCACTCTGTTTGCTAACTGTTGTCTTTAGGAGTTAGGTTCCTATCTTCCCACAAGACTAGGAGAGAGGGGCACTGTCTTTCTTGATGATTATATTTCAAAAGATTGGCTACTAGGTCCTCAAGAAAGATTTTCCTGCATTGTAAAACTGGTAAGATGCTCTAAGATAAAATTTACATGTCAAAGAGGCAGAGAAAGAATTCACAATGGAAAGTTTTTCTAAAGTAAACACTCTTAAGAAAAGGGAGATCAGGGATCTGCAGTTAGGAAGAAATGTGTCTAGGGTTTACTTATCCTGGGGGAAATAGGTATATTAAAGCTATCTTGGTCAGTTTGACTTTTCTTTGTGATTCAGAAGCAATTATTGAGGAATGCAAAGATACACACAATATTGAGAATAAAATTATTTAAAAATATGTAAGAAAAATAATGTGGCAAAAGAAAATAGTGCATAAATTCTTTCCTTCAACTTTTATTTGTATGGGCATCTTCCACTATGGGAATATATGAAAAGAACATACTGTAAAAGAGGCCTGTCATAACCATACTTGGATTCAAATTTTCTTTTAATTAAAATCATATTTTGAGCCCTGAACATCAGTCTAAGTATTCCTTAATGCTTACATTTTATTAGGATATATCTGTGTTTGACATGAAAAATATTTCAAGATATATCCCTGCTTTTTCTTACTTTGTACATTAATTTCAAGAATTTAAAAAGTGGCTTTTCCCCACATATTTCATGTCAACTTCTAATAGGGACACTGACTTTCAGAATGAAAATCAGATGTACCAAAAGAACAGTGCTAAAAGAGAATGAAATGTGAAGTCTGTGTTAATACAATTGCTCTCTCAGCAGGAAAATACTAAATATATATATTGGCTCAGTAAGAGCCTTTTTAAAAATGACCCCTCTCTCCACACACACACACACACACACACACACACACACACACACACACATACACACTTTCATATAATCCATCTATAGCCATTTATATGCATTTATATGCTAAAAGGTATTAGGTTGAACATTTATATGCTAAAAGGTTTTAGGTATCCTTAAGGGACTTAATGAATCACATCCTAAGCATAATTACATGCATTGAAAGTGGGGTATTCATATATTATTAAAAGATAGAAAACATAAGGCAGTATATTTTGTATAACCATATCCTCCAATATATCTGTGTCTGTGATAGTCACCAAAAAGTGAAAAGCATTTTTTTCCTTTTATTTGTGTATCTTCCAAGAACTATGCATTTCATATAATGTAATATATATTGTAATATCATATATTGAAATAAGAATGTAAAGATGAATGTAATTTATGGCAGTAATCTGTGCCTTAAAACCAGACTTAGTTTCTACACAGGCTAAAATTATGGCAAAATTATTATATATTTAAAAAAAATTTTCTTTATAATCTGTTCATTTGTTATCATTGTTTGCTGCACCTGTGTTCTGTTGCTGAGCTGTAGTATATCAAGGTTCTAGACTTGCTTATCCATATTTTTATTTCCTTTTTTAAAAAATCCTTCTTTCCTCTGCCTACTTCTTCCTTCCTCCCTCCCTCCCTTCCTTCCTTTCTTCTTTCCTTCCTTCCTCTTTTTTTTATTTATTTAACATCTTTATTGGGATATAATTGCTTTACAATGGTGTGTTAGTTTCTGCTTTATAACAAAGTGAGTCAGTTATACATATACATATGTTCCCATATGTCTTCCCTCTTGCGTCTCCCTCCCTCCCACCCTCCCTATCCCACCCCTCCAGGCTGTCACAAAGCACCGAGCCAATATCCCTGTGCCATGCGGCTGCTTCCCACTAGCTATCTACCTTACTACGTTTGTTAGTGTGTATATGTCCATGACTCTCTCTAGCCCTGTCACAGCTCACCCTTCCCCCTCCCCATAACCTCAAGTCCATTCTCTAGTAGGTCTGCGTCTTTATTCCTGCCTTACTCCTAGGTTCTTCATGACATTTTTTTTTCTTAAATTCCATATATATGTGTTAGCATACGGTATTTGTCTTTTTTTTTCTGACTTACTTCACTCTGTATGACAGACTCTAGGTCTATCTACCTCATTACAAATAGCTCAATTTCGTTTCTTTTTATGGCTGAGTAATATTCCATTGTATATATGTGCCACATCTTCTTTATCCATTCATCTGATGATGGGCACTTAGGTGGTTTCCATCTCCGGGCTATTGTAAATAGAGCTGCAATGAACATTTTGGTACATGACTCTTTTCGAATTTTGGTTTTCTCAGGGTATATGCCCAGTAGTGGGATTGCTGGGTCGTATGGTAGTTCTATTTGTAGTTTTTTAAGGAACCTCCATACTGTTCTCCATAGTGGCTGAACCAATTCACATTCCCACCAGCAGTGCAAGAGTGTTCCCTTTTCTCCACACCCTCTCCAGCATTTATTGTTTCTAGATTTTTTGATGATGGCCATTCTGACTGGTGTGAGATGATATCTCATTGTAGTTTTGATTTGCATTTCTCTAATGATTCATGATGTTGAACATTCTTTCATGTGTTTGTTGGCAGTCTGTATATCTTCTTTGGAGAAATGTCTATTTAGGTCTTCTGCCCATTTTTGGATTGGGTTGTTTGTTTTTTGATATTGAGCTGCATGAGCTGCTTGTAAATTTTGGAGATTAATCCTTTGTTGGTTGCTTCATTTGCAAATATTTTCTCCCATTCTGAGGGTTGTTTTTTGGTCTTGTTTATGGTTTCCTTTGCTGTGCTAAAGCTTTGAAGTTTCATTAGGTCCCATTTGTTTATTGTTTTTATTTCCATTCCTCTAGGAAGTGGGTCAGAAAGGATCTTGCTGTGATTTATGTCATAGAGTGTTCTGCCTATGTTTTCCTCTAAGAGTTTGATAGTTTCTGGCCTTACATTTAGGTCTTCAATCCATTTTGAGCTTATTTTTGTGTATGGTGTTAGGGAGTGATCTAATCTCATACTTTTACATGTATCTGTCCAGTTTTCCCAGCACCACTTATTGAAGAGGCTGTCCTTTCTCCACTGTACATTCCTGCCACCTTTATCAAAGATAAGGTGTCCATATGTGCGTGGGTTTATCTCTGGGCTTTCTATCCTGTTCCATTGATCTATCTTTCTGTTTTTGTGCCAGTACCATACTGTCTTGATTATTGTAGCTTTGTAGTATCGTCTGAAGTCAGGGAGCCTGATTCCTCCAGCTCCTTTTTTCGTTCTCAAGATTGCTTTGGCTATTCGGGGTCTTTTGTGTTTCCATACAAATTGCGAAAGTTTTTGTTCTAGTTCTGTGAAACATGCCAGTGGTAGTTTGATAGGGATTGCATTGAATCTATAGATTGCTTTGGGTAGTAGAGTCATTTTCACAATGTTGATTCTTCCAATCCAAGAACATGGTATATCTCTCCATCTATTTGTATCATCTTTAATTTCTTTCATCAGTGTCTTATAATTTTCTGCATACAGGTCTTTTGTCTCCTTAGGTAGGTTTATTCCTGGATATTTTATTCTTTTTGTTGCAATGGTAAATGGGAGTGTTTTCTTGATTTCACTTTCAGATTTTTCATCTTTAGTATATAGGAATGCCAGAGATTTCTGTGCATTAATTTTGTATCCTGCCACTTTACCAAATTCATTGATTAGCTCTAGTAGTTTTCTGGTAGCATCTTTAGGATTCTCTATGTATAGGATCATGTCATCTGCAAACAGTGACAGCTTTACTTCTTCTTTTCTGATTTGGATTCCTTTTATTTCCTTTTCTTCTCTATTTGCTGTGGCTAAAACTTCCAAAACTATGTTGAATAAGAGTGGTGAGAGTGGGCAACCTTGTCTTGTTCCTGATCTTAGTGGAAATGCTTTCAGTTTTTCACCATTGAGGATGATGTTTGCTGTGGGTTTGTCATATATGGCCTTTATTATGTTGAGGCAAGTTCCCTCTATGCCTACTTTCTGCAGGGTTTTTATCATAAATAGGTGTTGAATTTTGTCAAAAGCTTTCTCTGCATCTATTGAGATGATCATATGGTTTTTCTCCTTCAGTTTGTTAATATGGTTTATCACATTGATAGATTTGCGTATATTGAAGAATCCTTGCATTCCTGGAATAAACCCCACTTGATCATGGTGTATGATCCTTTTAATGTGCTGTTGGATTCTGTTTGCTAGTATTTTGTTGAGGATTTTTGCATCTATGTTCATCAGTGATATTGGCCTGTAGTTTTCTTTCTTTGTGACATCCTTGTCTGGTTTTGGTATCAAGGTGATGGTGGCCTCGTAGAAGGAATTTGGGAGTGTTCCTCCCTCTGCTACATTTTGGAAGAGTTTGAGAAGGATAGGTGTTAGCTCTTCTCTAAATGTTTGATAGAATTCGCCTGTGAAGCCATCTGGTCCTGGGCTTTTGTTTGTTGGAAGATTTTTAATCACAGTTTCAATTTCAGTGCTTGTGATTGGTCTGTTCATATTTTCTATTTCTTCCTGATTCAGTCTTGGCAGGTTGTGCATTTCTAAGAATTTGTCCATTTCATCCAGATTGTCCATTTTATTGGCATAGAGTTGCTTGTAGTAATCTCTCATGATCTTTTTTATTTCTGCAGTGTCAGTTGTTACCTCTCCTTTTTCATTTCTAATTCTATTGATTTGAGTCTTCTCCCTTTTTTTCTTGATGAGTCTGGCTAGTGGTTTATCTATTTTGTTTATCTTCTCAAAGAACCAGCTTTTAGTTTTATTGATCTTTGCTATAGTTTTCTTCATTTCGTTTTCATTTATTTCTGATCTGATTTTTATGATTTCTTTCCTTCTGCTAGCTTTGGGTTTTTTTGTTCTTCTTTCTCTAATTGCTTGAGGTGCAAGGTTAGGTTGTTTATTTGAGATGTTTCCTGCTTCTTAAGGTAGGCTTGTATTGCTATAAACTTCCCCCTTAGAACTGCTTTTGCTGCATCCCATAGGTTTTGGGTCGTTGTGTCTCCATTGTCATTTGTTTCTAGGTATTTTTTTATTTCCTCTTTGATTTCTTCAGTGATCACTTCATTATTAAGTAGTGTATTGTTTAGCCTCCATGTGTTTGTATTTTTTACAGATCTTTTCCTGTAATTGATATCTAGTCTCATGGCGTTGTGGTCAGAAAAGATACTTGATACAATTTCAATTTTCTTAAATTTACCAAGGCTTGATTTGTGACCCAAGATATGATCTATCCTGGAAAATGTTCCATGAGCACTTGAGAAAAATGTGTATTCTGTTGTTTTTGGATGGAGTGTCCTATAAATATCAATTAAGTCCATCTTGTTTAATGTATCATTTAAAGCTTGTGTTTCCTTATTTATTTTCATTTTGGATGATCTGTCCATGGGTGAAAGTGGGGTGTTTAAGTCCCCTACTATGAATGTGTTACTGTCAATTTCCCCTTTTATGGCTGTTAGTATTTGCCTTATGTATTGAGGTGCTCCTACGTTGGGTTCATAAATATTTACAATTGTTATATCTTCTTCTTGGATCGATCCCTTGATCATTATGTAGTGTCCTTCTTTGTCTCTCCTAATAGTCCTTATTTTAAAGTCTATTTTGTCTGATATGAGAATTGCTACTCCAGCTTTCTTTTGGTTTCCATTTGCATGGAATATCTTTTTCCATCCCCTTACTTTCAGTCTGTATGTGTCTCTAGGTCTGAAGTGGGTCTCTTGTAGACAGCATATATAAGGGTCTTGTTTTTGTATCCATTCAGCCAATCTGTGTCTTTTGGTGGGAGCATTTAGTCCATTTACATTTAAAGTAATTATTGATATGTATGTTCCTATTCCCATTTTCTAAATTGTTTTGGGTTTGTTATTGTAGGTCTTTTCCTTCTCTTGTGTTTCTTGTCTAGAGAAGTTCCTTTAGCATTTGTTGTAAAGCTGGTTTGATGGTGCTGAACTCTCTCAGCTTTTGCTTGTCTGTAAAGGTTTAAATTTCTCCATCAAATCTGAATGAGATCCTTGCTGGGTAGAGTAGTCTTGGCTGCAGGTTTTTCTCCTTCATCACTCTCAGTATATTCTGCCACTCCCTTCTAGCTTGTAGGGTTTCTGCTGAGAGATCAGCTGTTAACCTTATGGGGATTCCCTTATGTGTTATTTGTTGTTTTTCCCTTGCTGCTTTTTTTTTTTTTTTTTTTTTTTGCGGTACGCGGGCCTCTCACTGTTGTGGCCTCTCTCGTTGCGGAGCACAGGCTCCGGACGCGCAAGCTCATCGGCCATGGCTCACGGGCCCAGCCGCTCTGCGGCATGTGGGATCTTCCTGGACCGGGGCACAAACCCGTGTCCCCTGCATCGGCAGGCGGACTCTCAACCACTGCGCCACCAGGGAAGCCCTCCCTTGCTGCTTTTAATATGCTTTCCTTGTATTTAATTTTTGACAGTTTGATTAATATGTGTCTTGGCGTATTTCTCCTTGGATTTATCCTGTATGGGACTCTGTGTGCTTCCTGGACTTGATTAACTATTTCCTTTCCCATATTAGGGAAGTTTTCAACTATAATCTCTTCAAATATTTTCTCAGTCCCTTTCTTTTTCTCTTCTTCTTCTGGAACCCCTATAATTCGAATGTTGGTGCGTTTAATGTTGTCCCAGAGGTCTCTGAGACTGTCCTCAGTTCTTTTCATTCTTTTTTCTTTATTCTGCTCTGCAGTAGTTATTTCCACTATTTTATCTTCCAGGTCACTTATCCGTTCTTCTGCCTCAGTTATTCTGCTATTGATCCCATCTAGAGTACTTTTAATTTCATTTATTGTGTTGTTCATCATTGCTTGTTTCATCCTTATTTCTTCTAGGTCCTTGTTAACTGTTTCTTGCATTTTGTCCATTCTATTTCCAAGATTTCGGATCATCCTTACTATCATTATTCTGAATTCTTTTTCAGGTAGACTGCCTATTTCCTCTTCATTTGTTAGGTCTGGTGTATTTTTATCTTGCTCCTTTACCTGCTGTGTGTTTTTCTGTCTTCTCATTTTGCTTATCTTACTGTGTGTGGGGTCTCCTTTTTGCAGACTGCAGGTTCGTAGTTCCCGCTGTTTTTGATGTCTGTCTCCAGTGGCTACGGTTGGTTCACTGGGTTGTGTAGGCTTCCTGGTGGAGGGGACTAGTGCCGGTGTTGTGGTGGATGAGGCTGGATCTTGTCTCTCTAGTGGGCAGGTTCACGTCTGGTGGTGTGTTTTGGGGTGTCTGTGGACTTGTTATGATTTTAGGCAGCCTCTCTGCTAATGGGTGGGGTTGTGTTCCTGTTTTGCTAGTTGTTTGGCATAGGTTGTCCAGCACTGTGGCTTGCTGGTTGTTGAGTGAAGCTGGGTGCTGGTGTTAAGATGGAGGTCTCTGGGAGATTTTCGCCGTTTGATATTATGTGGAGCTGGGAGGTCTCTTGTTGACCAATGTCCTGAAGTTGGCTCTCCTACCTCAGAGGCAGAGCCCTGACTCCTGGCTGGAGCACCAAGAGCCTTTCATCCACACGGCTCAGAATAAAAGGGAGAAAAAGTAGAGAGAATTAGTAGAAGTATGAGGAAAGAAAGAAGGAAAGGAGGGAAGGAAGGAAGGAAGAAAGAAAGAAAGAAGCAAAGAAGGAAAGAAGGCAAGAAGGAAAGAAAGGAGGGAGGGAGGGAGGGAGGAAGGAAGGAAGGAGGGAAAGAAGGAAAAAAGACAGAAAGAAGATACAGTAAAAATAAAATAAAGTGTAATAAAGTTATTGAATTAAAAAATTCTTATTTAGAAAAAAAAAAGGGATGGATAGAACCTTAGGACAAATGTTGGAAGCAAAGCTATACAGACAAAATCTTACACAGAAGCATACACATACACCCTCACTAAAAGAGGTAAAGGGGGAAAAATCATAAATCTTGCTCTCAGAGACCACCTCCTCAATTTGGGATGATTCGTTGTCTAAAGGAGGGAAGGAAGGAAGGAAAGAAAGAAAGAAGGCAAAGTATAATAACGTTATTAAAATTAATTATTAAGAAAAATATTTTAAAAAAAACCATGGACGGATAGAACCCTAGGACAATTGGTGGAAGCAAGACTATACAGACAGGATCTCACACAGAAGCATACATATTCACAAAAAGAGGAAAAGGGAAAAAAATCATAGATCTTGCTCCTAAAGTCCACTTCCTTAATTTGGGATGATTGGTTGTCTATTCAGGTATTCCACAGATGCAGGGTATATCAAGTTGATTGTGGAGCTTTAATCCGCTGCTTCTGAGGCTCCTGGGAGAGATTTCCCTTTCTCTTCTTTGTTCTCACAGCTCACAGGGGCTCATCTTTGGATTTGGCCCTGCCTCTGCATGTAGGTCGCTGGAGGGCGTCTGTTTTTTGCTCAGACAGGACGGGGTTAAAGGAGCCGCTGATTCGGGGGCTCTGGCTCACTCAGGCCGGCGGGGAGGGAGGGGCACGGAGTGCGGGGCGGGCCTGCGGCGGCAAAGGCCAGCGTGACGTTGCACTAGCCTGAGGCCCGCCGTGCGTTCTCCCGGGGAAGTTGTCCCTGGATCCCGGGACCCTGGCAGTGGCGGGCTGCACCGGCTCCGCGGAAGAGGGGTGTGGAGAGTGGCCTGTGCTGGCACACAGGCCCCTTGGTGGCGGCAGCAGCAGCCTTAGCGTCTCCTGCCCGTCTCTGGGGTCCGCGCTTTTAGCCGCGGCTTGTGCCCGTCTCTGGGGTCCGCTCGTTTAGCCGCAGCTCGCGCCGGTCTCTGGAGCTCCTTTAAGCAGCGTTCTTAAACCTCTCTCCTCACGCACCAGGAAACAAAGAGGGAAGAAAAAGTCTCTTGCCTGAAGCCCAAGCCTCAGCTCCCAAACCCACCCGCCCGGCGGGGGAGCAGACAAGCCTCTCGGGCTGGTGAGTGCCGGTCGGCCCTGATCCTCTGTGCGGGAATCTCTCCGCTTTGTCCCCCGCACCCCTGTTGCTGTGCTCTCCTCCGCGGCTTTGAAGCTCCCCCCTCCGCCTCCCGCAGTCTCCACCCACGAAGGGGCTTCCTAGTGTGTGGAAACTTTTCCTCCTTCACGGCTCCCTCCCACTGGTGCAGGTCCCGTCCCTATTGTTTTGTCTCTGTTTATTCTTTTTCCTTTTGCCCTACCCAGGTACGTGGGGAGTTTCTTGCCTTTGGGAGGTCTGAGGTCTTCTGCCAGCCTTCAGTAGGTGTTCTGTAGGAGTTGTTCCACGTGTAGATGTATTTCTGGTATATCTGTAGGGAGGAAAGTGATCTCCGCGTCTTACTCTTCCGCCATCTTCCTCTCCATTCCCTTCCTTCCTCTTTACTTGTTTTCCCATTCTAGAACATGCATTAAACTATACTGTACAAGTGTAATAAAACTAGGTGATATGAAGAATACAAAAACTAATTTCAGAACAGCTCTGCCCATCAAAATCGTACAACCTAGAAATTGAAATCACATGCATATTAATAGGTTTAGGTTTGTATATAATAAGACCATTAAGAATCATTTTGATGGGTTATTTGTGTCTTCAAAGAAGTGAGAGAGCTCTTTATACTGAATATATGAGGCAAAGCTTGATGAAGAAAGGGGCACTTGTGTGGATCACAAATGGTGGATGTTGCTCCAAGGTCTTGAGATAAGAAACACAGCTGTTCAAATGATAGGCATTTCAACTTTTTAGTACAACAGTTAAGGAGGTTGTTATATTGCCCCATTCAGTAACTTTATAAGTTGACTACTTAGAAAATTGTTCTGACTTTGTAATTCTAGGGTAATTAGAGCGGAGAGTTGGCTCCCAGTTTGCATGCAGTGAGGCTGATTTTATATACATTTTAAATATACAGATTAAACCAGGCTTTCAGAGTGCCTCAATATAAATTCAAATGGAAATGAGCCAAACATCTTAAATTATTAATTAAAATGCTCTCAGAACTTAAAACTTATGTTAAGAATTTCAGTCCCATATTGATGATAAAAAGTTATGATACACTTGTGTTAGCTGTACTCTGGCTGGATCAGAAGCTTTCGCATTTTGCAACAATGCAATTTTTTGATAGACATCTCATTACATTTTATAAGGACACAGGAACAAGAGAAATGACTTAGTATGCTGTCATTATTTTTTATATTTAAAAAAACTCAATTTGGGAAACGTGAGATTACAGAACTAGGGAAGATTAAGATTTTTATAAAGTTGTTTTATAAAGCTATTTTTATAAATTTTTAAAAGTTTTATTTATATAAAAAATAAAAACTTTTTATAAAGTTTTTTTTATACAGAAATAAAAGATATCTTCATTTTTACCGACTGATGTTTCCTCCTTCACTCAGTAAGATACCATTTCTGCCAAGTCAAAACTTTTAAGGTAACAGTGAGATTAGCAACATACCGTGAATCTTCTCTATTATGATGAGGAAATAAGAACTCCATTCATGTCTTTTCATGCTTTTCTCAGTCACATTGCCATTCCATGCTGGCATTCACAGCTCATAATACTTATTTGTAACGAAAAGAAATTTAGGTTTCTTCATTTGTCAGCACTCTCTTTTACTCTCTCTCTCTCTCTCTCCATATGCATTTGTCTCAATGTGTGTTTGTATATATATCAGCTGTGACACATGTAGCTTCATTGTGTGGTATAATTAAAACATTTCATGTTCAGGTATAGGTTTAAGGCTTAGAAGGAATTTAATATTGTTAATATTAGAGTTTTTCATTACTGGATGAGTTATTTAGCTTGAAGGTAAAGGAGAAGTGGTTTAAAAATGGAATGGAATGGAATAGAAGCCACAGTGATGTTCATTCATACCTCAAATGTTAAGCGGAGACCAGAAATGAGGAAAATATGTAAAATTTAAGAGTAGTAGAGGAGTGATTATCATTGAATATCCCCAAAGCAAATGAGAAACACTTACCATGTACAATTAGTTCCCAACATCTGTTCCATGAGCTTCTATTTCTTTGCTATACTGGAATCATTGTTCGAGCAAACTGTGCTTAGCCCGAGAGTAAGGAACATAAATTATGTATAATGTGAATAGTCTTCACTGAGCCAATGTGGCTCAGTATGTACTTCTCTCATTCATTTTACTGGGTTTTCCTCATATAATTACTAGTGGACATATAGCATTGTATAAATGAATTTTCAAATAAAGTTAGCTAAATGTACTTACAAATATACAACCTCTAGCTTAATGTACATTACAAAAGTAGTATTTTTAAATTATTTCATAAATATTAAAATATTTCCTTGGGGGTATATAAGTACACATATGCCTAAGTTACGAGAGTCAGGTGGAAAGAACTATCCTGTGAAATAACCTAGCCCTGAAAATGAATAACACAAACTACAGTCTCAAACACTCTTAGGACCTCCTTTCTCATCTACACTGCTTAGTTCTGTTGTATGTTTACTATCACACCCTCCTGTGCATATCAGCTTTTGTTTCCTTTCCTTTAAAGTAAATTTCTTCAAAAGGAGGAAACCTGAGCTTTATATTTAAACTGCAGCCACATGAAAAAGAACAGACCTTTCTTTCTGGAACTAAAGTTCACAATTCTAGGACAGAGCTCTCTGATTGCTAACACTATGGTAGATGCCCAGATGAGTCCATGAATATCGGACCAAGCTGTTGAAAATGGCTGCTCCCGGTCAACTATAAAGACATGGGAGAGAAATATTACTCAATGTTAAATTTATTCTATTGCTAAATGCTATGTTCCAAACAGAAAACGCTGTCAGTGCACATAAATATGTGAGTATGTGCACGTTCATTTTCCTCAAACCTCAGAGTTAAGTTGTTTTTCCTCCATGTTTGGCTCTCTCTTTGTTCCATACACACACGTACACACATACCCTCTGATATACAAGAACAGGAACTTCTCTTCTGAACCTAGGAATAAAATTGTTGGGTCACAGAAAGAGATGATAAGTTTTAGTAACTGTTTCTTTGTACACATAGTGCAAGCCCATAGTGCAAGGACATTTCTAACAGAGACCTCTGAACAGATACAAGATATATCTTGCTGTACTAAATACTGATTCTTAGAGCAGGTGAAAAAATAAGATGACTTTGGCATATAACAGTATTTGAGAAGATCTTTTAATTGCTTTGTACTTATTATAATTTTGCTTTGTGTAAAGGCTAATAACATATCTGGGGCCATAGCCCCAAGAAAAACAACAAAAGAAAAGGAAACAATGCATTTGTCTAATTGTTTTCATATATTTATATCACAGTTCTTCTGGATACTTTTTAAATGTATAAAATATTATATAATATTATGAATGAGAATGGAGATAAAAGAAGAAAATAAAGATGGGGATAAAATACCTGAGGCTAAAAAATGCATGTTACAATAATATATTCACCCATCAGTGATGAGGTATGCTTTTAAATCTAAGCTTTCTGATAGCTAGTGAAAAAAAAAAAGAGCTATTTCCAGCCAAAAATTTCAAAATATCTATAAGCTTAAAATAAATCCATTACTTAAGAGAACTACAATTCCTAATGGATCATGCAGGAGTTAATCTGGAGTGGGGAGATGCTTGCTGGAGGGAATAGGAAAATATAAATGACATGTATATGGTGTGTCAGGTCATTAAATAGAGTGATTAGAGAAGGCTTCATTGAAAAAGCAACATTAGAGTACAAAGCAGAAGGTCGTAAAAGAGCAGATTTTGTGTCTTTCTGGAGAGGGAGATCCTAGGTAGAGGACATAAGGCAAATGTACTAAGTTTGGAGTGTGTTTAGTCTATTGGAGAAATAGTTTGTAGGCTAGTGGCTAAAAGAACAGAATCAAAGCAGGCATTTTAGAATAATATAAGAAATTGGCTTTTATTTTCAGGGAGATTGGGAGCCACTAGAAAGTTGTAAGCTGACATATTTTAGAAGGGTAACTCTGGCTATTGTGTTGAAAATGGACTATGACAGAGCAAGGTCTGAAACAGAAAGATCATTTGGGACATTATTGCTGTACTCTGGTCAAGAGATAATGTTCACACAGACCAAGTTGATAACAATAAAGGTAGTAAAGCAAAAAGGTCAAATCTGGTTATATTCTGTATATAATAGTATTTTCTCAGAAACTGGATATGGGACATGAGAGACAGTGAGTCAACAATGACTAATAAAATTTCTTCCTGGAAAAATTGCAAAGAAGGAGTTTCCTTTTTCTGATGTGAGAAAGACACCATGAGGAATAGGCATAGATGTGTGTGGGAAGATCCAAAGCTCATTATGATGAGATCTCAATTTGATTTGCTTATTCGACATATGAGTGGAGATGTGGAGGAGGCAGTTAGGATGTGTGTTTTTGGTCCAGAAAAGAGGAAAAAGACATCTGGACTGGAGATTTATATTTGGGAGTCATGAGTCAAGAGTATATATAAGCCTGGATGAGACAATCAAAAAAGAAAAAAAATGCAGAATATATACAAAGAATAAAGTCATGGAGACAAGTATGAATAAGCAGGGGAGACCATGAGGGAGCAAACAGTGATGTGAACTAAGTCAGAAAAATATGGTATTCTGAAAGGTAAGTGAGAAGAGGTATATGAAGGAGAGGGTGATTAACCATGTGAAATGTTGGTGATAAAGTTGAAGATTGAGAACCAACTACCGAATTTAAGAACGTGGAGGCTCTTAATAAGAACTAGACAAAAACTTTTCTGGTGGGACATCGGGTTGAAAGCCTCACTGGAATATTTTCAAAAACATGTAAGTTGAGGTGTGGCAGAGGGAGTATGAGCTACTCTTTTGAGGAGTTGTGCTGTGAAGCAAAAATTCTTCATTTACTAGCACAGCAATGTCATATAATAGACATTCGGTCTTGAATGTGCTTTCATTAGATGAACGTCATTTTTCATCAGCTTTGAGAGCAGGGGATCTTTATGGGATCACTCAATAAGGTTGTATAGGGATTTGTTTAAATCGAGAGAAAAGATTTCTTAAGGTGGAGAGAACAGCAGCTGCCCGGTGGGAGGAAATAGGGGATCTGGCTCAATTTTTTAACTGCCATTCTATAATCATTATATTTTAAAAAAAATGTATGGTATGGTCTGTTTCTTTATTTCAATTGCATCAGTTTGATGGTCTGAAAATAAAATCTTGCAGTATTCTGAGAGTCTGAACCTTTATCATTTTCATATGCCTGTGAATTGGATATAGTATAATTCACTTAGCGTTTATAGTTTATCATTTAGCCCAGCTGATAGAGTAAGTAAATGCTGATAAGCATTTTGACCTCAGTAATATGACCTCCCTTACTTGCTAGCTTGTTCACTTTTATTTACACCAGGAAGAAATGGCCTTTGCTTCATGACAAATTCTCAGTGATAACTGTGAATAAGCTGTTGCCCCTCCCACTTTTATTTTCTGTTATGCATATGCACAGTCTTCTCTTTTTTCTCTTGGGTTTCATGTCTGCTTCTATCTTAGTTAAAAAAGTGACATTATGTTTTAAAATGTGTGGCTAGTGTTCCAAATTTAATGAAATAGTATGAATAGCACCTTTATATGCTTCAGTCTGTACAAACTCCCATCCCAGTGACAGTGAGATGAAAAGTATTATTTATTAACTATGTGCTTTTACTTACATCCATTATTTTTCATAACAATGCATATTGCTGATTACAAGAACCTGGGAACTTGCCTAAGATCACAGATTCAGTAAGTAGTGGAGCCAAGATTTTGAACATAGATCTCTTGGCTTTAGGGCTGTCTTAGCTGTCTAATGCTGCATAACAATATTGAAATAAACAGTATTTTACAACACACATTTATCATTTCACAATTACTTTGGGCCTGGAGTCCAGGCATAGTGTAACCAGTTTCTCTTATGGTGTCAACAAGACTATAATCAAGGTGTTGTCAAGGCTACAGTCTCAGCTCAGACTTGGCTAGGGAAGCATGTGCTTCCAAGGTAACTCGGGCTTGGCAAAATCACCTTCCTTATGGTTGTAGGACTGAAGTCTTCTGTATCTGACTGCCTGTCATCTGACTACCCTCAGCTCTTAAAGGCTGCCTTGCTTCCTTGCCATGTGGGCCTCCCAACATGGCTAATTGTTTTGTCAAATCCAGCAAGGGAAAGGGAGAGAAAGAGCTTCAACAAGATAGTCACTAGATTCTCATGTAACATAACCACATAATGTACACATAAATATAACTTCCCATTACCTTTGTCATATTATTTTGATTATAAGCAAGTCATAGGTCCCACCCACACTCAGGGGAAGGGAATCACATAAAACCAGGAGGCAGGCATATGGGGGTACCTTAAGAGTCTGTCTACCATGGAGTCATTTTAACTTCTGTAAGCTCAGGATACAGCTTCTTTCTTTAGAATTCTTCCCTCTGCCACAGTGGAAAGAAGGTACAATATTTGTCCCAAGGGATTCTAGGTTAGTATGTTCATTTCTTAAACTGATACTCCAAGTCTGACCTGAAGTTTTATTGGGTTATCCTTAATGTCAACTATCTATTTTCTTTTATGAGTTGTTAGCTATAAGGTCAGAGACTATATCTATTCTTATGGCTATAATTTAGGAAAATTAGTTCTAAGGTCAGGTAGTTGATAATTACATTGTACTATTCTCCCTGTATCTTTAGAATTGTTTCCATTTTAACCCTTTAAATGTTGTCAGAAAATTGTAGGGCACAACAATCCAAATAATGAATTTATACATCAACTGGATTTTTGTGTGAGTTTCCCATGAACTCAAAACGAAACTAACAAGGTTTTTGTAATTTCACATTTTTTTGAAGATTTATTTATTATTTATTTTATTTTTGGCTGCATTGGGTCTTAGTTGTGGCACACGGGATCTTTGTTGAAGTGTGCAGGATCTTTCATTACGGTGTGTAGGCTCTTTGTTGCAGTGCATGGACTTCTCTCTAGTTGTGGCACACAGGCTCCAGGGTTCGTGGGCTCTCTAGTTGTAGGATGTGGGTTCCAGAGCATTTGGGCTCTGTAGTTTGTGGCACGCAGTCTCTCTAGTTGAGGCACGTGAGCTCGGTAGTTGTGGTGTGTGGGCTTAGTTGCCCCGCGCCATGTGGGATCTCAGTTCCCTGATGAGGGATCGAACCCACGTCCCCTGCATTACCACTGGACCACCAGGGAAGTCCCCGTAATTTCATATTTAAATTAAAAATTTTGTGTATTTTCAAGGTGAACTCAAGATATAGGGAAAGGGTATCTAAACTGTGAATTAGTAAACCTGGGATTTGGTATTGGATATGGTTTTATTAGCTGTGCCACCTTGGTCAGGTTATTTCAATGCTCGGGGTAGGGAAATTTTGAGATACCAGAGGTTTGGCTTCGTTTTCCATATATATATGATATATATATGAGATGGTAGGTTCTTTTCTAATTCTAAAATTCTGTGATCTTATTTTTAGTTGAGCAAATGAACATGCCTACTACATCAAAATGCATAACATACATACATTTACTTAATATTTTATTTACAACAGAATAGAGATAATAGCAATTGTCTAAATGTCAAGATATTTATATCAATTTCTAAGGAAAAAGTTAAGACTAGAAGGGAAAAAAATCCCTTTATTCTTAAAGTTTTATACTTGTATGCCTATGCCATACTTGATATATCACCTGTTATGCATCGTGAAGTAAAATATAAGTAAATAAAAGGTATTGTTACTTAAGTAATGTGAGTGAAGTACACTCGAACAAATCTGCCCATTTTGTAATGGTTTGTTCTTTTGAAGTAAATAAAATATAAATTTTAAAGACTAACATAATTTTGCAAAGAAGTATGCTTTTAAATCACTATTTCAAATCACTATTGACTTGATTGGTATCATTTTCCATCTTTAGCAAATATTGTATGTGGCTAATATATCCCCAGCATTCAAACACAGCCCGATTAATATTGCTATTTTCTTTATGAAGTTGCTGGATACACATATATTTTCTTCCCTTTTACCAAGTAGTTATCTAGATATGATATGAACATAGGCTTAGCTAAAATGTGTAGTTTATATAATTGTAAACCAAGAAGTGTGAAAAATCAAGAAAAGTCCAGGAAAGTTTCAACAAAGATGAGGATTTGAGCATAAGAAGAGTTTTACTTAGCCTGATAATCTTCGAATCTAGATTTTACTCAATAAACAACTACATAATGGCCATGCTTACTGTTTAACCTCACTGAAAAACTATATATTAGCTATAATTTCACTTTTTAAGAAACTTTGTTTTAATCAAATAATGTACATTTGGGAGCTTTGTTCTGGTTTCATTTGCAAGGAGTAATATACAAGAAAATGCAACAGATGCTTCTGCCTATATGATGTAGCTGAACATTCTTCTAGTTGACTTAAACTGGGGAAAGATTGTTGGGAGAGATTTTATGCAATTCATATTGGTTATACACCTTTGCATAATTAATTGTTTTCTAGCAAGTAGTGTGTTCTGTGCACAGAGTGATTTTCTTATTTTAATGTTTGGAATGAACCCAGTCAGTTACTCTTTCCCTGTAGAACTTACTCTTTCAGAGTCATTGAATTAGGTTAATTAGAAAGACAATGGACCCCTCTCCTCACTGCCACCTCCATAGCATTTTTAGAAAGTAACCCACTTGTGTTATAACTGCCTATTTAAAGAAGCAAATACAATATTCAGGAATATATTAAATATCCAGTTATGATTTAGTTCCTATAATAAATGTGTGTGTGTGTGTGTGTGTGTGTGTGTGTGTGTGTGTGTGTGTGTGTGTGTGTGTGTGTGTGTGTGTGTGTGTGTGTGTGTGTGTAGTCCCTAATAGAACCAAATGTGTGCTGGGGATGAGTAAAAAGTGTTCAAGCTAAAGATCACTACTACTATGAATTTGTGAATAAGATCCTTTTCTTGCCATCAAATCTAATTTTAGTTTCTATGAGCAAAATCAAAATTGTGTGAAGTTAGAAAGTGGAAAGAGTGGGTCACTCCCTAGTGATAGCAGGGAT
This sequence comes from Stenella coeruleoalba, assembly GCF_951394435.1. NCBI lineage: Eukaryota > Metazoa > Chordata > Mammalia > Artiodactyla > Delphinidae > Stenella > Stenella coeruleoalba. Next base: position 41,300,472 of record NC_137162.1, on the reverse strand, counting down.
TGCCTATCAATCCTTGGATGGATTGCCATCACCAGAGACAGAGAATTATCTTTACAAGTTTACCTATAGTGAGCATTCTCTCCCTACCTTCTAACTTCCCAGAGAGATTACTTTGCATTCAAATCCTTTGGGCCCCTATGAATTCTTCAGATGGCTTGCCACACATGCCTTAGCTTTGTGACATGAAGAGTAGACTTGGTTTGTAAAAACTTCTGGGACATAAAATAAGTCATTTTGCTTTAGTTTCAAATGCTTTTGCTTCCAAAATGGAGTTAATATAATATAAAAATATATAATATAATTAATAACATTAACAACAATAAACATAATTCACATTTGTCAATTGCTTATTCTATACCAGGGACTGCAATCAGTACTTCACCTGCATTATCTCATTTAGTCATCAGATCAACCCAACAGCTCTTCTTTGATGCAAATTATCTTATACACATTGGTAAACAGGGGAATGGAGTTGGTATAAGGAAGGGATTTTATTGATTCATATGTTATTTTACAGTATATTTATGTTTTAACATATTCTGGGCACATTTTTATCACAGTTAAAAATAAATAGCTATGTAAGCAGATCTTAAGAAAAAAGCTGAAAATCTGCAGCACCTTTATTTAATGCAAGTAGAGTTTACATTAGTGGTTATGATTGATAATATGTTAATATGGAGAAGCTGTGGGTACAGATGAAGGAGGTGTGAAATTTTTTTCTGAGTTTAAAACAATAGATTAATGAAGAAAGCTAAATGCTGGATCGAATTTTCAATTTCATTGAAAAAAATCTGCATTTAGAAGCAAATGACCCTCAATACCTACTTCTTGAAGGAAGAAGCATAAACCCCAATATTTAAGGCTGTAAATATTGACTATGATGCTTGAAGAAAATATCATTAAATACTTAACTGTGCTAGTATTTTGATTGTGACTGTTTCAGCTTTCGTTAGTGCTTTCGATACAAGAATACAAGTGTTTTTTCAACTGCATACGTATGGTGCTATAATAAAAAATACCTCTTCCATTGTGGTATTGATTTTTGATTTTGTAGAAGAGAGAAATTGAAGGTGAGTAGTTATGTAATCTGTCCACTTTCACATGGCTCTTAAATTGTGGATCCAGGATTAGATTCTAACTCTGTCAGTTCCAGGGCCAGCTCTCTTCACTTCTATGACATGAGTGTCAAACTAAGTGAATTCCTTTTTCCTGATTTCAACCATTGTTTATTATGCCTTCCCTTCGTGAACCTGCATAGATGTATGTACACTAGAGAAAGACCTGCTATTACTGCTGTTATGCATTATGAGTCAAGGCATAAATGTTAATGTTAGTTGACCTACTTATTATACTTTATTTTTTTCTTAATCAGAAAATAAAATCCCCTTTAATTTCTTAATTACATATTGAAAACACAGGCCAAATAATTTTTCAAAGGTTAGTTGTGTGAAGTATTTGTAAAAGAGTGTATACTCAGGCCTAGAACATATTTGTAGACCAGAAAATGCCATCATTGTCTGATCTATACTTTTGAATGTAATATCTGTAGATTATATATTTGCTAGTTGAGTAGAAAAATGGCAGGATCAGTTTCGCTCATATATTTACATATATGTGTACTAGTATGTGAAAAAGTAGAAGTAAATAATCTGCCATTTAGAAAAGTATGTGTGTGAGTGTGTATTTAAACATTATTTAGATATATTGTTATAAAAGAATGGTTCATTTCAACATTCCCTAGTGAGATAAAGCTCATTAGTAATAACATGATAAAGAGATATTATAGATTATTATTATTACTATTATTATTATTAACTTGCTGAGAAAAATCTTCCAGAGTCCCCCCCTTTTATTTGTAATTGTGCAATGATACAACATTGAAGCCAATTTTGTGCCTTATGAAAATGCAGCAATACATATTGTATTATTATTCTTCAAGCTAGATTCATATTTATAGATTATATATTCTTGTATGCTATCCTAAGGCAATGAATTTTCTAGATATGTGCCATTTATTCTAATGTCCTTAGGAGGGTACATTTTATTTGCATGGCCACATCTCTTCTTTATACCATAAGTTTAGTAAAATGGATCAGCTGAAAATGATTGCTGTAAGCTATAGTACATTATTGTTTGTCAAAGGGATCATTGCAGCATGGGAAAAAAGAGGGGATTTGAATTGCATCAGTGCTGTTTGCATTCAATTTTTAAAATAGACGGAATCTTTAACAGAGTTGGAGAGATTAGAGATCTCTCGCTTCAGCTCTTACTCAACAAGTGTCTACAATTCAGCCCACGGAAAGAATAATAAGAAAGCAAACATTGAAATGTCACATTAAAATAGTATGTTGTTCTAGTTGAGTACCCCAGACATGTCTTAGAGAAGAATGGCTTCTATTGTGTATCTGAACACTAGTTTTGTCTTTCACATTAAGATTTATGGTTTATGGATTTGCTCTAAGATAAAAGATGAAGAAGCAGTTCTCACCATGGGAGTCTCTGCTACTTCTTTATCTCTTCCTTTCTCTTATTTTCAGGATATCTCTTTTCATATCAGAAGTCTTACTGAGTGAATTGAAGTATCAGCCTCTGTTATTATAGGCTTTCCTTTTGTTCAGGATAAAATTCAGTGATAACTCCTGCGAGAAGTGATGGACAGGGCGGGGAACAGATTCATGCTGTTAAAAGGATGCAAGAAATAGATGATGAGACTCACCAAGTGTTTGAATCTGTCTCCCACCTCATCTCCCCAAAATATCATTTATAAATAGCATTATAAAGGTATTTTTGCCTTTCTGAAGCAGGACATTTTCTATATCATGACAGATATAAAGTTGAATATCTTCGGTTTGAAACAGATTTGCAAGTCAGCTGGGGTTTAAGCATATGATCTTTGTTAAAGAATGCATACAGGTAGAATATATTTTCAAGTAATTCTCTTTGGTTTGCAGGTACTATTCTGGTGGATAACATGCTGATCAAAGGGACTGCTGGAGGACCAGAGCCAACCATAGAACTTTCTTTAAAGGACAACGTGGATTATTGGGTATTGCTGGATCCTGTTAAACAAATGCTTTTCCTGAACAGCACGGGCAGAGTTCTGGATAGAGATGTTAGTACATTTTTTTTCTTTGTCCCTCTGTTACAACTTAATCATCATTTAAATATCTGCATGTATTTGTTGATATATCAAATTTTTGTTATATAATTTGAGTTTATTTTCTGTGTTCATCAACAAAAACATTTTTTTTAACTCCTTGAAAGAAGAAAAAGAAAGAGGAACCATCTGTGTCTGAGAGAACCATTGTATTCCTCTTCTGACATCCTGGAAGCTTGTCAGACTTCTGAATAAGGAGAGAACAGAGTGCTCAGAATAAAGGGGTGGTAACCTTGGAAAAGCAGGATACGCACAGCCCAATTCATGGCAGAATTTGAGAGTACAACTACATGTTGGCTTGAGGACAGAAACTTTAGTTGAACTACTAACAGGCGGGTGCTCTTCAAGCAGTAAGTGTTCATTGAGAGATGAATGGCAATGTGCTTATAGAGCTGAAAAAAATGAAAAGAAGGTGAGCAGAAGTTTCCTGGCAGTGTCCCAGTCCAGTTGCTCTCAGGTAGTATGACCTAAGTAGTTAGGTATTAATAATACCTAAATAACCAAAGTTAAATGTCTTCTTTCTGAAAAAGTTAAAAAACTTGAGTAGATTTAAGTAGCTCAGTAATGTAACTTTAGTCTCACTTATTTGCATTCTAGTCTTGAGTGCAGAGAAAAGTGTGTATATGTATGTGTGTGGGTGTTATAACCAGTAATTGTACAGGACCTTGGGAAAACTTGAGAAGTACATCTAAACATGCCAACTCCCAAATTTCCACTTTATAAAATCGAAATGTCAGATATTCAACCTAGGGAACCTGAATCATATCACCACAGTGTTCGGGATTTATGATTCACTTTAAATATGTGTGAAGTAGATGATCCCTAATCTATTTCATATCTAAAATTCAGAGTCTTTAAGAGCTTTGTGTTGAGGTGGGCAGTAATAGGACTCTCCCACCAGCATGGGCTGCCCTGCACACTTGGGGAGGCCCATAATTCAGCTGACTGAGCAGTGGGGACAGATGTGAGAGGAGGATATCAGTGGAGAACAGGAATGAGTCTGTTGGCTCAACCTAGGGGGGAAAAAGTCATCCTTGATGCTGTTCCCATCTCCATCATTGCCCTCACTCACTATGTCGTTTCATCATGGCAACATTTTTCACACCCCACAATTTACAGTTTTGTCTGGGTGGTTAAGAAGGCGTAAAACGGAATAAGGACAGTTGTTATCTTAGAATTTATCTTGCCTTATCTTAAGTTATCTTATAATAAGTCTTGCTTTTATGAAAGCAATTTGGATAACGGCACAAACTGGCAAGGTGCAAGAGTCTCCCCAAGCTGTGTTACTCACAGGCATCCTTCTTTTTTTAAATTACATCATACTATATTATATTACACCTGGTTTCAGGTGTACAGCATTATAGTTCAAAATCTGTTTACACTACAGAGTGATCACCACCACAAGTCTAGTTATCATCCATCATCGTATGGTTGACCCCCTTTACTTGTTTTTCCCACTCCCCACAAGGCATCCTTTACTGGCTTTAAGTAGGAATACTCATATCCAAGTCATATGAATTTTATAATGTAACATGTTTGGAGAATTATAGAATATTTATCTATTTTAGGCCACTGTCATTTTATATTTTGTTTCCTTTTTTAAAATCACCTATGATTATGATAATTTACTTGTTTACTGGTAAATTACTTTCTTTTTGGAATCAGTTTTTTTTCTCAATTTGATATTAAAAAGCATAAGTTCTAGGTCTGATTTATGAGTCAAAGGAAAAGATAACCTTCAGTATTCATAAAATGCATTCCGTGTCTCCAACCTACAACATTGTTTTAATTACCAAAAATCATCTTCACTTTTTAAGATACTTATCTGTTTCCTTGGTATTATTGTTTTTTAATTTCTGATAAGGGCAGCATTTATTGGACATTGGGCAAACTGGAATAGTATCATGGGAATACACTTAAAAATTGATTTGACCTGAAAGAAATAATTACAAAAATGTGCACACGTATCATTTAAAGAACCATCCAGGCTTTTTTTTTTAAGACAATAATCAAAAATAATTTCCTTTCCATTTAAAATGTTCTTTTGGATTAGAAATGCTATGGTTAAGTTAAACTTGAAAAGATGTTTTACAAATTAAAGTGTTGTCATTGGACACCTACCTGAAATTAGCTAAAGATGCTGGAGAATAGGACACCTAAAGAATATTAAATGTTAAATGAATATGGCAGAGGGAAATCTGTAAAGAAAAAGAAAACAAAAGAAAACAAAAATATGCTTACATATTTGCAATGTATTTACCAATTGGCAAATCAACTTATTGAAATAATGACAAGATAGTAAATAAAAGATGTTCTAAACATTTATCTAATTATTTAGATAATTTATTTATAATTATATATAATTATCTAGATAAATATACAATTATTTATCTAAGTGAATTCAAGCCTGTATAGTTAAAGAACGTCATGACAAAGATCTAAGTTTGCCATTTTGTACAAGTACTCTTACAGGGTGGTGGGACTTACAAAACCGGAATTAAAATAGACACAGGATTTGGGCCGGGCCTTCTATGAGTAGGGGCACTTTGCAGCTTTTTTTTTTTTTTCCAAATAGAATTTGTGACCATGAAGGAGTGACAGATAAATAATAAGACGTTATGCCTTTATTTTCTTTCCTGGCAGCATTAGTTGAGAAAGGTTGATGAGGAAAATGCTTTCAGTTCAGGGTAAAAAATAATAATGTTAATTAAGAATGCCCTCAATCCAGAAATTGAAAGTGTGAGATTAAATGGTTTCTGTTACAAAATTAAGGTGGTGGAGCCCTCACTGACAGAGAAATCAGGAAGAAGAGAGGAAAAGCCAGATAGTAATACCAAATGTAAGATCAAGGCAAGATTAACTAGATAGAGCACGTATTTTTAATACAGTATCGTTTAAAGTTAGCTGAGTATAGATGCTTTACAGAATTATTGAATGTTAGAGCTGAAAGGAAACAAAGTTTTGCTAATTCAGTATTTTCTTTCATAAACTGTGCAGTAGATTTAGAGATAAATATATAGGTAAAGGGCCAGTCTTTAAAATTTAGCACATGTCTATAGTAACATGAGAAAAATGAAACAAAATAAAACAGGAGTGATTTTTTCCCCCAAAGTTAAGTGTATTCATTTTATTCTGATATCATCCCCTTTTCACATTTTTAGATTATTTGTTTTAGTTCTGTGAAAAATGCCATGATTATTTTGATAGGGATTGTGTCGAATCTGTAGATTGCTTTAGATAGTATGGGCATTTTAACAATATTAATTATTCCAGTCCACAAAAAAGGTATATCTTTCCTTTTATTTGTGTCATCTTCCATTTCTTTCATCAACATCTTAGAGTTCTCAGAGTACAGATCTTTCATCTCCTTGGTTAAATTTATTCCTAGGTATTTATTCTGTTTAATGCAGTTGTAAGTAGGATCGTTTACTTGATTTCTCTTTCTGATAGTTCATTATTAATGTATAGAAATGCAACAGTGTTCTGTATATTAAATTTGTTGTATCCTGAAACTGTACTGAATTTATTTATTAGTTATAGTAATTTTTTTGTGAAGTCTTTAGTGTTTTCTACATATAGTATTATGTCATCTGCAAATAGTGACAGTTTTACTTCTTCCCTTCCAATTTGGATATCTTTTATTTATTTTATCTCGTCTAATTGCTGGCACTAGGACTTCCAATACTATGTTGAACAAAAGTGGTGAGAGTAGCATCCTTGTCTTATTCTTTTTTTTTTTTTTTTTTTTGCGGTACGCGAGCCTCCCACTTGCTGTGGCCTCTCCCTTTGCGGAGCACAGACTCCGGACGCGCAGGCCCAGCGGCCATGGCTCACAGGCCCAGCCGCTCCGAGGCACGTGGGATCCTCCCGGACCGGGTCACGAACCCGCCTCCCCTGCATCGACAGGCGGACTCTCAACCACTGCGCCACCAGGGAAGCCCCCTTGTCTTATTCTTGATCTTAGAGGAAAAGCTTTCAGCTTTTCACCATTGGGTATGATGTTAGCTGTGAGTTTGTCATAAATGGCCATTATTGAACAGGCTGGCTCAGGCTGTGGCCGCGGCAAGTTGCATCATTTTCCAGTCTGTCCGTGAATGTCGCCACCTGAGACAGAGCCAGGATGTTTGGGATGCTGAGCAGCAGCTTTGAGGATGATCCCTTCTTCTCTGATTCGTTCATGGCACACTGAGAAAGTATGCGACAGATGATGAGAAATTTTTCTGAACCTTTTGGAAGAGACATGTTCAACATCTCTGATGGTAGAGGAAGAGCTTGTAACCGTATGGGATATGAGGATGGAGAAAACTCCTTGACTTGTACAGATGTCAACCCTCTTCAGTCAATGGACCAAATAATGTTAAATATACGAAACAGTATGCAGGAATTACAAAGAAACTTTGGTCACTTTTCAATGGATCCAAATGGACATTTGTTTAGTTCTTCCTCAGTTATGACTTATTCCAAAGTAGGAGATGAACAACCAAAGATTTTCCAGACCTCAACTCAAACTCGCAGGGCTCCAGGAGGAATAAAAGAAAGTAGGAGGGCACTGAGAGATTCTTGAGAGTGGACTAGAAAAAATGGCTGTTGGTCATCACCTTCATGACCAAACTCATGTCATTAAAAAGTCAAAGAATAGGGCTTCCCTGGTGATGCAGTGGTTGAGAGTCCGCCTGCCGATGCAGGGGACACGGGTTTGTGCCCCGGTCCGGGAAGATCCCACATGCCACTGAGCAGCTGGGCCCGTGAGCCATGGCCGCTGAGCCTGCGTGTCCGGAGCCTGTGCTCTGCAACGGGAGAGGCCACAACAGTGAGAGGACAGTGTACCGCAAAAAAAAAAAAAAAAAAAAGAAAAAGTCAAAGAACAGCAAGACTGGAGATAAAGAGGTCAATCAAGAGTTCATCCATATGAATGAAAGTGATGTTCATGCTTTTGATGATGAGTGGCAAAATGAGATTCTGAAGGGGACCAAGGGGACACTGGTGCAATCTAGAAAACTCTAGGATGTGAAGCATTGGTCATGAGAATTCAGGATCCCAAGAACTTAAAAGAAGGGAGAAATTTCATCTAAGTCCAGCCATTGAACGTGGGAGAAGATCAAATGTTTCTGTGGACAAACTCAACATCAAAGGATCACCTGTGAAAATCAACAAAAAATAAATAGCATTGCATTTGATTTGTTTAGTTTTGGTTGTTTGAACAGAGAAAGTAATGGTGCATAGTAATACATGTAAGACCAATCGCTTGTTGTTAAATCAATACTATGTTCTTAGCAAAAAAAAAAAAAATTGGCCATTGTGTTGAGCTATAGTACCAATCTACCAACTTTGTTGAGAGTCTTTTTTTTTTAATCATGAATGGATGTTGAATTTTGTCAAATCCTTTTTTTGTATCTATTGCGATGATCATATGATTTTTATCCTTCATTTGGTAATATGGTGTATAATTTGGATTGATTTGCAAATATTGAACCATCCTTGCATCCCTGGAATAAATCCCACTTGATCATGATGTATGAACCTTTTAATATATTGTTGAATTCAGTTTGCTAATATTTTGTTAAGAATTTTTGCATCTATGTTCATCAGGAATATTGGCCTCTAATTTTCTCTTTTTATAATGTCTTTGTCTGGTTTTGATATCAAGGTAATGCTGGCCTCATAGAATGAGTTTGGAAGCATTCCTTTCATTTGTATTTTGTCTTGGAATAGTTTGAGAAGGATAGGTATTAACTCTTTAAATGTTTGGTAGAATTCCCTTGTGAAGCTTTCTGGTTCTATACTTTTGTTTGTTGGGAGTTTATTGATTATTCGTTTAATTTCATCACTAGTAATTTGTCTGTTCATATTTTCTATTTCTTCCGTATTCAGTCTTGGAAGATTATATGTTTCTAATTTGTTTATGTCTTCTAGGTTGTCCAGTTTTTGACATAAACTTATCTATAGTAGTCTCTTATCATTGTTTGTATTTCTATGATATTAGTTGTAAATTCTCCTCTTTCATTTCTAATTTACTTTATTTGGGCCCTCTCTCTTTTTCTCTTGATGAGTCTGGCTAAAGATTAATTTTGGTTTTCTTTTAAAAAAACAGCTCTTAGTTTCATTATTCTTTCTATTGCCCTTTAGTCTCTATTTCATTTATTTCCACTCTGATCTCTATCATTTCCTTTCGTCTAATAATTTTGGGCTTTGTTCTTTTTCTGATTCCTTTAGGTGTAAAACTAGGTTGTTTATTTGATATTTTTCTGTATCAATATAAATTTCCCTCTTAGAACTGTTTTTATTGTGTTCCATAGATTTTGGAAAGTTGTGTTTATATTTTCATTCTTCTCAAGGTATTTTTTTAAATTTCCTCTTTGATTTCTTTGTTCACCTATTGCTTATTTTTTTAGTACCATGTTGTTGTCTCCACATGCTTGTATTTTCTGCAGTTTTCTTCCTGTAATTGATTTCTAGTTTCATACAGTTGTTGTGGGAAAATAACTCAATATGATTTCAGTAATATTAAATTTATTGAGACTTGTTTTTTGGCTAGCATGTGATCTATTATGGGGAATGTTCCATGTGGACTTTAAAAGAATAGGTAATTCTGCTCCTCTGGATGGGGTGTTCTATTGCTACCTATCTAGCTCCTCTGGATGGGATGTTCTATTGCTACCTATCTAGTCCATGTGATACAATGTGTCATTTAAGGTCAATGTTTCCTTTTTGCATTTCTGTCTGGATGATATCCATTTGATATAAGTGGGGAATTAAAGTCCTCTACTATTATTGTATTAGTGTTAATTTATCTATTTATGCCTTTTAATATTTGCTTTATATATTTAGGCACTCTTAGGTATATATATGTTTAAAAATGTTATATCTTATTTAGTTGACCTCTTTATCATCATGTAATGCCTTTGTCTTTTGTTATACTCTTTGTTTTAAAGTCTATTAATTTAAAGTCTATAATTATTGTCTCATGAGCAATATTCTCTATTCACTATTGGACATAGGATAATAGTGGTCACAATAAAATCAATAATTCAAATTGCAATAAAAAATATAATTCTGGCACAGTCCTGTTATACTTATCTCAAAACTCTGGGCAAACTTCTAAAAGATTTGAATACTGAAAAATTGTGTTCATAACAATCCCAACATTTTAAAAAAATTATGGAAGTATAGTATAGTTGATTTACAATGTTGTGTTAATTTCTGTTGTACAGCAAAGTGACTCAGTTATACATATATATATTCTTTTTCATATACTTTTCCATTCTGGTTTATCACAGGATATTGAATATAGTTCCCTGTGCTATACAGTCAAACCTCGTTGTTTATCCATCCTTTATATACTAGTTTGCATCTGCTAATCCCAAGCTCCCAATCCTTCCCTCCACCACCCCTCTCTCCTTTGGCAACCACAAGTCTGTTCTCTATGTCTGTGAGTCTGTTTCTGTTTCATAGATATGTTCATTTTTGTTGTACTTAGATTCCACATATAAGTGATATCATATGGTATTTGTCTTTCTCTTTCTGACTTACTTTACTTAGTATGATAATTTCTGGGTCCATCCATGTTGCTGCAAATGACATTGTTTCATTCTTTTTAATGGCTGAATAATATTCCAGTGTGTGTGTGTGCGTGCGTGTGTGTGTACACACACGCATACACACACACACACAGCATCTTTATCCATTTATCTGTCGATGGACATTTAGGTTGTTTCCATGTCTAGGCTATTGTATATAGTGCTGCTATGAAAATAGGGGTGCATGAATATTTTAGAATTATAGTTTTGTCTGGATATATGCCTAGGAGTGGGATTGCTAAATCATATGGCAACTCTATTTTTAGTTTTTTGAGGAACCCTCTATACACTTTTCCATAATGGCTGCACCAATTTACATTCCCATCAACAGTGTAAGAGGGTTCCCTTTTTTCCACACCCTCTCCAACATTTATTATTTGTAGACTTTTTAATGATACCTGTTCTGACCAGTGTGAGGTGGTACCTCATTGTAGTTTTTGTTTGCATTTCTCTAATAATTAGTGATGCTGAGCATCTTTTTATGTGTCTGTTGGCCATCTGGGTGTCTTCTTTGGAGAAATGTCTATTTAGTCTTCTGCCCATTTTTCAATTGAGTTGTTTGTTTTTTTGTTGTTGAGTTGTATGATTTGTTTGTATATTTTGGAAATTAAGCCCTTGTCTGTCACATTATTTGCAAATATTTTCTCCCGGTCTGTAGGTTGCCTTTTAATTTTGTTTATGGTTTCCCTTGCTGTACAGAAGCTTGCAAGTTTGATTAGATCCCATCTGTTTATTTTTGCTTTTATTTCTATTGCCTTGGGAGACTGACCTAAGAAAACATTGGTACAGTTTATGTCAGAGAATGTTTTGCCTATGTTCTCTTCTAGGAGTTTTATAGTGTCATGTCTTATATTTAAGTCTTTAAGCCATTTTCAGTTTATTTTTCTGTATGGTGTGACGGTGTGTTCTACCTTCATTGATTTACATGTGGCTGTCCAACTTTCCCAACACCACTTGCTAAAGAGACTCTTTTCCCCATTTTATATTCTTGCCTTCTTTGTTGAAGATGAATTGTCCATAGGTGTATGGGTTTATTTCTGGTCTGTCTGTTCTGTTCCATTGATCCATATGTCTGTTTTTGTGTCAATACCATGCTGTTTTGATTATTGAAGCTTGGTAGTATTGTCTGAAGTCTGGGGGGGTTATGCCTCCTGCTTTGTTCTTTTTCCTAAGAATTGCTTTGGCAATTCTGGGGCATTTATGATTCCATATTAAATTTAGGATAGTTTGTTCCAGTTCTGTGAAAAATGTCATGGGTAATTTCATAGGGATCACAATAAACCTGTAGATTGCTTTGGGTAGTATGGCCATTTTAACTATATTAATTCTTAGAATTCAAGAGCATGGAACATGCTGAATATCTTAACATCTCTTCTTTTGGATTTTAAATTGGTAAATGCACAAAGAGCTTTGACTTCTATTTCCAGGCCAATATCCATTTAACTACTAAGTTTTGTACTTTTATCTCCACAGTATGTCTTGCATTTGCATCCATCAGCATAACTCCAGGACAGCCCCTCTTAGTTCTCACTTGACTTTGGAAAAATCTCCTAATAGTTCTCCTTACTATATTTCACGATTCAACCTTCTCCAGTTTTAGTGTCTCAAAGCACAGTTATGACCTTATTGGTAGATGAATTCTCAGTGCAAACTGTCCCTTGAGGTTTCCTAGATTCAACCTGCAGCCTATCTCTTTTCCTTTTATTTAGAAACATATATTCTCTAATCTAGGAAAACTGAACTAATTGCTGTTCCCTCAACATAATCTAACTTTTTCTTATCATGCCTACCCTGATACTCTTTTGAACCTATACTTTGAAATTACCTTTATCCATTACCATCAGTTAAATGTTATCTACTACCAAAACATGTCTTAAATTTCTACTCTCTACATAAAATATTTCCTAATAGTAACACTGGTACATAATTTCTTACTCCAAACTCCTAAGCCTTCAAAACTCTTTTTTTTTTTTTTTTTTTTTTGGGTGTGCCATGCAGTTTGTAGGATCTTAGTTCTCCAACCAGGGATTGAATTCAGGCCCCAGCAGTGAAGGCACCAAGTCCTAACCACTGGACTGCCAGGGAATTCCTTCAGAACTCTTTTTTGACTCACATTGTAGTTATCTATATTCATCTCATATCAGTTTTACAGGATTTGCTTAATGTAAAAGGACTGTGTCATATTAATCCCAAACCATGTTGAACTTTGCATAAAATAAGTACAATTAAATAAACTTAGTGTCCTTAATAACTGATTGTGAAAAACCTACACATTTCTAAATATTACATATACCTAACAATATTTTCAAATCCGTACTTTCTTCTTTAGGCAACTTCTTTAAATATACCATTTATTTTGAAAGCTTAATTTATGAAGTACACTTATAACTCTGGCCAGCCATTTATGTTAACTTTTGTTTCATTGTTTAAAAAGTATTTCTACAACATACTGGGTCTTATTTCTTTTCACTGTCCTCCAGTTTATTTTTAAAGTAATGAAGACTTTTTATTTTGTAAAAATAGTATTTATATAGGAAGAAAAATCATGATAAAAAACTCCCATTCCTGTGAGGAGTGAATAACATTTGCCTTTGCTTTATGAAAAATAAAATCAGTTCTTATTCAGGTTTGCTAAACATTTACTTATTAAGCAATCCAAATAATGTATCTTCTAGAAAAAACTCAGTTCTCCTTAGACTGAATATGTATGCTATAATCTACACTGTTCGCATCAATAAATTATTTATAAAAGCTTCACTTTGCATGTTGCAACTTAAGTGATTGAAAAATGTAATAAATGTTTTTCAAATTAAAAAATTCATACATATTTATTGGAAAAAAATTCTTCACCTACTTTTTACTCTTGGCCTTACTTTTCAAAGATAACTTTCATCAACTGTTGGTACATATCATTCCTGAACTTTATCTATGTATGTCAAAATGTATTCACACATGTGTACTAATATACAGATATGCAAATATACATTCAGAGTACTATGCTGAACAATTGTTTTTAAATTTGGACAATAGTTTGCATGTCTAGGTATATATGAATGGTAATCACCCTAATAATTACCCCCAAACAGTTTATACACAGCATTTTTTTTTCTGATTTGTTTCATGAATGAAGCAATTTAAGAGAATCAGAGAAAGAATTGCCATGACTTATTTTTGCCACCCAGTTATTAAAAATAAACCAAAACTTCCCTAACACATTCCTAAGCATTTTAGATTCCCTAAACTCTCACTAATAGACTTGGTGGAACTGTCTTTGGTATATTTATGACCTTGTTACAGAGCAGAATAGATTCTATTCCAACGTGAGATTACAGTGAATGCTGTATATTAGCCACAGGGAATTCTTGCCTTCATCATGATCCATTATGGTTGGAATTTATTGCAAGCTAAGTTCTATCCATGCTACCAACAGTTGCATAGGGGACTAAAGTTGACAGTGACAAGAGTTCCAGGTGACCTGGTTATATCTAATCTATGGGCACTTAGTGCGAGTAAGTGGCGCTGAGTCGCAGCACACTACATCTGATCCTCTACTTACAAAGGTTGTGACCTTTCTGTCCCATGCTAACACTTATTATAGAATTAGAAGTTGATATGGAATGGTTTTATAGGTCTCTCTCACAATATTTATAAGATAAATAACTTTAGAAGAACATAAATTGTCACCTGATCGTCTTCTGAGAGGTGTGCCAAGGGCTAATAGTAGAAGTATTTATTGTTTTTTACTTTACAATTGAAATATGCAGTACTTAAAAAGCCTATTAAAGCAAAGACTTTAAAACTGGTAGTAAAAAATGGAGGTCATATAATTTAAATTCTTTCCAGAATATTTCTAAGACCTAGTCTTTTTAAGTTATATTTTAGTCTCAAGCTTGCAGATTTTCAGTGATGGGGCTTAATTTTTTGGATAGTCCATTCTATTCTGACCCACTTTGGATTAATAGAAAATCTCGACTTATATTGAAAACATATGCTTTGTAATACTTTTTATTTATTGTTCTTATTTCTATACTCTGAGACTACAATGAATAAACTAATTTATCTTTTCATAACAACCATTCAGATGTCTGATGAATCTTGTGATTTTTAGTTTAAACATCTCAAATTTTATCACACATTCTCAGGATGATTAGACTTCACTTCCAATTTGGCCATAAAATGGTGCTTATTGTAATCCACCTATCTCTTCATCTATTATTAATGCATATGAAGTAGTTTGTATTATTATTCTAGTAGTCCATTTACAGTGTTGGCATGTAAACTCATCTTTACATGCCAACTCAAAATTTTTTAAAACTCAAAAGTTTACAATTATATTTTCATATTAATGTTTGTAGCCACTTATTACTATATTTGGGCAATTAACTTTTTTTCTAATACAAATAAGATTATTTAAATTTATTATTGTAGAAGTGTAGATTTTTGATACTTATTATTCTGATAAAATTATTTTGAACCTTGTCTTTTATCATTAAATGTAGTATATATCCTTCTGAACTTTGTAGCATTCACAGATTTTACACACATGGCTTTAATACATTTATATATGTCAGTGATTAAAAGTGAATTGGGGCAGACATTAGAACTCAGATCTGTATGGTACTTCACTAGAGACCTTCCTCCATATGATAATGATGCTTCAAGTTATTCTTTCTAGATACAATTATTCAGCCAGGTACAATACAATTTGATTGCATTTCTCTTTATTGGCCATAAAAATATCTTGATATTAAACAATGTTTTCTTCAGGTTAGGTATAGTTTCTACAACATTCTACTCATTAGAAATGTGACATTTTTAATGAACCTACCCTAAGTTCCAGTAATCATTGCTATATCTTTAAATTGGTTTTAATCCAAATATTTAATAATTTGTTTTATAATTCAAGATTGTCAGTAGTTTTTTTTAGATTCATGTTTTTTTACTTTTTTGGATATTTAGCTTTTTATAAGTAAAAAATAATTTACATCTGTTATGTGTTAATATGTGCCTAGCACATGGTAAGCTCATATAATACTTATGATGATTATGTCATGTCAGTGTTTAGTATTATCCCCATTTTTAGAAGTGAATAAACTAAGCACAGAGAGAGTTTGCATCTAGATCATACAATTAGTAGGTTATGGAACTAAGGCTAGAAGCACAGCAGTACAACTCGGGTAGTACTCAGTCATCTGTTCTAGACACAGTGCTAGTTACTGGGTAGAGAGATTTAGTTATGACCAAAATAACACCCCAGGCTTTATGAAGCTTCCAGTATAGTAAAGGGAGACAAACTCAAACAAATATATAAAATGTGTAATATGCCATGTGATGCATGAGAAATGTAGTAAAAACAGTAAATAAATAGGGGGAAAGTTGAAAGGACAGAGCAGACTGGAGGCATGGCATTCTAAACAGGGTGGTCAGAATAGATCATACTGATAGAATTATATGTAAAGAAAATTTTATAAACTCAAAAATATTTTAAAAATCACAAAGAAATATTCTGTGGTGTTAAACACTTTAACTCTAGAGTCAGAGATGTGTGTATCCCACTTCTGCAAGCCCTTCATCGTAGCACCTGAGTAATAAATGCCCCCTTGATGACAATTCTCCCCTTACAAGAATTTATCATAAAAAATAATTAAAGTTAGCACATATTTATGTACAGTATGTTTACCAAGATATAAACATTTTGCTTGTAATGACAAAAATTGACAATAATAAACATCTCATTATAAGTTTTTACTTAGACCAACTATGCTATAGACTTATGATGGAATACAAAATATAGCTTCATAGTAGTATACATCAAAGTGCTATAGAAAATCTGTATTTGCAAACATGGGATGATATTCACGTGTGTGTGTGTGTGTGTGTGTGTGTGTATGTGTGTATAAAACAGATGTATATTTGGAAAGAGGGAAAGATTAGCAAAATAAACATCTAACTGTATAGAATTAGGAAGTTTGATTGGGTTGTGAATGGATTCTCTTCTTTTGGTTATCTATATTTTAGTTTTTATCAGATATGAATGTTTAATATTTTAGCAAAAATATAGATTTAAACAAATGATATACCATGTTATACAGTCTCTCTATCCTATGTATATTATCATTAATACATTGTTTTTATAAATTAGAAGTTTATGTCATTGCTTCTTTGACTTTTGGAAGGACAAAATTTGTGGCATCCCATCAAATATCAGACATTAATTTTGTGATTGTGTTCGTCACCAGTTTTCTAATTATGAACATAATACTACCTCAGACCCTATATTTTGAAAATTAAGCAATGAAATAATCATGATTGTCTTCACTTTTCCTTAAAATAAGGCAAAATGGATCAATTTTTATAGATTACTATCATTTAAAAGTGAATAAACATAGAAAATTTTATTAAACAAATACTTTGACAGTAATGAGATGCTTCAGTTTCAATTATTTTTTTAAAAAGATGCAATTTCTGTGTTGCAGCCTCCAATGAACATACACTCCATCGTGGTACAGGTTCAGTGCATCAACAAAAAAGTGGGTACTGTTATCTACCATGAAGTTCGAATCGTGGTGAGAGACAGAAATGACAACTCACCCACATTCAAGCATGAAAGCTACTACGCCACAGTGAATGAGGTCAGTTTCTATCCACTACTCTCTGCTTCCTTTTTATTGATATATGTAATTGACTGTATATTTTAAATATTTTGAAATTATTCCTCTATAGTAACAATCTTAACTGTTTAAAAATATCAAGAAAACATTTTAAAAAATAGTGCTTTAGAAGAAATAAGGTCTGAGTGACTTCTGATACAATTTCAGGAATTCACTTTACTACAGGAAAAAAATTGCTTTATTTATAATAATGGCCAAAATGTTGGCATTTTTTAATCATCTTCAACAACTTAATGCCTGAATCTAAATACATACACGCTTACTGAGGCTCAATGGGTGCTATTTATTCTCATTGTAAAATGAGACAGATTTTTGTTTTGTATCTCTGAGGTGGTAGCAGTAATTCAATACTAGAAGAAAATATGTATTTGAGATTTTATTAATTTAAAGTTATTTTCTCAATTTTAAAATCAAGTTCTGGCATATTAAAAATATTTTAATATAAATCAAAGCTAAACTCTTATAAGAAAATCCTTATCAAACTATTTAAAAATATTTTTAAAGTAGTATTATTGCTTTTATTAGAACATGCTTTTTTGTTGTTTCTTGTTTTACTTTGTTTTGTTTTCCCTTTGAACCAAAATCCATGGGCCAAGAACACTTTTTATGTTATTTTTTAAAAATAGTGCTTACTCTATTAATTTTTTGTAGAAAAAATATAAAATATTATAAAAAATTATAAAATATTTCTGAAGTATCTCTAATATCATCTATTATGTGTACTTTAGACACAAAAAATGAACTATATTTTTAATAGCCTAAACTTTAGCAAATCATCTTTACCTCCATGTCTTTTTTTTTTATTTTAAAATATGTACCTACTTTATAGGAGGAAGTCAGTATAATTTGGGTATTAAACACAGCATTGGGCCTATAAATTCTACATGCTTTTTGAAATTATTTAAAATGTATCTTATTTACCTCAACATTCTTCTATTCACTAAAAATTGAAGAAATTATGTTTCCTGTAATCTGAGACTTTCTAGATTGTATTACTAAAAACAAAATAATAAATAAAAGAAATAAAAGCTTTTTAAAGTTTAACAGGCGAAATTACTTGTTAGTTAATGCTCGACCTTTTTGAGCTAACTTTTACTTAATAGGCTTCTGCTAAAACAGACAAATGCTAATTAATGTAATTAATCATGTTACATGATTAATTATTTTAGCATCTAAAGCATACTTTTTGAATGAGATTTTGCTTTTTTTGTTTGAGTGCTAGCTTTGAGTATAAACTAATAGATGAGTTATCTTAGGCAACATATCTAATTTTAAAATTCATTCCTGTACCATGTTTAACTGTTGTTGGATGCATGTCTTTAGTTCATTTTTCATAAAGAAATGTATAATGTTCAATTTGAATTCAAAGTATCCTATGTAATTTGACTACTTCCACTCCCCCTCCAATTTTTTTCAGCACCTTGCTAAAAACTAACCTTTTCAAATACTATTTTAATTGTGTCACTCTCCTATTCAAAAATTGTGTAATTTCTCATTATTATCAGGAAAAATGTCATCTATCTCCACTGGCTGATTTTCAAACCCTTCCATAATCTGACCTTTTGTCAATGTATTCTTAACTTCAATTGCTCTCTGATACTGCCTCATTCTGTTCAGATTAACTTCCTCATGTCTTACAAATATATTCATTTCTTTGGCTTTGCTCACACTGTTCAGTTTACTTAGAATGGAATCTTCCCTACCTTGCAAGTCTCCAAGTTTTATTCATCTTTTAAAATTTAACACATGATCTATTTCCATTTCTTATTTCTATACTCATCCCCAGCTATACACATTGATCAATCTTCAGTTTCTCCAAACTCTAAACCCCTATGTCATCTGGATAAATGTTAGAGTGATACAATTTATATAAACATTAAACATTTTATCTTAAACATTATTTGTAGAGGCAAGATTTCTTTACAAAGCTGCCTAATTATGATTTTCTCTCAATGCATTTCCTAAAGACAACCGAGGCAATCCTATCCCACTGTTACTGTGGTCATATATTCTATGGTTTGATTATGTAGAATGTGTGTAATTGATGATATTTTCCTCCATTGATTTTGCTCATACTCTCTCATATCTATTTTCTTGTAAAGAGTCCAAAGTTTATTTAAACATCAAAACATAATTATAAGAAAAAATGAAATTTAGCTATTTTTCTCATCCTTCATTTATCTGAGTAGTTCTTAGTTTAATTGGCTTGAATGGGTTTATCTTTATATCTATATCTCTCCACTGGGAAAATACATTGCAATTTTATATATACCCATATGTATATATGTGTATGTATATATGTATGTGTGTGTGTATATATACTATGTCTGTGTGTGTGTGTAGTGTGTATATATATATACACAATGCAACTACAGTGCTGCCTGTAAAATAAAATTAAGTAAAATACATTTTACTCTGTGCAAGATTGCAAGATATTTTCCATGCTATTTCTTCTTTTAGTATAAGGCATGCAGTTAATGCAGTTAAGACTAGAAAGATCTAAATGCTTTTCCAAAAAAAAAAAAATCATTCAGAGTTTAAGAGATTGTTGGTGTCAAAATATTTTACACTTCATCAGAATGCAAAAGATAGGTACAAAGTCATCATCACAGATTTATAAAAGAAGCTTCTAAAATTAAAGTCCTGATTAGTCACTCTCCTTATTAACTGTGAGAAAACCAAGACCTGGAGCAGCACATGAATTGGCTACCAAGGTTTAAAATTCTTTGTTTGTGAGACATAAAGCATTGCAAGTATTTTTTTTCTCTCTGGGTAATTGGAGACTCTCAATTAGTTTTGGATAATTGTATCATTAAGTAATTAGTCTTGTTGGTTCGAAGAACAAATTGCAAAGTCTAATTGCTGCTGATTATTCTTAAGTAATTTTTGGAAGATAAATATTTTCTGGCAGTGATGTCTTTGATAACACATGCATCCCATTTCAAAAAATTCCTTTTGACATAATAAAAAGTAAACAAGGACAAGTCAAGGCAGACGTAGTGTTTTCTTGCGCCTGTGAAGAATTAATCTCAGGATAATATAGAGGTTATATTTGTCCTGGTCTTTAATGATCTCATTACAGATGGGCAGTTTTTTTAGTCAATATTAATTTGTTCTTTTGGTCACCTTGAATATCACACTAAATGTACTTTGCTGCTGTGACATGATGTGATTTATTGGAGATAATTTGTTGGCACTTTCTGAAAGAATGTTTCCTTGCATTTCTCTTGACAGGTACATGGTTTACAGTCAGAAAGAAAGAGAGAAAGAAAGGAAGGAAGGGAGGAGAAGGAACCATATATTGTGTAGTAATGTAGTATTTACTGTTGAAAAAATTTGCATGTAAGTGGACCTGTACCATTCAAACGTCAAGGGTATATATATAAATTCTGAACTCTATTTCTTTGTTCCTGGAAACTTGGGGAAATAGAGTTCAGATGTAATTATAAGGTTGGACTCAAGGAAATTGCCAATGTTCAACTATTTTTGATGTATAAAAATGGCAATTGAATAATATTCTATAAATAAAAAAGGTGTCTTAAATAAAATTTCATGCCACTGTATTATGGTAATGTTTCTATTTTGGCCTAATCAAAAATATATACTTCATGTCTGTTTTCAGCACTGTTGTCTCCTGATGGTGTTTTGAATTTATGTGGTGAACTGTTTCTACTATCACTTAAGTTTTGTTTAACTTAGACCTTATTTTCATGGATTGCTACTGACTTAAATATAAGGAGTTCTGTATAACAAGCTTAAATTAAGAAAGGATTAGGGCTTCCCTGGTGGCGCAGTGGTTGAGAGTCTGCCTGCCGATGCAGGGGACACGGGTTCGTGTCCCGGTCCGGGAAGATCCCACATACCGTGGAGCGGCTGCGCCCATCAGCCATGGTCACTGAGCCTGTGCGTCCGGAGCCTGTGCTGCGCAACGGGAGAGGCCACAACAGTGAGGGGCCCGCGTACCGCAAAAAAAAAAAAAAGAAAGGATTGAATGGAAGGAGAAGAAACTGAAGAACAAGTTGGGGTCATATCCTGAAAGGCACCATCAGTTATAAAGAGGAGCTTTAGGCAATAAGGGACCAGTAAATGGCTTAGAATATAAGTGCATTCAGATTTGCCAATTTATGATATCATTCCCACAGCTGGATGGAGAATTTTTTGAAGAGGTGAGCTGAAAAGAGATGCAAGGTAAAAATCTTGAACTGAATAAAAATGGAAAAAGAGGGTGTAGGAAGGCTATTAGGTGGATAAATTAATGAGAAAAGATGACCTGTTAATTGCAGAGGGTAAAGGAGAAAAGTGTAGACACTATATATTGTTTAGATTACCTTTGAGGTTCTGGCTTAAAATATAGCAGGATCCTACTGAGAGAATATATTAGAGAAGAACACTTTTGGGAAGATTTGCAATCTGAGGAGAATATCAGTTGTTGCAACCCAGCAAGGAATGTCTTTAGATCTCGAATAGTCCATGTCGAATAGACATAAAGATTTGTGAACCACAGTGAGTAAATTAAGATTGCCGAAGTGAGGTGTTTTGCTTTGTTTGTTTGTTTTTGATTTTGCAGAATATGACAGATAGTAGGTATCAATAAAAATCAAAGTAGTATGAGAATGAGGGGGTATTGATGCAAAAGATATATATATATATATCTTGTTTTAAGTATATAACTTTACATGATATGTATGTATATCTTTATATATCATGTAAAGATATATACTTAAAACATAAGAACAGATATATACTTAAAACATAAGAACACTAATTATAAACCAGGAGATAACCAACAAATACAGTCTAATGTTTTTGTTGCCTAGAACATGAATGAAATAATGAATAATATACATATTAATCAAACAAAATAAAGAAAGGGAACAAACAAAACAGAACATAGAATAGGTAGGAAAAATATGAACACTTACTAAGAGTGTTCAAAATAAAAGTATTCATCTTGTACAAAAATTACATTAAAAGTAAAGGGGAAAATACTCAAATTGAAAAACAAAGTTTTCAGACTAGATTAAAAAATAATGTCAAGGATTGGTTCAAGATGGTGGAGTAGAAGGATGTGCTATCACTCCCTCTTTCGAGAATAACAAAGTCACAACTAATTGCTGAAAAATCATCGACAGGAAGACACTGGAACTCACCAAAAAAGATACCCCACATCCAAAGACAAAGGAGAAGCAAAAATGGGATGGTAAGAGGGGCGCAATCACAGTAAAATCAAATCCCATAACTGCTGGGTGGGTGACTCACAAACTGGAGAACACTTATACCACAGAAGTCCACCCACTGGAGTGAAGGTTCTGAGATCCACGTCAGGCTTCCCAACCTGGGGATCTGGCAACAGGAGGAGGAATTCCTAGAGAATCAGACTTTGAAGGCTAGCGGGATTTGATTGCAGGACATTGACAACACTGGGGGAAACAGAGACTCTACTATTTGAGGGCACACACAAAGTAGTGTGTGCAGTGGGACCCAGGGGAAGGAGCAGTGACCCCAAAGGAGACTGAACCAGACCTACCTGCTAGTGTTGGAGGGTCTCCTGCAGAGGCAGGGGGTGGCGGTGCCTCACCGTGAGGAAAAGGACACTGGCAGCAGAAGTTCTGGGAAGTACTCCTTGACATGAGCCCTCCCAGAGCCCGCCATTAGCCCCACCAAAGAGACCGGGTAGGCTCCAATGTTGGGTCACCTCAGGCCAAACAACCAACAGGGAGGGAACCCAGCCCCCCGCATCAGTAGACAAGTGGATTAAAGTTTTACTGAGCTCTGCCCACCAGAGAAACAGCCATCTCTGCCCACCACCAGTCCCTCCCATCAGGAAACCTGCACAAGCCTCTTAGATAGCCTCATCCACCAGAGGGCAGATAGCAGAAGCAAGAAGAATTACAATCCTGCAGCCTGTGGAACAAACACCACATTCACAGAAAGAGGGACAAGGTGAAAAGGCAGAGGGCTATGTACCAAATGAAGGAACAAGATAAAACCCCAGAAGAACAACTAAATGAAGTGGAGATAGGCAAGCTTCCAGAAAAAGAATTCAGAATAATGATAGTGAAGATGATCCAGGACCTCGGGAAAAGAATGGAGGCAAAGATCGAGAAGATGCAAGAAATGTTTAACAAAGATCTAGAAGAATTAAAGAACAAACAACAAAGATAGGGCTTCCCTGGTGGCGCAGTGGTTGAGAGTCCACCTGCAAATGCAGGGGACACAGGTTCATGCCCTGGCCCGGGATGATCCCACATGCCGCGGAGCGGCTGGGCCCGTGAGCCATGGCCGCTGAGCCTGCGCATCCGGAGCCTGTGCTCCGCAACGGGAGAGGCCACAACAGTGAGAGGCCCGCGTACCGCAAAAACAAAAACAAACAACAGAGATGAACAATACAATAATTGAAATGAAAAATACACTAGAAGGAATCAATAGCAGAATAACTGAGGCAGAATGGATAAGTGACCTGGAAGAAAGAATGGTGGAATTCACTGCTGCAGAACA
Organism: Stenella coeruleoalba; assembly: GCF_951394435.1. Taxonomy (NCBI): domain Eukaryota; kingdom Metazoa; phylum Chordata; class Mammalia; order Artiodactyla; family Delphinidae; genus Stenella; species Stenella coeruleoalba. The sequence continues at coordinate 41,276,569 of NC_137162.1, read as the reverse complement.
AAATAAAGAAAAAAAATGAAAAGAAACAAAGATAGCGTAAGAGATATCTGGGATAACATTAAATGCCACAACATTCTCATTATAGGGGTCCCAGAAGGAAAAGAAGGAGAGAAAGGACCTGAGAAAATATTTGAAGAGATTATAGTTGAAAACTTCCCTAACATGGGACAGGAAATAGCCACCCAAGTCCAGGAAGCACAGAGAGTCCCATACAGGATTAACCCAAAGAGAAACACGCCGAGACACACAGTAATCAAATTGGCAAAAATTAAAGTCAGAGAAAAATTATTAAAAGCAGCAAGGGAAAAACGACAAATAACATACAAGGGAACTCCCATAAGGTTAACAGCTGATTTCTCAGCAGAAACTCTACAAGCCAGAAGGGAGTGGCATGATATATTTAAAGTGATGAAAGGGAAGAACCTACAACCAAGATTACTCTAACCAGCAAGGATCTCATTCAGATTTTTTGTTTTTTTGTTTCTTTTTAGCAGTACGCGGGCCTCTCACTGTTGTGGCGTCTCCCATTGTGGAGCACAGGCTCCGGATGCACAGGCTCAGCGGCCATAGCTCACGGGCCCAGCCATTCCGTGGCATGTGGGATCTTCCTGGACTGGGGTACGAAACCGTGTCCCCTGCATTGGCAGGCGGACTCTCAACCACTGCGCCACCAGGGAAGCCCCTCATTCAGATTTGATAAAGAAATTAAAAGCTTTACAGACAAGCAAAAGCTAAGAGAATTGAGCACCACCAAACCAGCTTTACAAGAAATGCTAAAGGAACTTCTCTAAATGTGAAACACAAGAGAAGAAAATGAGCTACAAAAACAAACCCAAAACAATTAAGAAAATGGTCATAGGAACATACATATCGATAATTACCTTAAACGTGAATGGATTAACTGCTCCAACCAAAAGACACAGGCTTGCTGAATTGATACAAAAACAAGACCCATATATATGCTGTCTACAAGAGACCTACTTCAGACCTAGGGACACATACAGACTGGAACTGAGGGGATGGAAAAAGATATTCCATGCCAATGGAAATCAAAAGAAAGCTGGAGTAGCAATGCTCATATCAGATAAAATAGAATTTAAAATAAAGTTACAAGAGACAAGGAAGGACACTACATAATGATCAAGGGATCAATCCAAGAAGAAGATATAACAATTATAAATATATATGCACCCAACATAGGAGCACCTCAATACATAAGGCACCTGCTAACAGCTATAAAAGAGAAAATCGACAGTAACACAATAATAGTGTGGGAATTTAACACCCCACTTTCACCAATGGACAGATCATCCAAAATGAAAATAAATAAGGAAACACAAGCTTTAAATGACACATTAAACAAGATGGACTTAATTGACATTTATAGGACAGTCCATCCCAAAACAACAGAATACACATTTTTCCCAAGTGCTCATGGAACATTTTCCAGGATAGATCATATCTTAGGTTACAAATCAAGCCTTGGTAATTTAAGAATATTGAAGGTGTATCAAGTATGTTTCTGACCACAACGCTATGAGGCTAGATATCAGTTACAGAAAAAAAAACTGTAAAAAATGCAAACATATGGAGGCTAAACAATACAGTACTAAATAACCAAGACATCACTGAAGAAATCAAAGAGGAAATCAAAAAATACCTAGAAACAAATGACAATGAAAACACAACAACCCAAAACCTATGGGTTGCAGCAAAAGCAGTTCTAAGAGGGAAGTTTATAGCAATACAGTCCTACCTCAAGAAACAAGAAAAATCTCAAATCAACAACCTAACCTTATACCTAAAGCAGTTAGAGAAAGAAGAACAAAAAACCCCCAAAGTTAGCAGAAGGAAGAAAAAGAAATAAAAGGAATCCTAATCGGAAAAGAAGTAAAACTGTCACTGTTTGCAGATGACATGATATTATACATAGAGAATACTAAAGATGCTGCCAGAAAACTACTAGAACTAATCAATGAATTTGGTAATGTAGCAGGATACAAAATAAATGCACAGAAATCTCTTGCATTCCTATACACTGATGATGAAAAATCTGAAAGAGAAATTGAGGATACACTCCCATTTACCATTGCAACAAAATGAATAAATTATCTAGGTATAAACCTACCTAAGAAGACAAAAGACCTGTATGCAGAAAACTATAAGACACTGACGAGAGAAATCAAGGACGACACAAACAGATGGAGAGATATACCATGTTCTTGGATTGGAAGAATCAACATTGTGAAAATGACCATACTACCCAAAGCAATCTACAGATTCACGGCAATCCCTATCAAACTACCGATAGCATTTTTCACAGAACTAGAACAAAAAAATTCACAATTTATATGGAAACACAAAAGACCCTGAATAACCAAAGCAATCCTGAGAAAGAAAAGCAGCTGGAGGAATCAGGCTCCCTGACTTCAGACTATACTACAAAAGGGAACCCTCTTGCACTGTTAGTGGGAATGTAAATCGATACAGCCGCTATGGAGAACAGTATGGAGGTTCCTTAAAAAACTAAAAATAGAACTACCATTTGACCCAGCAGTCCCACTACTGGGCATATACCCTGAGAAAACCATAATTCAAAGAGGGACATGGGGCTTCCCTGGTGGCGCAGTGGTTGAGAGTCCGTGCGCCTGCCGATGCAGGGGACATGGGTTAGTGCCCCAGTCTGGGAAGATCCACATGCCGCGGAGAGGCTGGGCCCGTGAGCCATGGCCGCTGAGCCTGCACGTCCGGAGCCTGTGCTCCGCAACAGGAGAGGCCAGAACAGTGAGAGCCCCCTGTACCACAAAAAAAAAAAAGAAAAAAAAGAGAGACATGGACCACAATGTTCATTGCAGCACTATTTACAATAGCCAAGACATGGAAGCAACCTAAGTGTCCAATGACAGATGAATGGATAAAAAAGATGAGGTACATATATACAATGGAATATTCCTCAGCTATAAAAAGAAATGAAATTGAATTATTTGTAAAATTCAAATAATTGTAAAATTATTTGTAAAATTATTTGTAGTGAAATGGATGGACCTAGAGTCTGTCATACAGAGTGAAGTAAGTCAGAAAGAGAAAAACAAATACCGTATGCTAACACGTATATATGCAATCTAAAAAAAAAATGGTTCTGATGAACCTAGGGGCAGGACAGGAATAAAGATGCAGACATAGAGAATGGACTTGAGGACTCGGGGAAGGAGAAGAGTAAGCTGGGACGAAGTGGGAGAGTAGCATTGACATATATACACTAGCAAATGTAAAATAGATAGCTAGTGGGAAACATCCGCATAGCACAGGGAGATCAGCTCGGTGCTTTGTGGCCACTGGAGCAGTGGGATAGGGTGGGTGGGAGGGAGCTGCAAGAGGGAGTGGATATGGTGATTATATGTGTACGTATAGCTGATTCACTTTGTTTTACAGCAGAAACTAACACAACATTGTAAAGCAATTATACTCCAATAAAGATGTTAAAAGAAAAGAAAAGAAAGGTAAACAAGTAGATACCCTGTGACTCAGCAGGTCTGCTCTAGTGGTACATATGTCCACCAGAAAGCATGTATAAGGAGATTTGTTGATGATATTTCCATAATAATCAAAAACTGGAGACAACTCAAGTGTCCAACTATGATAGAGCTGGCTTACCATTTTTTAAATTGCATTTATCTTTAAAAAAATTAAAATTTCTGTGTGTTTCAGAGAAACATGTTTCCTCATGTAAAAACTGGGAATGAAAATATTAGAAACCTACCTTATAGAGTTTAATGAATACATGTAATAAATCTTAGAATAGGAAAGAAAAATAAGTCCACAGATTTTAGTGTATAGCACCTCACCTGTATATTTTATAACTAATTTTAAAAATCTGAAATTAGTTGATCACTTATTTAAACCTGATATTACATATGGATATATATACATATATATGTATGTGTGTATATATGTGTGTGTGTGTGTGTATATATATATATTTGTTTATTTTATATCTACCCTGTTAGAATTGAATCACTATTAGAGCTAGCACTTTGTTTTGTTATTTGAGTAGAACAGTACCTGACACATTGTAGGAGTTGTATTAATAGACTTCTCAATGAAGCAGAAATGGAACAATCATGCAACAGGAAAGTATTATTTAACATATATGTTCACTTTGATTTTTCCTGAGATAAGAATGATTTAGAAAGTAAGAGTTTGTTTTGAGTTAAATTTGAGAAGCTTATACATGGGAAGTATTTTAGAAAGGAGTAAAATCTTTCCAGGTGATTGTGATAAATTATATAGGGTGACACAACAGTGATGACAAAAAAAGAAACCCAGTTTTTCTTTTTCTTTTAACCTGGTAAATATGAGCTATTTGAATTATAGTACTGTTTACGTAGCTCTAGGGGGACGTTACGTATTTATGTGAATTAGAGCCCTTTTTTCATAACTTTAGGGGCAAATTATGTACTTATTTGGATATGACTATACGCTGCTTAAGAATCTTTACCATACTTTTCGTGTCCCAGAAAAAGTAGTCATATTTATTAAGTAACATTAAAATGACTCCCCTTAGTCGAAATGTTTTTTTATCTCAACAAGATTTTTCTACATGCACAGTTTTATGAAGCTCAGATGCAAGGGGTACCAAAATAATCACAGTCAATTTAATAAATTGTGTTCGATCAAGTTCTCTAAGTTCTTAATAATAGGAAACTTAAAAGGATGCTTCATAAATCTAAATTTAAAATGCCATTTACAATTTAGTAAGGTAAAGGTTAACAGTTGAAACAACGTTAGGTTTCAGGAACAGTCGTTTCATAACTGTTGATGTTACAAGTATATCACAGATTATGTCCTGGTTAACATCTTAAAAGTCTGTAAACTTTAGGGTTTTTCTTGCGGTACACGGGCCTCTAACTGTTGTGGCCTCTCCCGTTGTGGAGTACAGGCTTCGGACGCTCAGGCTCAGCGGCCATGGCTCACGGGCCCAGCCGCTCCGTGGCATGTGGGATCTTCCCGGACTGGGGCACGAACCCTTGTCCCCTGCATTGGCAGGCAGATGCTCAACCACTGCGCCACCAGGGAAGCCCTGTAAACTTTAGATTTTGAATAATTTTAGTATTTATTTTTCTTCTTTGATTTTTTCACATGGTCATTAGGAACTAACGACACCAGATTAATTTTAAATTTGTTATCTAAAATTAGTTCACAGATTTCTGCATAGATCTTTTGCCAATTTAGTAGCATCATATCTCCTGATGTTGAATGGAATCAGGACAGATTACAACAGTATTGACTGATTAATTCTAACAGTTATCATTTATGAATGCTAAATCTTATTTAAAACTTACTTGTACCTACACACAGACTCAAATTATTTGTGTGTATTGTTTTCATTTTACACAATAAGATGAAAAAGTACTGAGACAGAAAAGCATTTATTAATTTGCCCAAGATCTCATGGCTACTAAGTGGCAGATCTAAGTGAGAAACTGAGGCAGTCTCACTCCAAAACCGAGTGCTTGATCACCATATTGTACAAGTGCATCAGGCAAGAGAATGATGGAGCTCAGATACATAAAGGAAGAGTAAGGAGTAAATAACACCATTAATCTGAAGAGTATTATTACTAATTTGAAAAGATTTACACTTGCTTCTTTGGTCTAAATTATCATCTCGATTCACAATTTAGTAAATGATCATGTGCTAGGTAGAGTTTTAAGAGAAAGGAACACAGCGTTTGGAATATATATATTACTTTTTATTGAATGATTTTAAGTTCATGAAGAATTATAAAAAGTAACCCAATGACGAGTATATCAAGATGAACATCTTGCCCAACTACATGTAGATTAGTGGGCATACCCTAGAGGGTATTTCATGGTAGCTGGTATCATATGCTGGTTTAATTAGAATTTTTATTTTACTTCAGATATTGTTATATCTCTTTCTCCTGATGCGGCATGATCATGTCTTTCAACAATACCTGTTAATAAAGTTAATATGCTAGTTAATTTTTTTAAAAAAGGGGCTCTGAAATGTTTTGATTTTTTTCCCTAGGGTTTAAGTGAATGATTAAAAACATTTTAATGATCAGACCCATCAGCAGGAACCCAAAGCTGAACTTCAGCCAAATTAAACCATAGGAAAAGATGAGAACCTCTCTCTTGCTCTATTTTGTTCTCTCTTTTGTTCTTTCTCTCCTTCTCTCCCTCCCTCTCTCTCTCTTTCTGTCTCCCTTATTTTTTGGCTAACAGTTGCCTCAAGTGTATGTTATGTATTTATAAGAACTAAACGTAATATAAATAAAATTTTATTATCCTTAAAAATATTTTTATAGTAAATGATACGTTTAAGTCTTAGACTTTATTATAATGAAAATGATTATGGAAATGGTCTGTTTATGTTCACATTTTCTACCATTTATGTAAACATCAGAAATAATTAGACCTAAATAACATTTTAATAGAAGTTATAGAGTTCCAAATTCCCCAATTCTTAATATCTTTCATTAGTATGCTACATATTTTAACAACTACTGAACCAACAGTGAAACATTGCTGTTAACTCAAATCCATATTTTATTTAGATTTCCTTAGTTTTACTAGTCTTTTTTCTTGTCCCAGGACCCCATCTATGATACCATAGTACTATCAGTCATCGTGTCTCTTTAGTCTTCTCTGGACTGTATCTGTTTTCACTTTCTTTGTTTTTGATGACAGTTTTGAAGAGTACTGGTCAAATAATCTTTCTTTCTAATAGATAAATGAACAGATAGAGATGTGTGTGTATACACATACATGCATATACACGTATATATAAATGTCATACAGTATATTGCTTATTTGTATGTGACAGTACAGTCAAATATATATCATATATAGATATATAACTATTTTTTAAAGTAAATTTATTTATGGCTGCATTGGGTCTTCATTGCTGCATGCAGGCTTTCTCTAGTTGTGGCGAGTGGGGGCTACTCTTTGCTGCAGTGGGCGTGCTTCTGATTGCGGTGGCTTCTTTTGTTGTGGAGCACAGGCTCTAGGCACATGGGCTTCAGTAGTTGTGGCTCGCAGGCTCTAGAGCACAGGCTCAGTAGTTGTGGCGCACGGGCTTATTTGCTCCACAGCATGTGGGATCGAACCAGTGTCCCCTGCATTAGCAGGAGAATTCTTAACCACTGCGCCACCAGGGAAGTCCCAACTATTTTTCTATACCAATGAAGAGTAAGTTGCACATATGAAACCCCTTAAATTCTTAACATTTCATTGTGTATTTCCTAAAAACACAGATACTCATCTATATAACTGCAATATAACCATCAAAATCAGGAAATTACATTAATGCAATATTAGTATGTAATCTACAGATGCCAAATTTTGCTGATTTTTTTTCCAATAAAGTCCTTTATAGGTCAGAGATTCAACCTAAGGTCACACATTGCATTTAGTTGCCATGTCTTTCTAGTCTCAATCTTAGTTCCTTAATAGTTCCTTGACTTTAATGACCTTAATAATTTCCAGGAGTGGGACAGTTTATAGAATATTTCTCAATTTAGAATTACCTGGTATTTCCTCATGATTATAGATTTTGTTCAGAAATACCACAAAAGTGATAGCATGTTCTTCATAGTATGTAATAAAAGAGACTCACAATATCAGTGTGTCCCATTTCTGGTAATGATAGCTTTTATCATGTTGGAAAGACAGTGTTTGCCAGGTTTTTCTACTATATTTATTCATTTTTGTGTACTTAATAAGTAATTAAAACTATTTTGTGGAAAACGACTTTAAGGCTTTGTAAATATCCTGTTCCTCATCAAACCTTCACCTAACATTTTTATTAGTGATTTATGAAACATTGATTTGTTGAAAACCATTGATGAAAATGCAAATTACTGTGGTTGGATATATTTTCTTCCTTCTTCTCTTTGCCCCTTGAGCATTTACTGAGTGCTTTTTCAGACATTATGCCATACACTAGCAGTGAAGTTTTGATTACTAATGAAGAGGTTAGGATGCTGAAATGGTGAATTTGGGGATTCATGAAATAATTTACTTGCTGAGAACCAACCGGTTTTCAATAGCAGTAATTATTTAATCCACGTTTTCTGAAACACAGGCACAAGCTAAATTGGATTTATTTGTCTTTCTGTAAAATATATCAAAAGTATTTTTCCTTAGGGCCAAACATAAATTATCTTTGATGTAATACATCATCCAAATTGTATCATTTCAGATTACTATATATCTTGGTTCTGTTATGTGCCAAATTATATTTACTTCCTCTTTCATTTTCTTTTCTTGTCAAAAGTTTCTTAATAGCAAATTGCAAAAATTTTGAAATAATATATTTCATAGTGCTTGAGAATTAACACTTTGAAGCCAGATAATCTGTGTTGCAGTCCTTATCTACCAAATATTAGAAGTATGACATCAGGCAGAAGCTCTCAGCCTTGGATTCCTTAACTGTAAAATAAATATAATAACAAAAAATAATGTTAAAATGTTGTATTGAGGATTATAAGAGATAATGCTTTTAAAGTACTTAGTATAGGTTCTGGCCATCTTACAAGTCAACTCTGCCTTGGAAATATGCTTTTTAGAAATAGTTATATTTCTATAACTTTTTTTTAAAACCAAGGGGGTCTTCAAAATGAAATGCAAAAATAAATTTGTAAACAGGCAGTAATTAGTGGAACACTATTGAGAACTTCAGCTTTTTCTCACAATGGTGAAATGTCTCTGAATCTATTCAATTTGAGCTTTCACTTTCCTGATCACATTTTTAGTTCTGTGCTATTCTTTCACATTTCATTGTGACTATATCATCTGTCTCCATTTAATATATGTATTTTTGTTTTGTTTTGTTTTGAGGTACGCAGGCCTCTCACTGTTGTGGCCTCTCCTGTTGCGGAGCACATGCTCCGCGGCATGTGGGATCTTCCCAGACCAGGGCACGAACTTGTGTCACCTGCATCGGCTGGTGGACTCTCAACCACTGCACCACCAGGGAAGCCCTAATATATGTATTTTTGAACATCTGTTCTTCTCAGAGCCATTCTGGTAGATCTAAATGCACAGATGGTCTCCATGATGAAGCATAACAGAGAGATTCCATATATAGTTAGGAATATTTTCTTAACATTTTATATCTGTTTTCTTTATAATTTCTAGATATAATAAGGTGATTTTTTTTAACAAGGAAAGGTTTATTTTATTTTAATGTATAAATAGTTTCAAACTTACAGAAACATTATAAGAATAATACAAGCTTTTTCTCCAAACCATTTGAGAGTGTTACTGAAAAGAGTCCTTCTTACCCCCAAATACTTTAGTGTGTATTTCCAACACATAAGGATATTCTCCCACATAACAGTACAGCCATCAGAAATCAGGAAATGAACACTGATACATTACTACTTCTGATCCATAGTTACCATTCCAGCTCCATCAGTTACCCATATAATGTCGACTGTATTAGTAGTTTATAATCTTTTCTTTTTTGGTTTATAACATTATATATTTCATGTGTACAATGTTATATTTTGACTTCTGTATACACTACAGTGTGCTCACCACCTAAAGTTTAGTTACCATCCATCACCATACTATTGACCCCCTTTACCAATTTTGCCCTTTCTCTATCCCCTTTTTCCTTTGGTAATCATGACTCTCTTCTCTGTATCTATGTGTTTGTTCTTGTTTGGTTTGTTCATTTAAAATTTTTTTTTAATATTTCATAATAAGGTGATTTTTTATATAAGTAAAACAAATCATTTTTTTAAGAAATATGGTCCATGGTATTGGAAACTTGATAAATATCTTTAACTATTCAAGGAATAAAAATCATGGACCTTTAGAGCCCTTCCCATTCACAGAGTTTCTTTAAATAGAGAGTACTAGTATTTAATCTACAGCACACAAAAGCTTCTGAAGAACGAAAGACTAAGCCCTTGTTCCTTTTACTTGTCTCTATTTTCCTCCTCCAAGGAATTAGGCACATTCTGGGAGGCAGGAGACGGGTAACAGAGGAAAAAGGAGGATATTAAGGGGAGAGAAAAAGCACATAAAAATACATTTTCTACTTTAAGCATGTAAATGGGAATCAATCTTTCACCCGTTTTAAAATATTCATGTATTCAACTGTTTGACAACTTTCAACTTAATGAGTTCTTTCATATATATATTCTCTCTGTATGTATATATCAATACATATGCACACATATATATTCAATTTAAGCTTAATTCAATTTAAGTGTAATTACTCTTCAGGTTTTAGTAAAGATGACTAGAGCTACTTATCACTCTCTCTAATAATAATCCTTACTCTTATCTTAAAGATACTTATCTACATGAATATTTTTAAAATTAAAAAAACAAATTTTTTAATATAGTTGTTTTACAATGTTGTGTTAGTTTCTACTGTACAGCGAAGTGGAGTTCCCTGTGCTATACAGCAGGCTCTTACAAGTTATCTATTTTTTACATATTAGTGTATATATGTCAATCCCAATCTCCCAGTTCATCGCACCCCCCACCCGCTGCTTTCCCCCTTGGTGTCCATACATTTGTTCTCTACATTTGTGTCTCTATTTCTGCCGTGTAAACCAGTTCATCTGTACCATTTTTCTAGATTCCACATATATGCATTAATATACGATATTTGTTTTTCTCTTTCTGACTTACTTCACTCTGTATGACAGTCTCTAGGTCCATCCACATTTCTACAAATAACCCAATTTTGTTCCTTTTTATGGCTGAGTAATATTCCATTGTATATATGTGCCACATCTTCCTTATCCATTCGTCTGTCAATGGGCATTTAGGTTGCTTCCATGACCTAGCTATTGTAAATGGTGCTGCAGTGAACATTGGGGTGCATGTGTCTTTTTGAATTATGGTTTTCTCTGGGTATATGCTCAGTAGTGGGATTGCTGGGTTATATGGTATTTTTACTTTTAGTTTTTTAAGGAACCTCCATACTGTTCTCCATAGTGGCTGTATCAGTTTACCTTCCCACCCACAGTACAGGAGGGTTCCCTTTTCTCCACACCCTCTCCACCATTTGTTGTGTGTAGATTTTCTGATGATGCCCATTCTAACTGGTGTGAGGTGATACCTCATTCTAGTTTTGATTTGCATTTCTCTAATAATTAGTGATGTTGAGCAGCTTTCCATGTGCCTCTTGGCCATCTGTACGTCTTCCATGGAGAAATGTTTATTTAGGTCTTCTGCCCAGTTTTTTTTTTTTAACATCTTTATTAGAGTATAATTGCTTTACAATGGTGTGTCAGTTTCTGCTTTATAACAAAGTGAATCAGTTATACATGTACATATAGCCCCATATCTCTTCCCTCTTGCATCTCCCTCCCTCCCACCCTCCCTATCCCACCCCTCTAGGTGGTCACAAAGCACCGAGCTGATCGCCCTGTGCTATGCGTTCTGCCCAGTTTTTGTTTGGGTTGTTTGTTTTTTCGATATTGAGCTGCATGAGCTGTTTATATATCTTGGAGATTAATCTTTTGTCTGTTGATTCATTTGCAAATATTTTCTCCCATTCTCAGGGTTATCTTTTTGTCTTGTTTATGGTTTCCTTTCCTGTGCAAAAGCTTTTAAGTTTCACTAGGTTCTATTTGTTTATTTTTGTTTTTATTTCCATTACTCTAGGAGGTGGGTCAAAAAAGATCTTGCTGTGATTTATGTCAAAGAGTGTTCTTCCTATGTTTTCCTCTAAGAGTTTTATAGTGTCTGGTCTTACATTTGTCTTTAACCCATTTTGAGTTTATTTCTGAGTATGGTGTTAGGGAGTGTTCTAATTTCATTCTTTTACATGTAGCTGTACAGTTTTCCCAGCACCACTTATTGAAGAGGCTGTCTTTTCTCCATTGTATATCCTTGCCTCCTTTGTCATAGATTAGTTGACCATAGGTGCATGGGTTTATCTCTGGGCTTTCTATCCTGTTCCATTGATCTATATTTCTGTTTTTGTGCCAGTACCATATTGTCTTGATTATCTACATGAATTTATTTTTAAAAATTTATTCAGAGGAAATGATTTTCAATATTAATTATCTAGCTTTCATGAATAAAACAGAGTCAAGATTTTATATACAGGTGCAAAAACTATATTATGTTAAAGGGAAAATGAAGAACATATGTAATTCCTTTATTATATTTTTCTTTTTGATTTCAATAAATCACTGCAAGATAATACCCACTGAATGTGAATTCAAGAATGTGTACTATTTGGTACTGATTCTATAAGTTTTAAGATAAACTTCAAATAGACATTTGATTTGGTTGAATGTTTGAATAAAACAAATGTTATATTAATGAGTTAATATAAAACCAACATAATGGTCATAGAAACAGTGATTTGGCCCATAATAAACTCTCAATCAATAATCACAGATTCAGAGATAATGTAATGTTGCAATTGTGAGAAAAAGCTGAAGTTCTCAGTAATATGCACCTGTTTACAAAATCATCACTCCATTTCATTTGTTGGACCCCATTGGTTTTTAAATATATTACTGTTTCTAAAGCATATTTGTAAGGCAGGGATGACATGCAAGAGAGATTCATAAAATTACTTTTTCAGAGAAGGAGGTTAAAGGCTGAATTATAGCCAAAGCATGAGTGACTTCTAATTTGGAAAGGTGTTTATGGAAGATGATCTTTAGATCATGCAGTATAATTGAGAAGAGCCTGAAAATAAGTGCAGGGGCAGAAGAAGACAGTAACTGATCATTTTAAAATAGGTGTATTTTCCAGGACAACATAAGTTAGAGTTCAGGAATTTACAATATCTTGTATAGATGACTATGGAATCACTGTAGATAATCTTCAAAGGATCATGGAGTATGATCAAAGTGCCAAAAGATATTATGGCCCCTGTTGCAGTTAAATCAGCAATTGTTCCATAAAGTGCTACACAGTAGCCATATAGACCTTGATGAGTTAGAAGATGGGAAATGAATCTTTACCTGTGAAAAATCAAATACTCAATTTTATTTGTTCACTGTTGAGAAACTGGATCAGGAGTGTATTAGTCAACAGAACTGAGAGATACATAGGTGATAGATAGATTAGATAGATAGATAGGCTGATTGATTTAGGGATATAGCAAGGGAGATTGATTATAAGGAATTGGCTCACACGATTATGGAGGCTGAGTGGTTCTAAGATTAGCAGTTGTCAAGCTGAAGACCCAGCTGGTATAGTTCTAGTCCAAGGCCAAAGTCTGAGAAACAGGAGAATTGATTGTCTAGATTCCAATCTGAGTCCAAGTCTGAAGGCAAGAGAAGGCAGATGTCCTAACTTGAAGACAGTCAGGGACAGAGAATGAATTCTTCCTTACTAGCTTTTTGTCCTATTCAGGTCTTCAGTGGATTAGATGAGGCCCACCCATGTTTGGGAGGGCAATCTGCTTTACTCAGTCTACCAATTCAAATGTTAATATCATCCAGAAATACCCTCACAGACATACCTAGAATAATATTTAACAAAATATCTGGGCAACTCATGGCCCAGTCAAGTTGAGGCATAAAATTAACAATTACAAGGAGGATGGATTCATGCTACAAAAATATAGGAGAAAATCATTTGTGTTTGTTCTTAAGAGAATAATTGGTGCAAAATAGCTGTCTAGTACACAGTAAGTCAGATTACAATATTTGTAACTGAAAAATAAACATGTATTAGTCCAATATAGACTTATACATAATCTTGCTCCACTAAAGACAATGTTTCTGTTTTGATAATGTCTATGAGTAGATATAGAGCACCCACTACCATTGTTGGTGTTCTGTCATTAAATGATTATTATATGTAAATCATTATATAGTGAATTCTAGTTCAGCTTATTTAATGTCCATGACCCTTCAGAAGTTCTATCCTTTTTAGAGGGGAGGGGAAAACCAAACACTTGGATTCTTGATGAAGTATGTAAGAAAGTAACATCACACCAATTGCATTTTAAATTATTCCTTTGGGGTGCCTTTTTCTTGAGATGGTTTTCAAAACTGGATAATAGCATCATTTGTATCAATTATTTCCTAGTTCAAGTGGTGTTATTTTAGTTGTGTTTATTGTAAAAAATATTTTTTTCTTCTGGACTCTTGTACATTTTCTCTTTAATCATTAAAGCCATTGAAGTCTATCGGAAGGCATTGGTTTAAAATATGTATAAAAAAACTATTTTAGATATTCAGAAATTATATATTTTAGCATTTTATTTCTACCAAAATGTCAGTTTTCATGTAAATATATTACATGAGACTCCAAGAAATATATAATAGATATAAATGTCAGGAGATTATTGTTACCTATCAATACAAGGCTATTGATGCCAGTGGCATTACCCTATCACTAGATATGTACATTTAACACCATATTATGATTTATGGAGTGCTTTCCAAGATTCATCCTTCTCAATATTTTCTTCAAAATGAACAACATACCATTTCTTTGCTGAATATAAAGGTGCCCTAGAGTGACATCAACATTATGGTAGTGTAAGATGTCCCTTCTTTATGTCCCCGCTTTGAACAAATAAAAATTAGCATCTATCTATGAACAAAAGTACCTCTGCTGTAGTTGTGGGATCCAACACTATATGCAGAGAGACCTGGAAGTAGTTCTGCCCACCTGTGCATTGGGTAATAGGCAGAGAGACCTTGGTTTGGAATTTGAACTAGCAGAAGCCATTGAACTGGCTGAGCAGTGAAATGGCCCCAACTCCTCTGGGTCATGGTCTGGGGAAACCTGGGTAGTATTGACTTGGGCAGACACCTGTGGATGAAAGAGACTTTGTAAAAGTCCATTCCTCTCGAGGAGAGATTCCAGCCCTCTGTTGGAGCAACGTATGCGGTGTATTCATTCAAGGTTGAAGAAAACCCCAGATGTAAGCGGGACCAAGAAAAATATCTGCAACATAATTACAAAAGATTTGAGGAGATATCTGCTACATCAAATTCGAAAGCAGCTAATGCAAATCTCCAAGAAACACAAAGAATCAAAGAAACATGTCATCGCCAAAAGATAACAATTATCCTACAGTAATCGAACTCCAAAACATGGAACTTGGTGATTTACCTGATAAAGAATTCAAAATAACTGTCTTGAGAAAACTAAATGAGCTACAAGAAAGCACAGAAAGGCAATTCAGTGAAATTAGGAAAACAAGACATGAACAAAATGAGAAATTTAACAAACAGATAGAAATCATAAAAAAAAGAACCAAACAAATTCTGGAGCGGAATAATTCAGACAATAAAATGAAAAGTGCAATATAGAGCATCTACAGTAGAATAGACCAAACATATTAAATAAAGTGTTTTTAAACAGAAACAACCATAAAACAAGGTTATGTATTGATTTGTTGATGAAAATGTTGTAACCAGAGGCTTGCAGGAACTTAATCCTGTATTCCCCTCAGCAATGTAATAACCTTGAATTCCCCCTAGGAGCATTGGTTCAGTATTTGTTAATTCAGTGTTCATGGTGTCTTTATAGTACAGAACTACCATGGATGATGAGAATCAACTATATTTATATGAAACTGTGAATACAATACTTCTGTGGGGAAATATTGCAAGTAAGATTAGTCAGGAAAATTTTCTCTTTTCTTAGGTTGGCTCAAGCAGCTGTGGCTCACAGGATAATCAATTAACTGAGAACTGCTCACCTTTTACATTCAGATTTCTCTTATGCATCTTCTTGAAATATTGAATTTTCTGGCTTTATTTTCTTTAACTTATGTGTACATTTATGCATTTTTCTTTATTGTCCCAGTAGTTGTATAAAATCATTTGTGGAAAAAGACATGAACTAAATAAGTAAGTGAAACCCTCAGGCAGGTGCCCAAGCTGATAATCATCCCATGAATAGAATGCTCTTCAGAAAACCAAATTTATATTTCTGAGACTCTTTGAAATGTTAAAGGGCACAGAACATGACCATCTGTATGGCAGATGTGCCCTGAAAATTGTAAATAATAATGTATAGCGCAACACAGGTAGAACAAACAACCTGACTGTCCTGTGAAGATTTTCAACCTCCACATAATATTTAGAAATTCAGAAAGCACTAGAGTGCCATGTCTCTGTAATAAGAATAAGTAACAGTGATATGTGTGAATTTATATATGTGATATGTGTATGTGTACATAGATATGTACATATTTTTGTTGTGTACATAGATATGTATATATTTCTGTTGGGTATATATATAAAGAAAATGAGTGAAATAAGTTGCTGAAATCTATTTGTTAAACCCATTTTGAATGCTCTCTCTTTTGCTTGTTTGCATCTGGTATAGGCCATTTCATTTTACTCTTGCCCCATTTTACTCTTGCACCCATTTTACTCTTGCCAGACCTTCCATATTAAAACAAAATGTCTTAACCCTCTTTTTTCTTAGCTATTTCTCTTATGTTAGCTTCAAAGATTCCAAACGCTAGCCTATATATGAACAGGTCCACCATTCGCGTGGTAGATAATGAATAAATGTGTGTAGCTCAATTATGGGTCCATTTTAACGTTGCATTTTACATGTGTATGTCTGTGTGTAGATGTTTACTTATTCCAGTAGTGAAAACGAACAATTTGTGCTAAGATGGTTGGCCTAAATGTACAACATTTGTACATATGGAAGGGAGCAAAACTCACTATAAAATGCTGAACTAATAACTTGATATACTACTTGAGTCCTTTGCTGTCAACAACTAAATACCACATTTTTAAAGTAGGGGCAGAAGTCTATTTTCAAAAATTTCAGATACCTATTGTTCAAGTTTTTTGGTTTGTTTCCTTTTGTCTTTTGCTTGGTTTTAATTTTTTAATTCAACTCTGTGGCACAGTTATTTACTTTGGCAACAAAGATCTTTAAATACTCTAAGTTTGTTTTATTAGATATCTGGAAACAACTTGTTGCCATTCAGTTTTAAATTTTCATAATTTAAAAACCAAGGCACAACTACATAGGAGTGGGTGAATTTTTATAAGAGAGAATGATGTCTTTGGGGACAGGGATTACATTAAAAAATATTAAAATGTTGGCTTGGAAGCCTTTTTGTTAACTAACATTTCCAAAGGTGTGCCCGTGTTCATATATGTGCTATTAAAACTATCTCCTCTCACTTTATCCTCAGTTCTCTTTGAGCTGCAGAAAGTCAAAGTTTGCCTTTAAAAGCTGCCTGCCAGGAGAGCTGACTTTATAAATACGCTACTTTGTACTCACGGTTCCCCAAAGCATGGGCTCCCCAAAGCACAGTTTTAAAATCACTTCTTTAATCATAATTGTATTATTTTTCTAAATCAGAGGTTGCAAACTCCTGTGTTTGCTGTGCCAAAGGATGTATGGGGGGGCATTAAATTCATAGTTTAATTTTCTAAAATCTGTTGCTGACTTTAGAACCAAGAGATTTCTTATAAAATTAGAACATTAGAAGATGTAGTAACATTGGCTCCATATTTCATTATGGCAAGAATTTGCTGAGGCTGAGTAGCAGCTACCATTTTAGAGGGGGAAGTGTTCCCCAGTTGCCACCATTCCCATGAGACTTGCTTCACTCTTTTACATTGCCTGATATCCCTGCAGATATCTGCGCCTGTAGCCCCTGAAAATAGAAGTAAATGAGATAACTCCTTCTTTTTCTCTCTGAAACTATTTCTCCATTAAGGAATCCCATTTAAAACCTAACAAAACATATCTCAGAATAAAATTTAAAAGCCTGTGTTCTTTAGAGGCATAAAGCTTATGTTTATTGACTAAATTCATTTATTCATTGTGACAGTGTGATGATTAGAGAAGTAAAGTGTGAAATATAAGAGTAACGAAAAGGGTGCCATGTTCTGATGTGGGGTAGGGAAATTCTGTCAGGAATGGTTTAGAAGAAGGCAATACTTACTTAAGTTGAAATGTAACTAATGAGAAGGATCCCAGCTAAAGCTTGAAGACAGGACTGTGGATGTAGGAATACAAAGACCTACAAGTAAGAGAAAACAACAGTGATTCTCTGTTGGAGATCAATAAGAAATAAAGCTAGATGCTCGGGCCAAATGTGAAATCATGGTCTTATATGCCATTTTATGTTTTGTTTCAATCCAAAATGAAAAGATATTACCATTTCTTCAATTCTGTCACACAGTGGCTTTCTACTTAACCGATACTACAAGCGCTAAAGAAAATCCCAGCTTTCTCTCTCCTCTGACAGACAGGGAATCCATTGTCTCCAACTCTCTCCCTTAAATTTGCCACTTGCATGTAATTACCGACTGGATTTCATTGATCTCTCTGAAATGGTTTTTGATTTTAAAATAAAGTAACTAATTCCTTCTTACAGTTTAAATCCTAGTTTGTAGATAAATTAATGCATCAAGGTTTTTTTAAGGAGGAACAGCAGATGCATTTCTCCATAGGAGCTAAGATGCTAATGATCATAAATTGGTCCAAATGCGCTTCACACTGAATCAGGGCCTTCTATTTCTTTATCCAAAGCAAGGACCATGGCGTTGGAAATTTCAGACTTTATAGGAACTCATGTGTTTGCAAGTGTTCTTTTGAAATACTTCAGATCTCTGGTTGTGGGCAACTGCCTGCTTTCTTCCTTTGTGTAACAAATGTCTGGTTTTTGTGCCAGAACACTTCTGGTGTGCTGTTGATCAAATGAGAATTGACAGTTTTTCTTTTGTTTTTTTTTCAGCTCACTCCAGTTGGCACCACAGTATTTACAGGATTTTCAGGAGACAATGGAGCTACAGACATAGATGATGGTCCAAATGGACAGATAGAATATGTTATTCAATATAATCCAGATGATCCGGTATGTAAATATCTACTTGCAATGTGAGTTCACTATAAGGAATAAAATTAATATTTACTTCAGCTGATATTTATTATATTTCTCTATTGCTCAGCTCATGGAACCACATTAGTAATTATACTGTTATTAATAACTATCTCAAAATTACATTTTAAAAAATATTTGTGCTATACTTATAAAAGCTAGTTTTTGGTGAGTTTTGTAGGTAAAAGTTTAAAATGTATTCATAGGTATAATATGTCATTTTAATTAAATTTCCATTATGTTAGTGGACTCCTAAGCATTCTAAGTAAATCATTGGATATGATATTACCAATGTGATGCGTATGCTTTATGGAACTTGCAAATTAATACCACCACTGCCCCTTCTCCACCAATGAAACCTGAAGTAGAGAAGAGGACAAAGCCTCTAGCAATAGGTTTTTCAATTTTTGTTTTTTTTGCGTTAGACAGTGGGGCTTCTGCATTGTGCCTTAGGCTGTGAAATTATTTTTCGCAATGATATAGTATATGTAACACAAATAAAATAAGAATTGTTTTCTTGAAGCTAGAGCTGGAAGTCCTGCCTGCCATCTTTCCCTTCCTCTTTTCCCAGAGGCAGCTTCTCAGAACACCAAGGGCTCCCCAAAGCATAGTTTTAAAATCACTTAAGTGACTTTTTAAATTAATGCTTCTCCTTTAGGTTTAATATTAGGAACATAAAAGTGGTGAAGTTAACATTGTATCTTTGTTTTTAAATTATATATTTCTTATATAAGCTTTAAACAATTTTAAAAAACCTGTTGAAATTGTAGAGACTAAGAGCTCTCAATAAGATCTACCTCACAAATTGATTGTGAGAACTAAGTGAATTGTGAATGCATTTCCTCATCTTATTCTCACAAATCAATTAGTTAGTAGTAGTATCTCTATCACATAGAAGCGAACACAGGTTCATAGGTGACGTGACTTGCCTGGTAACACACACCCACCTCTAAGCTGGAGAGTCAGGACTCGATTTCAGAGTAATATGTGCTCCACTCTTCCTCTGTTGTGCTCTAAGAAAATAATTGCAGCACTTGAGTTAAAATTTTCAAAAAAAATTTAAAAACAAAACAAAAGGCCCATGGGTATAGCAGAGTCAAGGGAATATTTGGGGGGATTTTGTTTTTGTTTTTCCCCTAAAATGTATGCCTCCACATGTTTATAGACAGAGGTAATGAAACCAAGAGATGGGGAGATGATGAGAATGTGACAGAAAAGGACAATAAGTATGAGGGGTTACACAGAAGTCGAATGGAAAAGATCAAAGAAACAGCAGAAGGGAAAAGGGCAAGAGAAACATTTTTTTTTAAGTAGAAATAGGCAGCTGACTATACAGAATATTTCTAAACCATTTATTTTCTTTACTATTTAGATTTTTAAAATAATTAATTGTATGTGTATGTCATGTCTCTAGCTTATATTTTATGAAGGTCATTTCCTAATCTTTACTCCTCAAGCTGTAAAAATGAAACTCCAAGAAAGTATAGAATGACCAGGCCATGTATTTTAGGGAAATATTTATTACATTGCAAACCTACCCAAGGATTAGATATAGTGCGAGACAGAAATGTATTCCTTGGAATGTATCTTTTAGAAGTTTTGTGAGGCTGAAATTCCTTGTTAGCTATGCAGTAATTCCTTCTGAATGCTTCCCCTTTTCAGAGATTTCTGGGCTTGGCATGAAATATAATATGTACTTTTTATTACCTACAGATTGAATAAACCAATCATTCACATGCAGTTTCCAAATTGCAAAAGAAGAAAAAACAATGTACTTTAGCAAGCTAGCGCTACTATGGAATAACGAAAGAAATTCTCTGGGCATGGTTCTAATTCAGTGAGGCAAAAGAATAAGACATCATGACGGCACTTAAGTTAGGGTATATTGGAAGAGAAAGCATTAACCAAGTCACATCCTTACAGAGAGAATCCATCTTTAATCATCATAGAGAGTTAATGCAAACCTCAGTGCCAGTTTCTTCTCTTATAAAATCTCTGAGAAAGAGCTATCTGATGACTTTTATATTCTTAAATTGTTAAATCTCTAGAAATTCTGCTTATAATTAATAGCATCATAATATTATCCTGCTTATTTCTTAGAGTTAAAACAAACTTGTATGTATTACAAATATATGTAACCTGAAAATGTGGCCCCCTCTGGCTTTTGCAACCACAGTTAAAAATTTCTTTAAAATTAGTCTCACACTGTATGGTAAATAGTAAAAGGTGTAGATTGGTCTGTTCTACTTAAAAATCTCAGGGTATTTTTTTTTCCCTAGGTTATTTTTTGTTTTGTTTGTTTTCCGTCTGATGCTACATTATTCATTAGCAGAAATCACAAATTAGTGACCTGGAGTTTCATTCAACTCACAAAATTTTGTTTGGCCACAAATTATTTTAAATAATTTCTGAGCCAAAATCTAAAAATCATGAAATTTCACATCCAAATTTAGTTTTCTCTTCTCTCTTGAGAAATAGATGTATGACAACCCTGGTCCTGATTTCCAATAAGACAGCATCAGCTACGGTTGAATTAATGTTTTCCCATTAAGCAAACTTCTGTCACTCAGACAATATATGTATATCCATTTTTACCCTCATCACTTCACTCATTTACATCATCCAAGTCATCCTTGTAGAAATTTATGAATGTATCCCGTTGCGGAGCACAGGCTCTGGACATGCAGGCTCAGCAGCCATGGCTCACAGGCCTAGCCGCTCCGCGGCATGTGGGATCTTCCTGGACTGGGGCATGAACCCGTGTCCCCTGCATCAGCAGGCGGACTCTCAACCACTGCGCCACCAGGGAAGCCCCAAAGTATGTTTTAATTAATTCTTCCCATCACTTTAAACACTGGCCTCTAGTGTTTCTGATAAGGGAAGACAATGGAAATTTGAATTATGTTTCTAGTATGTAATGTGCCATTTTTCTTTGACTGTTTTCAAGATTTTTATTTTAATTTTGAGTGCTTGGTAACTTGACCATGGGAGCATGCCAATGTATAGTTTTCTTTGTAATTGTCTTTTTTTAGGGGTTTTGCTGAACTTTAATCTCTAAATTTGTCTTTCACCAGTGAAAGAAATTATCAGGCACTATTGTTTAATATTTTCATGCCATTTCCCTGACTCCTCCCTCTGAGACTCCAATTACAGGCATATTAGGCATTTAAATACTGTTCCACAGGTACAGGCTCTGTTCATATATTTTCAACATATTTTAATTACTTGGTTGCAAGCTGGGTGTTTACTATTGATCTATATTCAAAGTTACAGTGTTCTCTGCCATCTCCATTCTATTCTTAAAACTATCCAATGTATCCAATTGTCTTTTTTTATTTATTATTTTTTAAATTTCAGATAGTATAATCTTCAGGTCTAAATTTTCCATATTTTTATAGTTTTTATAGTTTGTAATTTTGGTGAGTTTCCCATCTTTTCATTTATAGTGAGCATATTGTTTTTAATATGAGGATACCCTCATAGTAATGTGTTCCTAAATATCAGAGAAGTAAAAATATAATATCACTTAAAATTATTGACTCATCAAATGTAGTAGTTACCAATTACCAGTACTATATGTCACCACCAATCCTTTAGACAAGGCTTGGTAATTAGCATAATGTATTAGTTATCTACTGTTGGATGACAAACTTAGTGGTTTAAAACAACACACTTTCATTTTGTTTAGTTTCTGTGGCTTAACCTAAGCTGAACTGCTTAGGTTCTCATGTGGTTACAATCTACATGTTGCCCAGATTAGTTCTCATTGGAGGTTTGAGTAGGGAAGAATCCCCTACCAAGTAAACTCAGACTGCTGTTAGAATTAGTTCCGTTATTGTTGTAGGACAGAGGGCCTTGGCCTCTTGCTATATGTTGGCTGGAGGCTGCTCTCAACTCTTAGAAACCACCCTTAGTTCCTTGACTGCTTACTTCCTTAAACCTGCAAGGAGAGTATCTAGAGCTAGTCTGCAGGATGGAGTCTTATATGACATAAGGCAATCACAAGAGTGACAGTTTATCACCTGTGCCATATCCTATTGGTTAGAAGCAAGTCAGAGGTCCTTCCCACGCTCAAGGGGAGGGGATTACACAAAGGTATGAGTTGCTTGTCAGCAAGTGGGGATAGAGAGGCCTCCCTTAAGAATCTGTCATACCTACTATAATGTTCAGTATTATTATCATCATTTTGAATGTCGTATAAACTGATCTACTTTGGAAAAGCACTTTTGAGTCTTTTTGTTTAAGTTTGTGGAAAAAAAATAGAGGAAATGAAGGTTCTATTCTGGTATTAATAGAGGATAAATTGAAAATAATCATTTGCATTATTAGGATCCTTTTTACCACACCTGTATTTCCTTTATGATGTAGATGAACAATTATACTAGGAGATGTGGAATAAATAAGAATCAGACATTTTTACTATCCAAAATAAAATTTAAAAAATTAAATTGTCAAATGTTGTAAACTCTTCACTGAAACAAAGCACTTTTATTTAACCTATTAACAAAATCAGAAGAATTTAAATTGCACTTTTTTTTTGCCATTGTTTTTATTGAATTTTATCTAGAATAAAGAAAGAAGAAGTTTGGGGATGAAGAACTGCTTAACTGATTAACCAAATTTAAAGCGAAAGCATTTGTGTTATTTTCCAAAACTTTCTGTCTCTTTCTCTTTTTGGAGACATGCCAGAAGTGAACTTTTTTGGGTTGGAGAAAATTACTTGCTCTGGCTAATGAGATATGGGCGCAAAGAATCAAATACAAGTCACCGTTTCCCCACCCACTGCTGCAGTGATTGGAGAAAAACATGTTGAGGTGAAACATGCATTAGCCCGAGTCCCTGAGTGAAAACATAAACAGAGCCCACTTGCTGACATGTGTTAGTGTAGATATGTAGAATGGGTACAAAATAAAAAATTCTAATTTTAAAAAATTCTATTAATTTGGGGGTTTTATTCTTGCATCATAACCTATCCTTTCTCGTCTGATATTTTCAGATGAAAATAATTTAGTAAATACCTCATTATTGGTGTCCGCTAGAGAGCAAACTAAGAGGATTTGTACTATGCTCATCACAGTTACTGTAAAATACTATTTTTTTGTGCCTTCATGGTAATAAAAATTAAGGCCATCTACAATACACTGAACTAATTATATTTTAAAACATGAAAAGAAAAGAAAAGAAAGGAAAAAGAAAGATTCAGGAAAAATGAGGAGAATAATTTGTCATGTATTGTGTGGAATTTTTCATTTTGGGGAGTTTATCTTATTTGGAAAAAGGAAATTATTAATATAATAGGTATCATTTGGATATTTTATTTGTTTAATTTATTTAACACCTTTATTAGAGTATAAATGCTTTACAATGGTGTGTTAGTTTCTGCTTTATAACAAAGTGAATCAGTTATACATATACATATATCCCCATATCTCTTCCCTCTTGTGTCTCCCTCCCTCCCTTCCCATCCCACCCCTCTAGGTGGTCACAAAGCATGAGCTTTGTGAACACTTGTGTTTAATTAGGTCATTGCCTAAAGTCCTTCGTTGTGTAAAACTTTGAACCCAGGTTGTTTAACTGTGAGTCTGTGACATTTTAAATTTATAACATATGGACTTTTGAAGCCAAATAGAAACTTCTAAATACAATTTCCTACGAAATTGGTTAGAAGAAGGTGACAGGAACTGCATTGTAATCTTTCCTTCACCCCTAAATGTGCATATACATATTTGTGTGTGTTTATGTGGCAGGGAGGAATGAGTGTGTATGAAGTAGAGAAACAATTATCAGAGTGTTGGTATTCTACTAGGAGCAAACGAATGTTGCTGCTCAAATCATAGTCCCTTTTGAGTAGACAAGGGCTACATGATCTTACTTAATCTTCCACTTTTCACTTCAGGTAATTCAGATTAGGGGAGTCACACCAAACCATGGATGGTTCAGCAGCTAATGGCATGGTGGCCTGATTAATCCACGACAAGCTTAAGACCAACTACAGACTGATTGGGACACAGAGTTGGTGCTGTTTATTCAAACTAAGAGATAAAGTCATAGTCCTGTTCAACATGAACAAATGGGGAAAGAGAGAGAGAGATTAGAGGTGATGAAGAAAGAGAGGGGAGAGAGAGATTCCAAAAAAATGTAGAAAAACAATAATAAGAGAACTTAACAGCCTCTGAGAGACTGAGAAATGTTTTCCTTGTTACCTAAGTTCCCACCACTTCCCAGTTACAGGCCCAGTAAAGCATATTTGTACCTTGGTTCTGTCATTAGATAACCAGGAAATAGATATACATGTATATGTGTATGTGTGTGTCTGTGTGTGTGCAGGTCTCAAAAATCTCTCTTCTTTTGAACTGAATATCTAGTCCTTACAGTTGAATGGATAATATCAAAAACAGTATTTGTAAATATAGCATAGGTATGAGAAGCCAAACAGAATCTTTTCTGCTTATTAGAAAATGATGAATTACCAGAGTTCTCAGTTGATAACAAATAACACTAAGTACCTCATAGTCCATTTCCAGATCATCTCCAACTGTGGAGCCCAACACCTCCTTACAGGACTAGCAGAGAGGTGTCATTTTATCTACGTTGGTACTAATTCAGCTTCCCACAGGTTAATAAAGTGGGCTGTGGGGGGATGGAATCAACTCTGGAGAAACACGGAATTGTTAGTGTCAACATTCCATCTCCCTTCTTTGCTTAAGTCAGTGTGAGTGTGTGTGTGAAGGAAGGGCATTACACATGCTTCCTACACTTTTTCTCATCCTTCCAACAGTGATAAAATCATTTAAACTGCCCTATGCCCTCATTTACTAAGTGGAGAATTGCCCCTTGTCTGACAGTTACTGAGACACCAAACTGCCAGGGAGTTGTGAGTGGACCTTTCCTGATGGAGAGCAGATGTTTGGGGCCTGTGGGTATTAAGAGGCTTAGTCATTATTGGAATGACCTGATTAACACTGGGCAGGTAGAGGTCAGCATTTAAATTCTCATCACCCAAAGAAACAAGTGCTAGTTCGTGCTTTACAGAGCAGTGTCCAAAATTAACAGAAAGAGGGTCAGGGCCTTATTTCCAAAAAATGTAGGTTGCTTAAGAAAAAGGATATGACTGTGTTCCTACACCCCTCTCCTTTGTTGATGAACCAAATCTCTAAGGATGAGAGGAGAGGAAAATAAATGGTAGAGGAAGGGAGGGTGCAGACTCTACCTCCCTTTCCACCTCAAACAGTTCTTTGACAAGAGTATAAGACTGAGATACTCTTGATACACTGATACACATGCACACTCACACACACATATATCTATATCAGAGTTATGGGATCCTTCTGACGTATTATTTATTATTAAAGGAATCAGATTGAATTAGAAAAGCACAATTTTAGTAACTACTAAAATCGCAAAATATTAAATGCTCAACATGTTATTACCTTTGAGAGTCTTCACTCAAGTTATATTTAAAAGTTCATCCCAATCTAACATCAAGTCAATTTGTTAACGTAACACAACTAGCTCCAAAATAAAGAAAAATGAAATAATTATCCATCTTAAAAATGTATTATAGGAGCTTATTATTGAGTTGAGATCACAAGCAAATGCCAAAACTCTTATATGCTTAACTTGGTCCTTTCTATCTTCTAGTCTAGTGTTTCTCAAAGTAAAACCTAGACTTTCTACATGAGAATCACCCAAGAGTTTTGTTAGAAATATAGACTTTTGAGAATTTCTGGAATTTGGAGGAATAGACTTGGAATCTGCAATCTAAGTGATACATTTCTATGATCCTTATATACTCTAAACTTTGAAAATTATTGTCACATTGCCTTATCATATAATAATTTTAAAAAACAACCATATTTTCTTACTAAATTTTGCTCTTTTTTTCCTCCTTAGGTAGAGCTTTAGAAATAGCATTACAGCAGGGCATTTACTTTGAGTTGATCTAATCCAATATTCTTTTTGCTACAGGACAAATAAAGAGCACCCTAAACATTTATCCACATTTTGTTTCTAATTTTTCTCATGATTATTATTCTGTTTTTTCAAGACAGAATGGATACTTTATAAATACTTGTTTCATTAGTAAGTTAGTTAATTTTAACACAAAGGCTTTTCATATGCAATAATTTATAAACAGCATTGATCATAAAGCAGATATTCTCCTTATGTTTCTTGGAACATAAGTATTTATGAAACTCCTAGCACAATTAAAATCTCAGATATCTATAAAAGATGGACTTAGCTAATAAGAATTAGATTTAATTAAAAAATTTTCTTAAGAACAATATAATTCTTAATTACTAACTACAATGCTTGTAATAATTCTATAAATATCCAGTGAAAATTATCAACTAAAATAGGATCACAAACATCCATTACGTTACTTGGTTAGAAATATAAATGTAAGTATTTCCACATCATAGACTGAGAGATCCTTGAGAAATCTGTGAGGGAAAGCAGAAAATGCACAAATAACAAATGCTGTTTGGAAAAAATAATGTAACATAAGAGCAAAGATTTAATCCTAAATTGGATGACAAATAAGATTTTACTGATTTGCAGGATTTGCAGGATTTATAATCCAGAGAAATGAGGGATAGAATGTTTAGGCAGGAGAAAATTAAAAGCAAATGTCACCTGCAAAGAGTCATGGCATAAATGGAAAAGAGAGGGGACTGCATGATGAGGACACATAGGCAGGAGATAATCATTTATCAAAGTGCTTTCAGTTGCAAATAATAGAAAACTGAATTTAAAGTGACTTTGCCAACAAAGTCATGTATTATCTCTTGTAACAGGTTGTTCAGAGAAGGGGAGGTATCAGGATTTGTTAAGCAACTCAGATATCACAGAGCCAGCTTCTTTTCATTTTCTGCTCTTCCATTTTCAGCATTTTGTTTACTTCTAGATTAACTGTTTCAATAGTTCCAAAATGGCTGCTGATGGTTCCAGGTTTTACATCCTTATAAAAGCATCTGTAAGCAGAGAAGGGAACACTTTTTTTTCTTGTCTCTCTCTCTCTTTACAATTAAGAAAAACTCTTCAGATTATTTAGAATTAGCTCTCACGTACATTTCCAAAACAATCACTGGCAAAGAGTGTGGATTTTCCATGGTAGGATTAGATTTGTCAAAACTCACCCCACTTAGGGTCATAGCCTCCCCTAAAGCACAAAGCCACCAATTATCTGAACTCATTTGGAGTTCTGACTCCAAGGATGAGGTGGCGTTTCGGTAAGCAACCCACCGTATATTTCATAAACACGCTAGAATTGATATATGTCTCTACAGTTATTGAGTCTTTGAAAGTTAACAACCCTATAACAACACACTGAGTTGTGTTTTACAGTGTATATGGCAATTATCAACTAAAGTATTCCCCATAACTAACTTAGATATTTAGATTAAACAATTTTTACTCTCCCTGGCATAGTTTAGAGTCCCGCAGTGTTTAAATAGGCAAAAATTTAGGGAAAATGTCAAACGCCTGTTTTTAATTGTAAATATCTTTTATGGCACATTTTCTATATTTATGTTTTAAAATGTTACTTTTTAAATGACTGAATCCAAGAAAGACCTGCAAAGCCAATTGCATGAACACAGAATAAATCATTAAAAAATATCTATCAATTGTATACTCTGTGTGTGTGTACGAGAAAGAGAGGGGGTCACAGAAGGAGGGAGAAAAAGATGGAGAGGGAGAGATCACAACTCTAGATATTGAAGGTTAATTTGCCCACATTCCCCCAAATGAACTTGAGATAGAAGATTTGAGTCAGCTGTTCTCTCATTAACGCTGTTTCTAAGTAACTCCCCTTGTGTCAGCTGAGTGTATAAACACAGACACACACAGACAAGCATGCACACACTCTTTCTTCCTTCCCTTCCCCTCTTCTTCTGCTTTCTTCCTTCTGCTTTGCCTCTCCCCCTCCCTCTCCCCCACCTCCTCCTCCTTTTTCTGAAGAATCTAAGTATTTCATCTGCTGCCCACAATCACTTGCACACCTACCACTGCACAAAACAATCAACCAAAAAAGTTCCAATACTAAAAGTAAAACTGACTTGTTGTCATAATTTAGAGACTATTTTATCAGTCTTCAAAATGGCACTAAAACAAAAAAGTGATGTAAGGTCTTTTTAAGACTGAGAGACAGATCTCCTAAATTATATTCCCTTGAGGAATGACTATACTGTCTTACAGTGAGGGCTGCTCATGCCACAGCAGTATTGCTGGAAGGCACTTTGGAAGTTGCCCTTATAACCTGCATGTTGCCAAGAAGAAACTCAACCCCTGTCAGGATAGGAGACTTAACTAATGAACAGCAGTTCTGAGGCTTGGAAAAACAAAACAAAACAAACAAACAAACAAAAAACAAGCTACAGCACATTCTTTTTCACAAAAACACAAAGTTTCAAGTTAATAGTTGTATTTAATACAGTACTTGAAAATACTGAGAATACAGAATGGGCACCAATGTCGAAAAGGGATATTAGGTAGAAATCACAAATTGCAATCTTTGAACTCTTCGGTGTTTAAAAAAAAATTGTGAAAAGATAATATGGTAATAGGAAAGATTTTTCAGATATCTGGGCTTAGAAGTATCCCAGGGCTGTTGATGGGTAACCCTAATAATATATGAAAAACTTACAAGAAGTAAGTTTCCTGGTTATCATTATCAAAAGTGAGACCTATTGATCAGAATGACAAGTTTTTGGAAATAAGAATATTAAATCTGAAGCTTACACTCACATCCTGTTTTCAGATGATGAACATGTTGTCTATAATTTTCTAGGGGACTAAACTGAAATATAAGATTGTCTAATTCATCTTATGTTCAGATGATCTCAAATGTGTATCTTTACCTATTTGCAGACATCCAATGACACCTTTGCAATCCCCCTTATGTTGACTGGAGATGTAGTGTTAAGGAAGAGGCTCAACTACGAAGACAAGACTCGCTACTTTGTCATCATCCAAGCTAATGTGAGTGTTTAATTTCTCTTACTTTCCTCTTCTGAATTTATGAAGTACAGAACTTGCCCAGAATGTATGTGCTCACTGTGACCTCAACAGGGTAGCCCTGCGCTCAGTGTAATTTGTATATTATAGTCTTCTGAATAGGAAATGGGATGGAATGGGGTAGGAAGATTATTCCCACTCACTGTATTCTTCACTCTTTGAATCACTCATACACTTCAATAATTTGTTTTTAGCTCATACTGAAGTATTTCTCAAAGCATGATCCACCGAATGACTGCAGCAGAATCACCTTGGGAGTGTATAAGAAATGCAGGTTCCTGGACACAACCTCAGACCCTCTGAATAAAAATTTCAGAAGGTAGAAGTGGAATACCTGCATTTTTTATTAGCTCCCCAGGGAACTTCAAAGTACACTAAAGGTAGAGAACTGTTGAATCATTTATTGAATCATTTATCTTTTATTGAGTAGTTGCTCACTACATCTAAGCTACTATGATCATAACCCACATATATGGACTGCAGTAACAGAAAACCTGAAAAACAATTGCTTGTATAACATTATTATTGTCATTATCATTATTATTTTAATAAAATTCTTAGATTTATGTGGTTCAAGAGTTGATTTGACAGTTCAAGTATATCACCAAGGACTCAGGTTCCCTCTGTCCTTAAAATCCGTCTTTTCCTGAAACTTGGTTGTTTTTCCAATGCCTTATGTCCCATTTGCAGTTGTGATGCTTATGGCTCTGGTGCTAGTGAATACCAGCACCATAAGCATCACGGCTGCAATTCAAGTCTGAGTATAAGGGTGGTAAAACTAGAACTTCTTAAGTTCATTGATTCTGTCTGCTTTTATCTGAGAGGAAGCTCCTTCCCACCCAGCTTCCCCACACAGAACAGGAATATGAGTCAGCATAGCAGACGGTAAAGTTAAGGAAGTCTGTAGGTGGTAAAGGGGAATGAGACAATCATCTCTGGATGACAAGCAAGTATGGTTCGTCTCCTGGGGCTGGGCATATTGAAAAAATAATAATAATTTGTTAGGAAGGAGGAGAATTGGGCTAGTATTTCAGTAAAAAAAAAATCTAACAGGGCTGGTGACAGATAGCATCTGACATTGAAAAAATTCCTATAATAAGTGGCAGGGCCATATTCTGAAAAGGTAGTTAGACTCTGAAGCCAGCCTGTACCTTTAATAACCCCTAAGCATTGTAATCATATTTTTATAGCTGAACAGAAAGACAAGAGGGAGTGGCAAAAGGAAATATCCTCCATCAGCTGTTCTGAACAAGTTTATATGCGAGAAAGTGTTGCTAAGTGGCCATGTTTTGTCTTTTTTACAGATATTTCAGCAGAAAGGGCATGCATGTTTACATATATAGTATATGTGTGTGGGTAGGTATAGATAGAAATCTAGCTTTTGAAGACAGATTTCTAGACTTTCATTCAAAATACTTGTTTTGTTTCTTTTTTTCCAATTCAATGTGGGTTGTCTTACGGCTCAGTAGCAGAGACTAGAGTAGAAACTATAGATGTAGGAAAAAGTAAAACCTCTTAAAGAGGGCCCCTCATCATTCCTCAAAAACACTGAACCCCTTTTTTTCCTATGTAAATGAAAAGGTGGAGAAAAGGTACAATTTTCCTTTCTGACTCAGAATCTCTAATAAAATTTACAGAAAAGTCAGATTGCTATGGAATGGATTTGAAAGCTAATTTTTATTGTGCAATTTAAAATGAGGTGTTTTTTTTAAAGAAATATAAAATAAATCTTCTGACTTGTCATCTACTTTAAACTATTTATAAAGACATCTGGGACAATTCAAATCCAATTTGCTAGACTACTCATAACTGGGGAAAGACTGATAAGATTTTAGCATTTCAAGGATAAAATTATGAAATAACAGGATATACATGGATCCTCGAAAGGAAGGAATGGAATTGGTGAGAAATTGAATGAAGACATGAATTTATCTGTAATAGTAATTTTTATACAAATGTAAATTATGTGATACAAAATGTGAATGCTAAATATAGGAAGTTATAAGATTTTTAGTGTTTTTAAAAGTTTTCAGATTATATCCTTTTAAAAGTTATATAATATACTAAAATTAGGATATATCACAATTTATTCAACTATACTTAAGGTTTTTTTGTTTATTTTTGGTTTTTGGCACAGAACTGATAGCTAATCTCATGATTGTCCTGAGAGGCAGGGAGTATAGTATAGTGGTAAAAGCATGAATTCTAGAACCACATTGCCCAAATTCAAATCCTAGTTCTGCCATTTCCTAGCGTGTGACTTTTGGTATACTCTGTATGTCAGTTTTCTAAGTAGTAAAATGGGGATATTAATGAAATATACCACATAGGGTTCTTGTGAGGATTAGCAAGTTAGCAAACAAAAATGTGCTTAAACTAATGCTTGGAATATATTCTGATATCATTACAGTATTACATAAACCTCTTAAGTACCAGTACTTACTTGTTCATGAATAGATAATTAAAAGATAAAGTTACTATGAGAAAAATTGTATATATTCATGTATATATATGTATATACATATACATATACTTTTCATCTTAGTAGGTAATGCCATATTATCTTCCAAATTGTTGCAGCACATCACATTCCCACAAGTTATAAAGAAAAATGCCTATTTCCTCTACATTTTAGATATATAACTTACTTAAGACAGTGGCTTATTGGAGCTGAAAAGATGGCTCACGCTTGCTTTGAGGGCCAATTTTGGACATCTCTTTCCAACTCCAAGTACAGTGACCTCATTTGTGGCCATGGTGGGAGATATTTACAGTATGGAAAGTGACAAATGCTCCAAGTCACGTTCTTGGGGGCCCTGTGGTGTAGCCATGGCTGCGGCAGCTTGACACGGGGTCTCAGTTCCCCAACCAGGGATTCAACCCTGGCTGCAACACTGCCCTGGCTTTTGTCCCCTTTGGAGGACAAGAGAGGAATATTGTGGATAGACACATGGGCAGGCTCAGTAAGAGTCACATCTTCGGGAAGTTTAAATCATTTATAAGGGGGCAGGCTTCCAGGTCTTTGTTTTCCTCTGACCAGTCGTCTTGCTTTTACCCCTATCTGATTTGTCTCAGGGCCCTCCCCATGTGCCTTCGCCCTCTTTAGCCAAGATGGATTTCAGTGTGAGGGGCTCAGGGAAGTTAGCAAAACTTACTGTTGTCTGGCACCCCGTTTCCTGAGGAAACTTTCTGTGCAAGTGTAATTTGGGAGGTCTCCCTGACCCCAAGAGTAAGGG
This sequence comes from Stenella coeruleoalba, assembly GCF_951394435.1. Lineage (NCBI taxonomy): Eukaryota > Metazoa > Chordata > Mammalia > Artiodactyla > Delphinidae > Stenella > Stenella coeruleoalba. The sequence continues at coordinate 41,243,471 of NC_137162.1, read as the reverse complement.
AGTTGTGACCTCCTTATCTTTTACCCCAGAAAGACTTAGCCCCTCCCTCCCCTGCCATTACTATTATCTTACAGTGTCCACAGGAGACAAAGTCTAGCTATTCATCCTGTTCCTGTTGTTATTTCTATCTCAAAGTATAAACAGGAGGCTAGTTGTAAATGTCTTGCCTGGGACCCATCTATCTCAAGCCTCAGTCGGGACTGCTTGTCTCAGTTGGCTGTTAAACATTTACTTACTCATATATATCAATATCTATACAATTTATATTCTTATATTTATATAGAATGATACCCATATATTAAAATATCTTTTAATTATTATTTTATATTCTTTGTAGTTATTATTATTTTATTGATGGTATGTAAACCAATGTACAATGTAAACTATGTCAATTAAAAACCTACTTATTATCTTGGAGTCATAAGAAGAGCTGAAATATGAGCAATCAATTTGGACTTTAAAGTAGATGGTTTCTAAGAAGCTAGAGGTCTGATGATAAATTACTGAACATTACTCAGATTTGGCCTGGCTTTGCTTAGAGTACAAAGATTTGATTGATTTGCAAAAGGAATCATTCAAATTTCTTGTAGTTGTGAGCATGTTATGATTTTTTATCCATGTGAACGTGTTATGATTCTTAAATAAATTGCAAGAGTTTTGGGTGACCCACATTAGAAAACTTGTCACTTATTTTCTTTAGAATTTTTGCAACAGTATTACCCACACCGTTTTTTAAAAAATATGAATAGCCAATGAGGCAATGAAATTCCAGAAAAAAGAAAAAAATCTAGGAAAGGAAGTTCAAAGAAGTACAAAAGTCAGGGGTTTCCTTTTGTTGAAACTTCTGATACATTCTGTCACCACAAACTCCAATTTTGATATTACCCTAAATCATAAAAAAATCAAACCCATCTCTATACATCGATATCTTCAAGCCAACTCTTTCTGTATTATGGTTATCCTGAGGGAAATCTTAAGGGCTCTTAACTACTCAAGAGCCCTTAAATAATTGTCAGAAAGAAAAGATTTACATTTCATTAAGATTCATAGCAAGAATACTCTTTGAATTATTCTGTCAATTAGCAGTGCTATTCCATATTTTCACATACATCAAAAATCTAGAGAAGGGACATAACTATCTTTCATAACAAGATACTGTATTTAAAAAATATATGATACTATATCTTTCTCAGCTCTCTCTTTTCTCTTAATGGACTCGAGTATGCAAAAAAAGTGTGTAAACTGTAGGGATGAAAAACTTTTTCCTTCTTCCCTTCCAGGTTCTGTTGACCTAAAATAAATAGACTGCCCGTTATTTCTCCAGCAAAAATGGGTTTATTTGGGATAAGAAGGGAATTGCAATTTGGGGTCTACAACCACGGTGAGCCATGTGCAAGTCCCTACAAAACAAGGGAAGGAGAGAGAGGGGGAGATAAGAAGTTGGGAGAGCTATAGTAAACAAAGAGACCATGGCTTTTCATTAGCTGAGCTGTTGTAAGGATGGAAGAGGAGGCATTCTTCTTCTTGTTGAGCTATGCTGTCCTTGCAAAGTGTGAGGGCTCCCCCTTCTGGTCTCCTGACTCTGTTTAACTGAAGTTTGTTGAATTTTTTACAGTTCTTTGGCTGGCCTAAAAATTAAATTAACATAACACAGATTAACAAGAGAAAAACAAATTTAATAATGTATGTGTAGGAGCTCCATAAAAAAATATGAGACTGAAAAAAGTGACCAAAGCAGGCTGTCTTTTAGACAAGGAAACTACAAATTTCTGAAGAATTTACAAGGCAAAGAGGTTTGGGCTCAGGGTATCACATTAGAAAGGACCATGGTACTTTTACACAGCCTCTTGGCCCTAAGTTCCCTATTTCTGGTGATAATGATGCCCTCTATTCTCCTGGTACAGGGAGGGTTCTTTTCATATGGAAGATCTATGTCCTGCTTTCAGGGGGACAAAAGATGATCAAAATGTCCTCCTTGCACTGGCTGTTTCTTAAGAAACTTTAATGTAAAATACTCAATATGCCAATGTAGCATATTTTGGGGTGGCATATTCTGCTCTTCTTCAAAACATTGCAATTATATAGGTTTGGATATAAAAATTACTTTCTATACTTTCATATTTCAAACTATGTAAATCACTTTTCAGAATAACCCCTATCTTGACCTTTCCTCATGTCTACCTCCTACTGATATGTGGAATAAGTGCTAATATTACAACCATTGTTTTTAGTTTTGCCAGTTTCTTGGGCATATTCTGGAGAGTAAGACTGAAATAGGAGGATAATTGTTGATGGTTTAAGAACTATTTATAAAATTTTCAAGTAATGAAGATATTGCTTGAAAATTTTATAAGTAAGCAAAATGATAGTATTCTGTTTACTAGTACGCATAAAAGCTAAGGAAAATTAGTTAAACAAAAAAGACACTTTCAAGAAAAAGAAAAGAAAAGAAAAAAGGAACACACTTCTAAAGTGATTTAGACCCAGGCAAACTTGTTGCTGTTATTTTCTTTTTCGAATAAAGAAATCTAACAGAATCAAGTTACTAGGGTAAGTTTTAAAATTTCAGTTGGTGATAGACCATCTTCCATTGGTGAACAGAAGCATGACAGATTCCTCCAAGGTCTTAGGTAACTGAGTTAGAGTCAAAAGACTCAAGGCAACTCTAATTATGTTGCCATTTTTTTTTTTTTTTTTTGCTTTCTCTACTGCAAATACCAGATAAGGTAATGAAAGAGTACTTAATATATGTATCTATGAGTGAGTCTGGTAGGTGCCTTTAGCCATTTTGTCAACTACAAACTACTTGAATACTAAGTATGTAAGTGTTAGAAGTCTCTTTATTCCAAGGCTCCTATGACATTGCCTCAAAAATAAATCTGAACATCAGCATTTTTGTCTCATACTCATTTTTAAAACCAGGTTTCATATAATTTCACAGTATTTGTTAGAGTCCAGATTTTTCCTGGCTCCACTCCACATAACCAATATTTGACTTAATACAGTTCTAAATATAGAGCAGATACTAGGTGAATTAAAAATTAGCATTTATCTCTAGTTTGATCAAAGAATAGTGTGCAATTAAACTATTTTATAGCAAGAAAGCCTTTCTATTGAGATGAAGGAATTGAAGTCTTACTTATCATTTGATGGTTAGAGGTGTTTTATTTCTCTAACATTTTCATAGTTGAAATATTTGCAGTTTTATAAAAATGTGCTTTGTAAAAAGTGGATTGTGACAATGAGTTAGTTGTCTCTGAGCTATTTATAAAAGTAACTTTCTTTGAAATTCTACTAGGCACAGATCCCTTTTCTGAAACAAATTAAAGAATAGTTCTTCCTTACAATATATTGATGAAATTTTCTACTTATTTATTAAATAATTAATTTTAAAAATGCATGTCTTTGATATGTCAGATATCATGTTATAATACTGTATTGTGATGTTATGAGACCAGATGATTGGAGGCTTTGAATAAAGATGCTAAGTATTCAGTGATTCAGTGACAAGGTCAATACCACTTCCTTATGAGGCGTTGAGAGAATGTTTCAGCTAGGTCAAATCTCACACTCTGATGAATATTCTTTGTGGCTCTTTGAGTCCACGTTGTAGTTATCTCTCTGCTTTTAAATTCCTGCATGTCAGTTTTTATACTGGATTATTCTTTGTATCACCTGCAATTACTTGCATAACTATACTCACAATGGTTATGGAAGCTAAATAAAGGTTTCATATAATTAAATGTTTAATGTTAGCAAATATATAAATGATATGTGAAATAATAACGCACATTGAGAAAATACAAATGAAACCGTCAAACTTGGTTAACTTTGAAAGAGATACATTCTTGCTTGCCAGTTACAGTCACAGTTTCCTAAATTAATGATATCTTATTTTTTATTTTATTTTATTTTTTGCGGTACGCGGGCCTCTCACTGTTGTGGCACAGGGTCCGGTCGCGCAGGCTCAGCGGCCATGGCTCACGGGCCCAGCCGCTCCGCAGCATGTGGGATCTTCCCAGACCAGGGCACGAACCCGTGTCCCCTGCATCGGCAGACGGACTCTCAACCACTGCGCCACCAGGGAAGCCCAATATCTTATTTTTAAATGTCTAAAATTTTAAAGTGTTACCTTATTTTTAAAATGATAGAAAAGAAATGAAGGAAAATAGAAGAGGAGAAGGAAGGATTTTGGGGATTTTTAATATGTACTGGATTTTCACATAACAATGAATGCAAATGTAAATTTAATGAAATCATATAAAATATTTATGTAAATAATTATGTTTTATTTATACCACTCCCAATTTAGAATGTTATTTCCTTTATTCAGAAGAGTTGTGAGCAGCAGCATTATACTAGAAAGAGTAAAATATTCCTTTCTTTTCGGTTTTTATCTTAATTGTCAGGGGCTTTGCTTTAGACAGTATTTTAAGATCAAATTTGGTTCTGAACTGGAAAAAGAGCATCATGGATTAACAGCACCTTCCAGAGGCTTGCAAGTTAGGAATGTGCATGAGGCCTATTTTCATATTTCATTATAACATGTTATATTTATTGGTGGCAAATTCTGGGGAATCTCCATGTACACATAAAACATGTTGGTAGTTTTTGTTACTATATCTCTGCTCCCAGTAGTAGTAAAGGGAAGCAGAATGTGTCACTCTAAAATATGCCTCTTTAGCATGCTGACAAAAAAAATGAATAAAGTGATCTAAGAAAGTTATGGAAATTTTTATTTGAGCCAAGCTGAGGATTATAACTCAGGAACAACCTCTCAGAGAGCTTGCAGAACTGTTCTGCCCATTAGAGGTCAAAGCACAGTTATATAGGTTTTTGAGACAGAGGGCTGTACATTAAATGACATATTTTACACAGTTTACACAACCTAGATCTATAGGTACAAAGAGTAGTGGGTCATGGGTCATCATGACTCCTTACAAGATTAAGAAGGAAGGTTATCTCCTAAGGAGTTGTGACCATTGATGGATTAGAAGGAATATTTTTTCCTAAGGAGGTCTGAATAATGCAGATGTGCAATACACACTAAAGGGGAGGGAATTTTCTCATCTTGCCATAAATTATGAATTTTATTTCAGCAAGCATAAGAATTATTTTAGGCTAAGTAATAAAAAACAAAACAAACAAAAAAACCCAGCAGACAGAAAAGAAGCTCTGAAAACCAGTAGAAGCAATTTACATTTACAAGGGAAATCTCCAATTTTAAGGGTGTCTTTCGGTCTGTACCAGGAAGACAAGGATGACTCTAAATCTTAGAAACTCTTATTAATGGAGAAGGCTTAGATTTAAATCTGCATAACAAACATACCTTTTGTTTACTGTGCTTCCACTGAAAATTTGGCTTTCCCCTCCCAACATCTTTTGTCTTTAGCTGAAGATGGTATTCAAGGTGGTGATTTGGGCCATTTTGGGGAGTTACTCAGTTTTCCTGGTTATCTCCCCTGTATACAGGAAGTATACATGTTATTAAACTGTTTTACTCCTGTTAATCTGTCTTTTACTACTGAGGGGTTTTATCTAAGAACCTAAAAGGGTAGAGGAAAATTATTTTTTCCCCTCCACAGTAGGTTATCTGATCTTTTTCTTTTTTTTTTTTAGTTTCCACTTAAAAATCGAGATTTTATAGCTCAACACTTTGTCAGCAATTTCTTTTCCCAGTATAAGACAAAAGCCTATATTGTGTATTTTGGTAAATATGCACCCTCTCTAATGCAGTTGTATCCATGTTATGGAGTGGCAACAATAACCCAAAGAAGCAGAGAATAGTAATAGATTTGTTGCTGACAAACTGAAAGACTTAGGATAGAAAACATTATACTTTGTCTATTACAGTGACTTGGCTGTAACATATGAGAGGTAAGGTTGAGTGACATGCAAGTATAGAAATACTGCTTCTGGGATATTACAGACTTTTTTGCCACATCTGTTAGGTAGGTAGTCAGACTTGAGTGGGTCCCATCCCATCCTGGATGGGGTCATCTTTCCCTCCCCATGTGGACACTGGTAATCAGAGCATGCCCAGAGATCTTCCCTCTTCTAGTCAAGGACCACTGCTAAGTTTCCAGCCATATCAGGACCAAGCAAGGTAAACCTGCCAGCACAGGTTGGCACAGGTGCACCAAGACCTAAAAGGTGACTCAAGGTAATCCAGGGTTCATTGTGCCATATTTCTAATAAATTAGTATTGCGGTTTTTGCCTCCCCCCACCCACGTGGGTTTTGCTTCGGTGCTTATGGGTAAGCACCTGCACACTAGGAGAAAAGTTATATAACTTAAAGCTGTCAATCAACTTGTCAGTTAAATGATGCAGGACACAAGGAGGGACCACCACTCTAAAAATCCTAACCCTGCCCCATTGCGAGACTACTTCTGGTTTCCAGACAGCCCACTCTAATCCTTTCTCAGGAGTGTACTTTCACTCTGCTTAATAAAACTCTTGCTATTTAAAACTGCTCTATGCCTCTAGACTGAATTATTTCTCTTGAGAAGGGCAAGAACTGAGGAAATCGCCATTCTGCCAGTAACACATCCAATATCACATAAAATGGTATTCATTCAATATTTTTCTTAAACTTTAGATTGATGCAGTCTTTTTTAAAAAGTACATCCTAAGCAGTTGTAGGGGTGGGAAATTTTTCCATTCTACCCTTCTAGATTCTTTGGCTGATCTAATAATCACATTGATATAAAACAGATTAACAGAAGAAACACAAACAAAAGTTTCGTCACATATATACCTTCTGTATACATGGGAGAAACTCAGGAAAATAGGGTAACTCTACTCCAGAATGGCAGAAGCCCTCACCTTAATTACCATCTTCAGCTAAACACAAAAGAAGATGTAGAGGGTAGAAGGTCAGTTATGGGAGGTTACCTGAAAGAGCTCAGTAAACAAGGGTAAAGTTGATATGCAGATTTAAATTGTTGCCATCTGCATGATAAGTTTCTAGAGATAAGTTCATCTCCCTCTTTCTGGTACAGCCAGAGAGACACCTTTACAAATGGAGATTTCCCTAGTACAGGTAAATGACTCATACAAAGGGGTAACTTTTACCCAGTTTTCAAAACTTCTGTGTGTGCAGTGTCTTAAAAATAATCAGCCTGAAATAATCCTATGCCAAAGAGACATATTTGGGGGTGGTAAATTCTGCTCCCCTACACAATCATAATCTTAAAATAGTAGGTTTGGGATTCCCTAGTGGCGCAGTGGTTGAGAGTCCGCCTGCCGATGCAGGGGACACGGATTCGTGCCGCGGTTCGGGAAGATCCCACATGCCGGAGAGCGGCTGGGCCCGTGAGCCATGGCCGCTGAGCCTGCGCGTCTGGAGCCCTGTGCTCCGCAATGGGAGAGGCCACAACAGTGAGAGGCCTGCGTACCGCAAAAAAAAAAAAAAAAATAGTAGGTTTGATGAACCAGTTGTGTTTTCTAAATAATTTATGTTAAATTAAGAGTCTTCTATATATACTCAATTCATACATTTAAAGTATGATTTAAAAAATTTATTTGTGGACCACCAAAGTTGTCTCATGTGTCATTTGCTACTCCTATTATACTTTCAACTGTACTAGATATAATAAACAGACATGGAAAATTTAGAACAATTAAAGAAGGACTTTAAGAAAAAATCTTTATACCCCATAAATTTAACCAATCAGGGGAATTCCCTGGTAGTCCAGGGGTTAAGACTCTGTGCTCTCACTGCCCAGAGCCCGGGATCAATCCCTGGTCAGGGAACTAAGATCCCACAAGCTGTGCATTGAGGCCAAAAATAAATAAATAAATAATAAAGTAAAATAGAATAGAGTAGAATAAAATAAAATAAAGTTTAACCAATCATAATTATCAGTGTAATCTTGATCATGTTTATTCCCTTCTTGAGAAGGAAAAATGTTTTTCTCTGCCCTCTTAGATTTACTAATTGACGACTTTCAAATTAAACTGAACAAAAAACAAAACAAAACAAAAACCCCAAAACCAGTTTTTAACAGTAGAAAGAATAAAATATTTCACTAAGTATTTTAGAAAGAATAAAGTATATGCGTATGAGCGCAAACAAAAGAAGTTGCTCCCTGAGCAGCTAGAGATGAGGTTTTATGTACCTCACTTCATGCGTGAGGAGGGAGAAAATACTTCTTTGGGAACAAGGAGCAGGTTTCTAGGGAGGGTAAACAGGAGACAAAGAAAGTTTGTGGTAATGTGTGTTTATGTAGATGCTAGTGTTTTTCTTCTTCTTCTTTTTTTTCTCCTTTTCTCATGGCTATAAAACTCTCCCAAGGAAGAGATTCATGGCAGCTTCACTTGAGAAAGTTTCTGCTTTTAATAAGATAAGGAAAACTCTGAAAAGGCTCCTTTTTGTGTATGTTCAATCTCTAATGTCTTTAATTTAAAATAATTTGTGTATGAACTCTGAGGGTCTAGTGAATCCCCACACTTGGGAAATTTAAACTTTTTTCCCATGTTTTGACCACAGTCTGTCTTATAATGGATCTAAACATCAAAGAATACTAGAGTTGTTCCCAAACTCAGGTTCTGCTGCTTGCCACTTGAAAGCTAATACTCAAGAGACAGTTGTTGGTTGAAAAGGAAAGGTTGCTTTATTCAGGAGGCTGGCAACCTGGAGAAGGTGGACTCGGGTCCGAGAACCAAATCTAAAGGTTCTGCTTGACCATGAAAGTTTTTAAAGGGGGAAAGGGGAAGTTAATCACATTAATCGTTTGGGGAGGGGGGAGTCAGAGTCTTTGTTATCTTCCACTGTGTTCAGACTTCCTTCTGATTGGTTGGTGGTGAGGTAACAGGGCAGTGTTTCAGGAATCTTATACTCACCCTGAAGTTACCATTCTCCACCTGGGTGGGGGCCTTAGTTCCTGCAGAAGAACTCAAATATATGGTTACATATATTCCTTGAGCAGGAACCAGGGTCCTGCTTTATCACTGCAGGATTGTTTCTTTTTTTCCATATTTTTATTTATTCATCAAGCCAATTTTTACTGTTTTTTCTTTTTTTAATTTTTGAATTTTATTTATTTTTTTATACAGGAGGTTCTTATTAGTCATCAATTTTATACACATCAGTGTATACACGTCAATCCCAATTGCCCAATTCATCACAACACCATCCCCACCCCCCCCCTTGGCTTTCCCCCTTTGGTGTCCATACATGTGTTCTCTACATCTGTGTTTCAACTTCTGCCCTGCAAACCAGTTCATCTGTACCATTTTTCTAGGTTCCACATACATGCGTTAATACATGATATTTGTTTTTCTCCTTCTGACTTACTTCACTCTGTATGACAGTCTCTAGATCTATCCACGTCTCAACAAATGACCCAATTTTGTTCCTTTTTATGGCTGAGTAACACTCCATTGTATGTATGTACCACATCTTCTTTATCCATTTGTCAGTTGATGGGCATTTAGGTTGCTTCCATGACCTGGCTATTGCAAATAGTGCTGCAATGAACGTTGTGGTGCATGTGTCTTTTTGAATTGTGGTTTTCTTTGGGTATATGCCCAGTAGTGGGATTGCTGGATCATATGGTAATTCTATTTTTAGTTTTTTAAGGAACCTCCATATTGTTCTCCATAGCGGCTGTATCAATTTACATTCCCACCAACAACGCAAGAGGGTTCCCTTTTCTCCACACCCTCACCAGCATTTGTTGTTTGTAGATTTTCTGATGAATCCCATTCTAACTGGTGTGAGGTGATACCTCATTGTAGTTTTGATTTGCATTTCTCTAATAATTAGTGATGTTGAGCAGCTTTTCACGTGATTCTTGGCCACCTGTATGTCTTCTTTGGAGAAATGTCTATTTAGGTCTTCTGTCCATTTTTGGATTGTGTTGTTTATTTTCTTCTTATTGAGCTGCATGAGCTGTTTATATATTTTGGAGATTAATCCTTTGTCCCTTGATTCGTTTGCAAATATTTTCTCCCATTCTGAGGGTTGTCTTTTCGTCTTGCTTATGGTTTCCTTTGCTGTGCAAAAGCTTTTAATTTTCAGTGGATCCCATTTGTTTATTTTTGTTTTTATTTCCATTACTCTAGGAGGTGAATCAAAAAAGATCTTGCTGTGATTTATGTCAGAGTGTTCTTCCTATGTTTTCCTCTAAGAGTTTTATAGTGTCTGGCCTTACATTTAAGTCTTGAATCCATTTTGAGTTTATTTTTGTGTATGGTGTTAAGGAGTGTTCTAATTTCATTCTTTCACATGTAGATGTCCAGTTTTCCCAGCACCACTAATTGAAGACACTCTCTATTCTCCATTATATATCCTTGCATCCTTTGTCATAGATTAGTTGACCGTAAGTGTGTGGGTTTACCTCTGGGCTTTCTTTCTTGTCCCATTGATCTATGTTTCTGTTTTTGTGCCAGTACCATATTGTCTTGATTACTGTAGCTTTGTAGTATAGTCTGTAGTCAGGGAGTCTGATTCCTCCAGCTCCGTTTTTTTCCCTCAAGACTGCTTTGGCTATTCGGGGTCTTTTGTGTCTCCATACAAATTTTAAGATTTTTTCTTCTAGTTACGTAAAAAATGCCATTGGTAATTTGATAGGGATTGCATTGAATCTGTAGATTGCTTTGGGTAGTTTAGTCATTTTCACAATATTGATTCTTCCAATCGAAGAACATGGTGTATTTCTCTACATCTGTTGGTATCATCTTTAATTTCTTTCATCAGTGTCTTATAGTTTTCTGCATACAGGTCTTTTTGTCTCCCTAGGTAGGTTTATTCCTAGGTATTTTATTCTTTTTCTTGCAATGGTAAATGGGAGTGTTTCTTAAATTTCCCTTTCAGATTTTTCATTATAAGTGTATAGGAATGCAAGAGATTTCTGTGCATCAATTTTGTATCTTGCGACTTTACCAAATTCATTGATTAGCTCTACTGGTTTTCTGGTGGCATCTTTAGGATTTTCTATGGATAGTACCATGTCATCAGCAAACAGTGACAGTTTTACTTCTTCTTTTCTAATTTGTAATCCTTTTATTTCTTTTTCTTCTCTGATTGCCGAGGCTAGGGCTTCCTAATCTATGTTGAATAATAGTGGTGAGAGTGAACATTGTTGTCTTGTTCCTGATCTTAGAGGAAATGGTTTCAGTTTTTCACCGTTGAGAATGATGTTTGCTGTGGGTTTGTCATATATGTCCTTTATTATGTTGAGGTAGGTTCCCTCTGTGCCCACTTTCTGGAGATTTTTTATCATAAATGGGTGTTGAATTTTGTCAAAAGCTTTTTCTGCATCTATTGAGATGATTGTATGGTTTTTCTTCTTCAGTTTGTTAATATGGTATATCACATTGATTTGTGTATATTGAAGAATCCTCTCATCCCTGGGATAAATCCCACTTGATCATGGTGTATGATCCTTTTAATATGTGGTTGGATTCTGTTTGCTAGTATTTTGTTGAGGAGTTTTGCATCTATATTCATCAGTGATATTGGTCTGTAATTTTCTGTTTTTGTAGTATCTTTGTCTGGGTTTGGTATCAGGGTGATGGTGGCCTCATAGAATGAGTTTGGGAGTGTTCCTTCCTCTGCAGTTTTTTGGAAGAGTTTGAGAAGGATGGGTGTTAGCTTTTCTCTAAGTGTTTGATAGAATTCACCTGTGAAGCCATCTGGTCCTGGGCTTTGGTTTGTTGGAAGATTTTTAATCACAGTTTCAATTTCATTACTTGTGATTGGTCTGTTCATATTTTCTATTTCTTCCTGGTTCAGTCTTGGACGGTTATCCCTTTCTCAGAATTTGTCCATTTCTTCCAGGTTGCCCATTTTATTGGCATAGAGTTACTTGTAGTAGTCTCTTAGCATGCTTTGTATTTCTGCGGTGTCTGTTGTAACTTCTCCTTTTTCATTTCTAATTTTATTGATTTGAGTCCCCTCCCTCTTTTTCTTGATGAGTCTGGCTAATGGTTTATCAGTTTTGTTTATCTTCTCAAAGAACCAGCTTTTAGTTTTATTGATCTTTGCTATTAGTTTCTTTGTTTCTATTTCATATATTTCTGCTCTGATCTTTATGATTTCTTTCCTTCTGCTAACTTTGGGTTTTGTTTGTTCTTCTTTCTCTAGTTCCTTTAGGTGTAAGGTTAGATTGATTTTTTGAGATTTTTCTTGTTTCTTGAGATAGACTTGTATAGCTATAAACTTCCTTCTTAGAACTGCTTTTGCTACATCCAACAGGCTTTGGATCATCATGTTTTCATTGTCATTTGTCTCTAGGTATTTTTTGATTTCCTCTTTGATTTCTTCAGTGATCTCTTGGTTATTTAGTAACATATTGTTTAGCCTCCATGTGTTTGCGTTTTTTATGTTTTTTCCCTGTAATTCATTTCTAATCTCATAGTGTCGGGGTCAGAAAAGATGCTTGATATGCATTTATTTATCATATGAATTTATTTTCTTAAACTTACTGAGGCTTGATTTGTGACCCAAGATGTGATCTATCCTGGAGAATGTTCTGTGTGCACTTGAGAAGAAAGTGTAATCTGCTGTTTTTGGATGGAATGTCCTATAAATATCAATTAAATCTATCTGATCTATTTTGTCAATTAAAGCTTCTGTTTCCTTATTTATTTTCATTTTGGATGATCTGTCCATTGTTATAAGTGAGGTGTTAAAGTCTCCCACTATTATTGTGTTACTGTCGATTTCCTCTTTTACAGCTGTTAGCAGTTGCCTTATGTATTGAGGTGCTCCTTTGTTGGGTGCATATATATTTATAGTTGTAATCTTCTTCTTGGATTGATCCCTTGATCATTACCTAGTGTCCTTCCTTGTGTCTTGTAACATTCTTTATTTTAAAATCTTTTTATCTGATATGAGTATTGCTACTCCAGCTTTCATTTGATTTCCATTTGCATGGAATATCTTTTTCCATCCCCTCACTTTCAGTCTGTATGGTCTCTTGTAGACAGCATATATATGGGTCTTGTTTTTGTCTCCATTCAGCAAGCCTGTGTCTTTCGGTTGGAGCATTTAACCCATCACGTTTAAGGTAATTATCGATATGTATGTTCCTATGACCATTTTCTGAATTGTTTTGGGTTTGTTTTTGTAGGTCCTTTTCTTCTCTTGTGTTTTCCACTTAGAGAAGTTCCTTTAGCATTTTCTGTAGAGCTGGTTTGGTGGTGCTGAATTCTCTTAGCTTTTGCCTGTCTGTAAAGCTTTTGATTTCTCCATCGAATCTGAATGAGATCCTTGCTGGGTAGAGTAATCTTCATTGTAGGTTCTTCCCTTTCATCACTTTAAGTATATCATGCCACTCCTTACTGGCTTGTAGGGTTTCTGCTGAGAAATCAGCTGTTAACCTTATGGGAGTTCCCTTGTATGTTATTTGTCGTTTTTCCCTTGCTGCTTTCAATAATTTTTCTTTGTCTTTAATTTTTGCCAATTTGATTATTACGTGTCTTGGCATGTTTCTCCTTTATCCTGTATGGGACTCACTGTGCTTCCTCAACTTGGGTGGCTGTTTCCTTTCCCATGTTAGGGAAGTTTTCGACTATAATCTCTTCCAATATATTCTCAGGTCCTTTCTCTCTCTCTCTTCTCCTTCTGGGACCCCTATAATGCGAATGTTGTTGCATTTAGTGTTGTCCCAGAGGTTTCTTAGGCTGTCTTCATTTCTTTTCATTCTTTTTCTTTATTCTGTTCCACAGCAGTGAATTCCACCATTCTGTCTTCCAGATCAGTTATCTGTTCTTCTGCCTCAGTTATTGTGCTCTTGATTCCTTCTAGTGTATTTTTCATTTCAGTTATTGTGTTGTTCATCTCAGTTTGTCCTTTAATTGTTCTAGACCTTTGTTAAACATTTTTTGCATCTTCTCAATCTCTGCCTCCATTGTTTTTCCAAGGTCCTTGATCATCTTCACTATCATTATTCTGAATTCTCTTTCTGGGAGGTTGCCTATCTCCACTTCATTTAGTTGTTTTTCTGGGGTTTTATCTTGTTCCTTCATCTGGTACATAGCCCTCTGCCTTTTCATCTTGTCTATCTTTCTGTGAATGTGGTTAGTTTTCCACAGGCTGCAGGATTGTAGTTCTTCTTGCTTCTGCTCACAGGATTGTGTCTTGATTGCTCCTCCTTTGTTTCTGCATTCCCTCACTTTCCTGGTTAGCAACTGTTTAAATCTTCCCTTTGGAACTAAGTGAAGGTCAAGGACACTGGATGAAACCTACAAACAAGAAATGTGGAACACGGAAAGGATTTTCGTGTTCCTAGGAGGAACCCTAGGAAACCTAGGAGGGCCCTATAGGGTCCTGCTTGGTTTCAGAGTCACATAGTTATTGCATTACAGGAAGGTTGCACTTGCAAAATTCCATCAATAGAGATTTTTGGTTTCTGAGATCTTGCCTTAGAACACTTCTTTACAACCAGTAAAAATAGAAAAAGAAAACAAAACAAAAAAGCAGGAAAAAATAAAAAGCTGTTTTCTGTTGGCAATATTGTGGCTAGTGGATAAGAGAAAAAGTGGGAACATTAATTCCCTTTACTGTTACAAGGACACTCCTCTCAGAAATTGTAGCTTTTTAGAGTCCCAAAGTATGAAGAAATAAAACAATTCTCATTTAGAAACTTGGAAACAAGTTATTTTAGTGATGCCAGCAGGCTACATGGAGACAAGGAAGGCTCTCAAAATACTTCGTCATAGGCAATCTTATGTGAGACAAACAAAAGCATTTCTCCAATAAGAGTATAGCAGATCTGGTGGGTTTTCTTTCTTTTATTTACCCCCTTCATTTTTTTTTCTTTCTTTCTTTTTTTTTTTTCCAAATAACCAATATTTATCTCATAGACTTAAATTTCTTGAAGCATTATCAAAAAAAAAAAATGCTGGGGTAGGGGAAGGAGTGAAGGAATCAAGAGTCATCTTTGTTTGTTAACTGGCCTTCTCAAAGAAAAGTAAACATTCCTGTATCCTCATGATGGGAGATAGTTTCACAACTTGGAGAAAGCCTTCAATGGAAGTTAGGCTACTACCCTCCCACAGGCACTGGGAGATAGAAGCTCTATCTTCCTTGATTAATTATTACATTTCAATAGGATGATTCCTAGGTCCTGGAGAAAGAGTCGTGGGTTATAAAACTGGCAAAAGTTTGAGCTGGTAGAAGGTTGACATCTCAGAGCTGTGGAGAAAGTATTTACAATTGGAAATTTTCTAAAGTAAATGCTCTGAGAAAAGTGAGGTCAGATGCCTACACTCTGGACGAAACCTGTCTACAGTTTAGCCAAGCTAGAGGGATCATTGCATCCATCTTGTGTTCTTTTTCTTTTTTCCTCTCTCACAGGACCGTGCACAAAACCTGAATGAACGGCGAACCACTACCACCACCCTCACAGTGGATGTTCTAGATGGAGATGACCTGGGTCCAATGTTTCTTCCTTGTGTCCTTGTGCCAAACACTCGTGATTGTCGCCCACTCACCTATCAAGCTGCCATACCTGAGTTGATGACTCCGGTAAGCATACTCCCATCTTTTCTTCTTCATTTCCACCTCTCTAACCCCAGTGTGATCCTGTTCAAGTATTTTGAACACATATTCAGTGAAAATAGGAAACTTCACTAGATTGGTATTGAAAAATATTTATGTTCAAAACCATTTTGAGACAGTATGGGTAAATTTTTGGTCATAATGCATAATTACATCATTTACAAAGTAGAAAGTATGTCATGAAGCAACAGCCCATTTGACTCTGATTATTTTATTTTTTTTCTGTGTGTAAAGCATAACAAATTTCAGTTACCAACATATACTGGGAAACCCCAAGAAATGACTCCAGCATTTCCTTAAATTCACATGTAAACATGCAGCCCTAAGTCAGAGGACACACAAGTCAACAGGATACTCTCTTGTCTCTTAGAGCCCTGAAATATTATTGGAGATTATGCTTGGCTGTTTGAAGGTGGGAGCTAATGAATCCTGAATTCAAATATTCAATATTTATTAGTTAAAGATGTATTTTAAAGAAACAAAAAGTTAAAGCATGAGTACCTATTTTCTACACTCAATTCTGCATTTGTTTTTTATAATCCTAATAAATCTTAACTTGCTGTCAGCCTGGAATTCATACCTTAGACCTGCCTGGATGATAAATATACACACCTAAGAATAAAACTTATAAGGCTAACAGATATCCTGCTTAGGCTAAAATATCAATTTCTCCCTTAAAAGTAAAAAGAAAAAAAAAAAGAAAAAAATGAATTCTCTTTTAGAGCAGTCAAATTCCTAGGAGTGAACTATTTGATTAATGTCTTTGCTGTTCCTCTGGAAAGCATTCAGCCTTCTGGGTTAGTAACATGGCTGATGCTGTCAGAATTTGTTGCAAGGTATTTGAATTTTTTTCTCAAACATTTGAGAACTGTGGTTTGGGGGTCCTCTATTTGAAATATTTAAAAGAATAGAACAGAAATCCCTTCTCCTAAGTGTAAATTACACTGCATTCCAGTCACTTCAAAGAATTCTTATCCTATATTTTACCAATTACTTTATCCAATATTTTACCTGCTAGCTTTACTAACATAACAGTAGCTCTTAAATGGTTGAAAATCACTTTTGTGTTTGTTGGCATAAATGATTACTGGTCTAATTGGCTTGCATGAAAAAAATAAGGCGGGAAAAAAAGAATAAATGTTATGATGTGCATTGAGTGAAGAAAATAATATAAATTTTCAGCTAAATGGAGTAATTTTGCAGACAAAAAAGCTAATGTAGAGATTGTCTAGACAAACATTCATAGGTTAGCTAAAGTTATATGTCATGATATTATTTTTGTTGAATATCAGTGAGAAGCCTTAATGATGTGAACATTGAACTTTTCTTTGAAAGGCTTAGTTGAAATCATGACAAAAAATATTTTTGGTATTGATTTATTTTTGAGTTAATTTATGTAGCTGGTGTACCAGTGAGATCCCAAGAGAAGGGGAATACTGATATAATAAGACTAAAATCAGTGAACCAGTATGATGAATGTTTAACAGTACTTGACGTACTGAGAGAAGTAAATAAAGACAGAGGTTACTGCTTGAGAAGCAAAGTGTATTGACTTTATAAAGGATCTTTGAGTATCCCTTCCTCTCTGCTCCAGATTACAGACTAAGCATCTCTCTCATTCCTATACAGTTTCATGCTAGAGACAAAGTCATGCTCCAGATTTGGGGTAAATGACAATAATGACTAATGGTTATATAAATTGTTCGGTTTGTCATGAACTGTGTTAAATTCTACAAAAATACTGACTTAAATCCTTGTGGATAATTACCACTATTATGGTTTTTTATAGATGAGATCTCTGGGGTACAGAGTTTAAGTAACTTAACCTTATAGCTAATAAGTAAAAAGAGTTTTCTTTTAAAATCATGTATCTTAAATTAAATGGTATGCTATAAATTCCAGAATGATCAAACTGGAATGCTTCGTCATCATTTTTAAACATATCAACCCATTCTTTAACATTCTGTGAAACAAAAAGAATTTTAGTTTTACAGATTTAAATACTTATGGCAAGTATTTATTTGTTAAGCATTATATTTTTATTGCCATGTAGAAAAAAATTAAATAGGTTTACTTACAAAATTAGGCAATTGTTCTGATTATCAATCACTGCATAACACACCACCAAAACTTAGTGGCTTCAAATTACAATCTTTAAATTTGTTCATAAAACTGCACTTTTGGCAGACTTGAGGGAACACCTCATCCCTACTGTACACAGCATCTGCTAGGGCATGTTGACCAAGGGCTGGGGGGCACTTTGACTAAGGGCTGGGTACCACTTTCCGAATGGTAAACTTAGCAAGTTGATTCCGGCTGTTGGTTCCAGCTTAGTGAGGGCTGTGAGCTGGAGGCTTCATTTCTACTCCATGTAGGTCTTTCCTGGGCTATTTGAGCTTCCTCACATGAAAGCATTGGGTTCTAAAAGCAAGCTTTCCCAAAGAATTGGACAGAACTTTTATGAACTAGCCTTGTAATTTTCAGTGTCACTTCAGTGTCACTATAGTCACACCTCTGCCAGATTCAAGGAGTAGAAGTATATACCATCTCCTGAAGGGAGGAGTGTAGGAGCCACATTGTACGAAGAGCATAAGGGGAAGGAAGTTTTATTGTGGCCATCATAGGAAAATGAAATCAGCTGTAGTAATGGCATCAGGTTTCCATGTGCTCTTTTACATGCCATTTCAGATCCCCTCTGGATCACTAGGGTTAAGAAGTGTAGCTAGTTTTTAAGTTTCACATTCAAATTGTTGTGTTTATGTCTGTCTTTTTTTAAATTTTCTTTTTTTTTCTATTTTCCTTTGCTATTTCCATACTTTGCTAAAATTTCTGGAAATTTCAATAAATAAGATCTTGTATTCAGAGCAAGAGAGCTAACCATTTATGTCAGCTAAACAGGATATGGTGACTCTAATTACATACTTGCTGATCCTTTCCTGACTAATTCTTCAAAATTTTGAGAGCTTTGACACCTGCTCACCTTCTGGGTTGATGTGAAATTTTCCACTAATTACCTCAGTGATATTCTTGACTTGAGATACCATCCTTAGTTCTACCACAATGTGTGCAGAATTTATCAGCTCAGAAAATCTTTAAAAAGTAGTCTAGTACAGTGTTTAACCCATGAACCAAGATATAATAAAAATAATATAATATAAATCTGATATAAATCTGGTGTCTCAGGGGCACTAAAGTAAATTGTAGGCTGTGTTAATTATTGTGTATTTATTAATTTGGTAAATAGCCACTGGACCCTAGTATATGTTGAACTCTATGTTAATAGAGGAGACTTGTCAACCTGGATAAGATAAAATTCTTCTGATATATTGTGTAAATTTATTCTCACTTTCTGACTCTCTTAAAGTTGTTATGCCTATCTAGTTGAAGATTTCTAGTATTATAGAAAACTTCTGTAGAATTTGGAGAGTATAGGGTCCATGGTTCTATTTTCTTGATTTCCTATTAAAGGCAAAGACAGTAAATACTTATGTATTTTTTTCAGTGTTGAACAGTTGCATACTGTTTGGCTAGTTGGATTTACTGCTGAGTAAATTGTCCCTGGTTAGAAACACCATAGTATTAATATGATAATATTTACATATTAGCTATGCGTTTACTATATATATATTTTCCTATATTTATTGTGCCGTGCAGTTTTCAGTATTTTGGCATTAGTTGCTTACCAGACATGGCCATCTAGTAGCTAGAATCCATGCTCTAATGAATTCTTCCCCAACCCTGTTTAAAGCCTTGGGTTAGTTCCCAAGACTATCTTGCCACAAATGCCTCCACTATAATCTTTGTCATAAAGAGCTCTAGTTTTCAGGTAGCTATCAAAGAGAGTTCTTCTGCTTTATTTATGCTGCTCTCTCCTTCCAGGGAAACCTTCTCAATTATTACAAGAGTGGTGATGATTTCCAGTGATGTATGACATTTATAATTTCCTCTTGGCTCATACTCATTAAATGTGTTACAATCTGGGAACTCTCTCCTCTCTTGTCTTTTATGAAACTACTGGTTCTTTTCCTCCCCTTGATGGCCCTGTGTTTCTCCTCTTAAATCTTTGATGGCCTTTTATTATTTCTTTTTTTTTTTTGGTAAAGGGTATCTCCGTTCTTGGATTGATTGATTGATTGATTCTTATTCTTAAATCTTAGGGATTTTCCAGACTTATCTTTTGAAGCTTTTTTTTTTCCTTTTCACTATATTTTTCACCAAGATTCATCAAACCTACATAATGTGTTCCTTTTTCACCAAATAAGGATGATCTGTGTGTTGTCGAAGTATTTTCTGACCTGAAATCTCTCCTGACTTCCAAGCTTACAATTCTCAATTTTTCTAGGTAGTTTTCTTATACTCCCCACAGACACCTCATTATCCTTTCTAATATATTCTGATGCATCCATGTCCACTCTCATGTTACCTTTGTTACCTTTGGGGTCCTGGTTGATTTGGACCTAGATTTCAATGACCCCCCTCATCTCAAACTCAATCAATATCCAAAGACATTCTCTGCATTATCTATGAAATGTTACTCAAATACGTTTGGCGCCTATTTTCCTGCCCAAATACCTGCCTAGAGGCATACCCTCAACTCTGGACCCCTAGAATTGGAATACAATTCTGATCTGATCTTTCACTGTCTAATTAAAGTTTCAGTATTTCCCATCATATACCAGATAAGTTTAAAAACTTTGATCATATCATTTAGAGTAATTTTATATCTGACCATTTTTCAGTCTCATCTCTTTTAACTTGCATAAAGCAACTTCTCTAGAAACAGAGCTTTGCACATGTACCTGGACTTCTCTGAGAATTACCCTCCCTTTTCTCCACTTTGTTTCATATATTAAGCTTATGGTTTTTATTCAAGCTTCATCTTGGTAATATGAAATGATAGGCCCTTTTAAAATTAAGTTTTTCTCTGTTATCTGCATGAATTTCTACTAAAAGCACTGAACTCCCTGTTGTATCACAGTCATTTACCCATTTCTCTTTTGCTAGACTATTAGTTCTTTAATTTTCTACTTGTCATTATGTCTTCATGTATAACCCATTTGCTTCATGTAGTAAATGTTCAGAAACTATTGAATTATTAAATTGAATTGAATTAAAATTTCAAGAAATACATATTGTACACTGAGATACTACATATAAATATGAATAAGCATGGCTCATGCCTTCTCACAATGAGAGTTTATTTATCATAAACATGCATATGTAAAGAATATTATGTATAATTATTTATTATAAGTATGTATTATCCAAATATTAGCCATGATATATATATATATGCATATGTATATGTGTATACATATATATAAAACATTGTAACACACTTTTAGTGTTTTCCAATTAGATTTGCAAGGACTACCGTACTTGGCATCTAGTCAAGAATAACCTTCAAATAGGAGTCTAATAGGTAGTCTGGATAAAGAAAGCATATTTCCCAATTACCATAGAGAGTCCCAGTTTATAATTGTTGTCCCAGCACATTGTTTGCAATGCCTCCTTCTCCTTTCAATAATGTTTCAAACATTAAATTATATCCTTCTTTAGTCGTTAGGCCAATTATTTTCAAAATGTGTCCTGCGGAGCTCTTTTTGGGCCAGCAAAGTGATAAATAAAGAAGGAAACAACTGGCAACTCTCAAACTGCCTATAACCTTTTAGTGAGAAGACTGTCAAAGTAGGTTGAAAGGAAAAATGATAAATAATATATCTAGAGTCAATATATTACATTTTATACCAATTTTTTTCCTGCCACAAACAGTCACACCTACAGGCGACCAGCAGCAAATGATCACAGAAACTTCAGAATTAAGTTGGGGAAACAAAAGCTAAACACCAAACAAACAAACAAAGACAGGAATTCAGCACATATTACCTACAATGTGAAGTTGTATTACAGTAATTCTGAAATGGGTATGTGAAATTATCAGAGAAAAGGAATCATTCATTTTTTTTCTCCTTGGTCAAATTTTATGTTGAATAGACTCAACTATATTATATCTCCATTCATAGACAATGTGAAAATAATTTTAATTGTGGAACAATTGAAGGATAAGAAATAATCGGAGGAATTGAGTTTATTAACATTAAAGGGACAAAGTCACAATTCTTCTCAGTAATAAGACAGAAGTCTAACTTTTCTTGTTGAAGAGTTTGTTTAAAATATTATTTTAAATTAGCATTGGAGGTATGTTTTCCTATGAAACACAGATAAAGAGAAAAGACACAAGGTCATTTGGCTTGGACTCGATGTTGATAACTTCATAAACATTTATTCTTGAACTCTCTGATGGCTTACTAAATTATGTAGGAACATTTTGCAAAGGTGTTTCTTATCACAAAATAAGGGAGTTTGTAAGAACTCAGAGTCCAGGCTGAAACCTGTGTGATGTTGGGAATGTTGCTTAATGTCTCTAAACCTCAGTTTAGGTTTGTCATCTGTGAGATGGGGATAATGCAATCTAATATATGGGAATTTTGTGAGTACTACAAAAGAAGATTCATGAAACATACTTAACTTGTTCCTAGCAAATACTAAGGATTTAATAATATTAGCTATTTCTATTATTATTATCATTTCCTGTGGAATTTCTTCATCTGGCTGGATATTTACTCAGAGTCTCACGGGAGGAAGTAGCTAAGTCAAATTGGTTGTTAAATATCTAGCTATTTTTAATCAAAATTTCAGCTTTAAAAACTGAATTGTATATGTTGATAAGCCTAATTTATTCTGATTGTGCTATTCCTAATTCATTATGACTTTGTTTCTTTAAAAAAATGCAATACCTGGAATTCCCTGGAAGTCCAGTGGTTAGGACTTACTGCAAGAGGCACAGGTTCAATCCCTGGTCGGAGAACTAAGATCCCACAAGCCGTTTGGTGCGGCCAAGAAAACAAAAACAAAACAAAACAAAACAAAAAAATCCAATACCTTTATTAAGAAGAACCGTAGGGTCATTTAAAAAAAAACAAAACAGATTTAGTATACTCACGGCTTGAACCGAATTAATTATGCAATATATTATTGCTTTGGGAAGAGGGAGCAGCTGATGCAAAATGTGAGCCAAAAATATATCAATGAATCAAATTTTAAACGTCTACTGGGGAAGTAAGTGTCCTGCGCCGTTTCTCTCTTTTGTTTTGTCCACCAAAAACAATGATTTCAATAAAGTTTTTCAAATTGTCCCACAAAACCTCCAGTTCTACAGAGGAACCTCTGGGGCTTCTACTGCAGTTAAACTTAGAACTTCTGCTTTGTATAATATTTAAAATTCTGCTTTTTTCCCACTTGCTAATTTAGAAAAATTTTTGTAATTTAATTAAAAAAATGATTAGCTTCTAATTATAAATTAAACAGAAAAAAATTTTAATTATGCACATTAAAAATTGGAAGCCTACAATCCTCAGAGCCCAATCTCCAGGAGAACCATCAGATCTTAATTTGATGCATATCTTTCCAAATATCTGGATCCTGGGGAGCCTGAACCAAGGTGGTGGAGTAGAAGGACGTGCTCTCACTTCTTCTTGTGAGAACACCAGAATCACAACTAGCTGCTGGACAATCATCGACAGGAGGACACTGGAACTCACCAAAAAAGATACCCCACATCCAAAGACAAAGAGAAACCACAATGAGACGGTAGGAGGGTTGCAATCACAGCAAAATCAAATCCCGTAACTGCTGGGTGGGTGACTCACAGACTGGAGAACACTTATACCACAGAAGTCCGCCCACTGGAGTGAAGGTTCTGAGCCTCACGTCAGGCTTCCCAACCTGGGCATCCGGCAACGGGAGGAGGAATTCCTAGAGAATCAGACTTTGAAGGCTATTGGGATTTGATTGCAGGATTTCGACAGGACTTGGGGAAACAGAGACTCCACTCTTGGAGGGCACACACAAAGTAGTGTGCGCATCGGGACCCAGGGGAAGAAGTGAACCCAGGGGAGACTGAACCAGACCTACCTGCTAGTGTTGGAGGGTCTCCTGCAGAGGTGGGGGGGTGGCTGTGACTCACCGTGGGGACAAGGACACTGGCAGCAGAAGTTCTGGGAAGTACTCCTTGGCGTGAGCCCTCCCAGAGTCCACCATTAGCCCCACGAAAGAGCCCAGGTAGGCTCCAGTGTTGGTTGCCTCAGGCCAAACAACCAACAGGGAGGGAACCCAGCCCCACCCATCAGTAGTCAAGCAGATTAAAGTTTTATTGAGCTCTGCCCACCAGAGCAACACCCAGCTCTACCCACCACCAGTCCCTCGCATCAGGAAACCTGCACAAGCCTCTTAGATAGCCTCATCCACCAGAGGGCAGACAGCAGAGACAAGAAGGACTACAATCCTGCAGCCTGTGGAACAAAAACCGCATTCACAGAAAGATAGACAAGATGAAAAGGCAGAGGGGCTATGTACCAGATGAAGGAACAAGATGAAACCCCAGAAAAACAACTAAATGAAGTGGAGATAGGCAGCCTTCCAGAGAAAGAATTCAGAATAATGATAGTGAAGATGATCAAGGACCTTAGAAAAACAATGGAGGCAGAGATCGAGAAGATGTAAGAAATGTTTAACAAAGACCTGGAAGAATTAAAGAACAAAGAAAACCCTATGGGATTTTGATTCATATGTCCAGGATGAGGCCTAATAATTTGTATTTTTTTCTTTAATACAGGAATTTTCAAAAATATACAAAAATAGTGAGAAGAGTGTCATGAACTCCCACAAACTCATTACTCAGTTATAAGTTCATGAGCATTCTCTTGGTTCAACTATATCTCCTCTCATCATTCTCTCCCACATTATTTGAAGCACATCTCAGATATCACATCATTTTATCTAAATATGTTAACAGGTATATCTTGAAATGATAGGTCATACCACAATACCATAAAAGAAATTAAAGTTAGGAATTTGTATTTTTTTATTTTTAATTTTCTTAATGCCATTTAAAGGTTTATTTTCCATTTACAGTTATTACAAAATATTGACTGTATTCCCCGTATTGTACAATACAACCTTAAGCCTATCTTGCACCCAGTAGGCCCACTCCTCTATCTTTGTATTGTCCCCCCTAACCACTAGTTTGTTCTCTGTATCTGTGAGTCTGCTTCTTTCTTGTTCTATTCACTATTTTGCTGTATTTTTTTTTAGATTCCACGTATAAGTGATATCATACAATATTTGTCTTTTTCTGTCTGACTTATTTCACTTAGCATAATACCCTCTAAGTCCACCCATATTGCTACAAATGGCAATATTCTGTTCTTTTTTATGGCTGAGTAGTATTCCGTTGTATCCACATACACATCTTCTTTATCCATTCATCTGTTGATGGACACTTAAGTTGCTTCCATATCTTAGCATTGTAAATAATGCTACTATGAACATAGGGGTGCATTTATTTTTCAAATTAGTGTTTTTGTTTTTTTTCAGCTATAAACTCAGGAGTGGAATTTCTGGGTTGTATGGTAGTTCTATTTTTAGTTTTATGTGAAACTTCCGTATTGTTAGTGGCTGCACCTATTTACATTCCCACCAACAGTGTATGAGGGTTCCCTTTTCTCCACATCCTTGCCAACATTTGTTATTTGTGTTCTTTTTTTTTTTTTTTTTTTTTTTTTTTGCGGTACACGGGCCTCTCACTGTTGCCTCTCCCGTTGTGGAGCACAGGCTCCAGACGCACAGGCTCAGCAGCCATGGCTCATGGGCCTAGCCACTCCACAGCATGTGGGATCTTCCTGGACCGGGGCACGAACCGGTGTCCCCTGCATTAGCAGGTGGACTCTCAACCACTGTGCCACCAGGGAAGCCCTATTTGTGTTCTTTTTGATGATAGCTGTTCTGACAGATGTGAGGTGATATCTCACTGTGGTTTTGATTTGCATTCCTCTGATGATTAGCAAGCATCTTTTCATGTGCCTTTTGCCCATCTGCATTTCCTCTTTGGAAAAATGTCTATTCAGTTCTTCTGCCCATTTTTTGGCTTGTTTTTGTTTTTGATATTGAATTGTATGAGCTGTTTATATATGTTGGATATGAATGCCTTATCGGTCATATCATTTGCAAATATTCTTTCCCATTCTATAGGTTGTCTCTTTGTTTTGTCAATAGTTTCCTTCACAGTGCAAAAGCTTTTAAATTTAGTTAGGTACCATTTGTTTATTTTGCTTTAATATTCTTTACTTTAGGGGATGGATCCCAAAAAATATTGTTGTGGTTTACATCAAAGAGTGTCCTGCCTATGTTTTCTTCTAGCAGTTTTAAAGTATCCAGTCTTACATTTAGGTCTTTAATCCATTTTATTTTTTTGTATATGGTGTTAGAGAATGTTCTAAATTCATACTTTTACATGTAACTGTCTACTTTTCCCAGCACCATTTATTGAAGAGACTGTCTTTTCCCATTGTAATTCATGCCTCCTTTGTCATAGATTAATTGACCATAAGTTTATTTATTTCTGATTTATTTAAGACTATGTGGTTTAACACCTTTGCAAAACTGAATTATACTCTATTTTGGCTGACATGGGAATATGTTATTGCTTTTATTACCTTGACAACAGAATATTTTTGATGAGTTACTAGATAATTTATTTTTTTAACACCTACAATATTACTTTAAATTAAGGGACTGATAGTTATCTGCAATTACATAATATTATGTGTTGGCATGGGCAAGAGTTACAGTTTAATTATAGAACACCATCTTTCCAGATTTATTAGTCTCTTTTATAGATAGTGGTACTAAAATTATCCTTCCTGGTGTACAGTTATCTTGGTACTTGTTATAGCTAACTATGAGTTTAAAATACTACACTGAAGAATATTATAAAATAAATTGTAAAACAAAAGGTCAGCTTCTCCTAGAGGCAGATTCTGCTCCCATTGTGCACCCCGAATACATTTAGTTATGAATTAATGTTGTTACTGATGACATGGAGTTCATTCTTAGAGAATGCTTCAAAGATAATTTTATTTTAAAAGAGTGTTTTAAATGTTCGAGAATGGATATTCATAGAATCAATGTTTATGTTTTCATTTAGTTAAGTTTTTCAAAAAATAGAGAGCATAAATTAAGTTTTGGGAGCAAAGAGAATCATTGCCTTATAAACTGTTTCTATCTTACTTTCATATATTTTTAGTCACAACTCGAGATTTTTTAAAAACAAACTTTAACAAATTTATTTATTTATTTATTTTAAGAAAGACCTTGGTTTTTTTTAAATATAACTTAATTTTTTTTTACAGCAGGTTCTTATTAGTTATCTACTTTATATATATTAGTGTATATATGTCAATCCCAATCTCCCAAATTCATCCCACCACCACCCTCCACCCCACTTTCCTCCCTTGGTGTGCATACATTTGTTCTCTACATCCGTGTCTCTATTTCTACCTTGCAAACCAGTTCATCTGTACCACTTTTCTAGATTCCACATATATGCATTAATATACGATATTTGTTTTTCTCTTTCTGACTTACTTCACTCTGTATGACAGTCTCTAGGTCCATCCACGTTTCTACAAATGACCCAATTTCGTTCCTTTTTATGGCTGAGTAATATTCCATTGTATATATGTACCACATCTTCTTTATCCATTCGTCTGTCGATGGGAATTTAGGTTGCTTTCATGACCTAGCTATTGTAAATAGTGTTGCAATGAACATTGGGGTGCATGTGTTTTTTTGAATTATGGTTTTCTCTGGGTATATGCTCAGTAGTGGGATTGCTGGGTCATATGGTAATTCTATTTTTAGTTTTTTAAGGAACCTCCATACTATTCTCCATAGTGGCTGTATCAATTTACATTCCCACTAACAGTGCAAGATGGTTCCCCTTTTTCCACACCCTCCCCAGCATTTGTTGTTTGTAGATTATCTGATGATGCCCATTCTAATTGATATGAGGTGATACCTCATTGTAGTTTTGATTTACATTTCTCTAATAATTAGTGATGTTGAGCAGCTTTTCATGTGCCTCTTGGCCATCTGTATGTCTTCCTTGGAGAAATGTCTATTTAGGCCTTCTGCCCAGTTTTTGATTGGGTTGTTTGTTTTTTTTTTTAACACTGAGCTGCATGAGCTGCTTATATATTTTGGAGATTAATCCTTTGTCCGTTGATTCATTTGCAAATATTTTCTCCCATTCTGAGGGTTGTCTTTTCATCTTGTTTATAGTTTCCTTTGCTTTGCAAAAGCTTTTAAGTTTCATTAGGTCCCATTTGTTTATTTTTATTTCCATTACTCTAAGAGGTGGGTCAAAAAAGATATTGCTGTGATTTATATCAAAGAGTGTTCTTCCTATGTTTTCATCTAAGAGTTTTATAGTGTCCACTCTTACATTTAGGTCTTTAATCCATTTGGAGTTTATTTTTGTATATGGTGTTAGAGAGTGTTCTAATTTCATTCTTTTACATGTAGTTGTCCAGTTTTCCCAGCACTGCTGATTGAAGAGGCTGTCTGTAGGTGCGTAGGTTTATCTCTGGGTTTCTGTTCTGTTCCACTGATCTATATTTCTGTTTTTGTGCCATATTGTCTTGATTACTGTAGCTTTATAGTATAGTCTGAAGTCAGGGAGTCTGATTCTTCCAACTCCATTTATTTCCCTCAAGATTGTTTTGGCTATTTGTCTTTCGTGTTCCATACAAATTTTAAGATTTTTTGTTCTAGTTTTGTAAAAAATGCCATTGGTAATTTGATAGGGATTGCATTGAGTCTGCAGATTGCTTTAGGTAGTATAGTCATTTTCACAATATTGATTCTTCCAGTCCAAGAACATGGTATATCTCTCCATCTGTTTGTGTCATCTTTGGTTTCTTTCATCAGTTTCTTATAGTTTTCTGACTACAGGTCCTTCACCTCCTTAGGTAGGTTTATTCCCAGGTATTTTATTGTTTTTGTTGCAGTGGTGAATGGGATTGTTTCCTTAATTTCTCTTTCTGATCTTTCATGGTTAATGTATAGGAATGCAAGAGATTTCTGTGCATTAATTTTGCATCTTGCAACTTTACCAAATTCATAGATTAGCTCTAGTAGTTTCCTGGTAGCCTCTTTAGGATTATCTATGTATAGCATCATGTCATCTGCAAACACTGACAGTTTTACTTCTTTTCCTAATTGTATTTCTTTTCTTTTTCCTCTCTGATTGCTGTGGCTAGGACTTCCAAAACTATGTTGAATAATAGTGGCAAGAGTGGACATCCTTGTCTTGTTCCTGATCTTAGAGGAAATGCTTTCAGTTTTTCACCATTGAGAATGATGCTTGCTGTGGGTTTATCTTATATGGCCTTTATTATGTTGAGATAGGTCCCCTCTGGGTTCACTTTCTGGAGAGTTTTTATCATAAATGGGTGTTGAATTTTGCCAAAAGCTTCTTCTGCATCTATAAAGATGATCACATCGTTTTTCTTCTTCACTTTGGTATATCACATTGATGTGCGTATATTGAAGAATCCTTGCATCCCTTGGATAAATCCTACTTGATCATAGTGTATGATCCTTTTAATATGCTGTTGGATTCTGTTTGCTAGTATTTTGTTGAGGATTTTTGCATCTATATTCATCAGTGATATTGGTCTGTAATTTTCTTTTTTTATAGTATTTTTATCTGGTTTTGTTATCAGGGTGATGGTGGCCATGGACAATGAGTTTGGGAGTGTTCCTTCCTCTACAATTTTTTGGAAGAGTTTGAGAAGTTTGGCTGTTAGCTCTTCTCTAAATGTTTGATAAAATTCACCTGTGAAGCCATCTGGTCCTGGACTTTTGTTTGTTGGAAGATTTTTTTTTTTTTGCGGTACGCGGGCCTCTCCTGTTGCGGAGCACAGGCTCCGGGCGCGCAGGCTCAGCAGCCATGGCTCACGGTCCCAGCCGCTTCACGGCCTGTGGGATCCTCCTGGACCGGGACACGAACCCATGTCCCCTGCATCAGCAGATGGACTCTCAACCACTGCGCCACCAGCGAAGCCCTGTTGGAAGATTTTTAATCACGGTTTCAATTTCATTACTTGTGATTGGTCCATTCGTATTTTCTATTTCTTCCTGGTTCAGTTTTGGAAGGTTATACCTTTCTAAGAATTTGTCCATTTCTTCAGGTTGTCCATTTTATTGGCATAGAGGTGATTGTAGTAGTCTCTTAGGATGCTTTGTATTTCTGTGGTGTCCGTTGTAACTTCTCCTTTTTTTATTTCTAATTTTATTGATTTGAGTCCTCTCCCTCTTTTTCTTGATGTGTCTGGCTAAAGTTTTATTAATTTTGTTTATCTTCTCAAAGAACCAGCTTTTAGTTTTATTGATCTTTGCTATTGTTTTCTTTGTTTCTTTTTCTTTTTTTTACTTTGCAGTGAAAATTGATTTGTATATTTTTTGCCTCTGAGTCCTTGCAGGATTTTTTTTTTTTCAAACAGAAATTCACAAAAATTATAATCATCCTCATCAGTTCACTCAGTCCCATGTAATTAAGTTTTTTTCATCTTGATCTTCTATTAGCACTTTTATGAATTAATCAGTTTTCCATTAGAATTCTGAAAATGCTTATTCATTCAGTTCAGCTGTATAGTCAGTTACCAGAAACCTGTACTTGTCAGAGTCTTTTCCATGAATTCCTTGAAGATGAAACCCTTTTATAGGAACATTTTTGAAAAGCATCAGAGTACACCCAGAACTATCTGTAAATGACTTAAAAATGACCACAGTTAAAGATTTGATGAAAGTTCATAATAATGCAATTGACAAGGAAATTTAGTTATTTCTGAGATATACATTTTAAAGTAATAAGTAGAATTATGACTTATAACATTATACCAGAACAGTTTTCTTTGTTTCTATTTCATTTATTTCTGCTCTGATCTTTGTGGTTTCTTTCCTTCTACTAACTTTGGGTTTTGTTTGTTCTTCTTTCTCTAATTGCTTTAGTTGTAAGGTTAGGTTGTTTATTTGAGATTTTTCTTGTTTCTTGAGGTAGGATTGTATTGCTATAAACTTCCTCTTAGAACTGCTTTTGCTACATCCCATAGGTGTTGGATCATCGTGTTTTCATTGTCATTTGTCTCTAGGTATTTTTTGATTTCCTCTTTGCTTTCTTCAGTGATGTCTTGGTTATTTAGTAACCTATTGTTTAGCTTCCATTTTTTTTTTTTTTTTTTTACTTTTTTTCCCTCCTATAATTGATTTCTAATCTCATAGTGTTGTGGTCTGAAAAGATGCTTGATATGATTTCAGTTTTCTTAAATTTACCGAGACTTGATTTGTGACATAAGATGTGATCTGTCCTGGAGAATGTTCCATGTGCACTTGAGATGAAAGTGTAATCTGCTCTTTTTGGTTGGAATGTCCTATAAATATCAATTAAATCTGTCTGGTATATTGTGCCATTTAAAGCTTGTGTTTCCTTATTAATTTTCTGTCTGGATGATCTTCCCATTGGTGTAAATGAGGTGTTAAAGTCCTCCACTATTATTGTGTTACTGTTGATTTCCTCTTTTATAGCTGTTAGGATTTGCCTTATGTATTGTGGGGCTCCTATGTTGAGTGCATATTTATTTATAATTGTTATATCTTCTTGGATTGATCCCTTGATCATTATGTAGTGTCCTTCCTTTTCTCTTATAATATTCTTTATTTTAAAGTCTATTTTATCTGATGTGAGTATTGCTACTCCAGCTTTCTTTGGATTTCCATTTGCATGGAGTATCTTTTTCCATCCCTTCACTTTCAGTCTGTATGTGTCCCTAGGCCTGAAGTTGGTCTCTTGTAGATAGCATATAGATGGGTCTTGCTTTTGTATCCATTCAGCAAGCCTGTGTCTTTTGATTGGAGCATTTAATCCATTTAAATTTAAGGTAATTATTGATATATATGTTCCTATTACCATTTTCTTAACTGTTTGGGTTTTGTTTGTGTAGGTCCTTTTCTTCTCTTGTGTTTCCTGCCTAGAGAAGTTCCTTTAGCATTTGTTGCAGGGCTGGTTTGGTGGTGCTGAATTCTCTTAGTTTTTGTTTATCTGTAAATCTTTTTTCTGTTGAATCTGAATGAGACCCTTGCCGGGTAGAGTAATCTTGGTTGTAGTTTCTAGCTTTCATCACTTTAAATATATCATGCCACTCCCTTCTAGCTTGTAGAGTTTCTGCTAAGAAATCAGCTGTTAACTTTATGGGAGTTCCCTTGTATGTTTTTTGTCGTTTTTCCCTTGTTGCTTTTAATTATTTTCTTTGTCTTTAATTTTTGTCAGTTTGATTACTATGTATCTCAGCATGTTTCTTCTTGGGTTTATCCTGCCTGGGACTCTATGGGCCTCCTGGACTTGTGTGCCTATTTCCTTTCCCATGTTAGGGAAGTTTTCGACTATAATCTCTTCAAATATATTCTCGGGCCTTTCTCTCTCTTCTCCTTCTCGGACCCCTATAAATGTGAATGTTGGTGCATTTAATGTTGTCCCAGAGGTCTCTTAGGCTGTCTTCATTTCTTTTTATTCCTTTTTCTTTATCCTGTTCCGCAGCAGTGAATTCCACCATTCTTTCTTCCAGGTTACTTATCTGTTCTTCTGCCTCAGTTATTCTGCTATTGATTCCTTATAATGTATTTTTCATTTCAGTTGTTGTATTGTTCATTTCTGTTTTTTTTTTTCTTTAATTCTTCTAGGTGTTTTTTCTTTAAATCTTCTAGGTCTTTGTTAAACATTTCTTGCGTCTTCTCGATCTTTGCCTCCATTGTTTTTCTGAGGTCTTGGATCATCGTCACCATCATTATTCTGAATTATTTTTCTGGAAGGTTGCCTATCTCCACTTCATTTATCTGTTTTTCTGGGGCTTTATTTTGTTCCCTCATCTGGTACATAGTCCTCTGCCTTTTCATATTTTCTATCTTTCTGTGAATGTGTTTTCTGTTCCACAGGCTGCAGGATTGTAGTTCATCTTGCTTCTGCACTAGGTGGCACCAGTGAGCCTCTCCCCTTCCCCATTGTGGAGTCTGGAGCAGTGGTAGATTTCAGTTCACCTTTTTTTTCCTTTGTGTTTCATCTAATTTCACTTGCTCATAGGATACTACGTGCAGAGGCCGCACACCCAGCATTTCAGACCACAGTTCTCAGGGCCCAGGTGGTGTTTTTTTATTGTGGGTGTTTCTGGAATTTTTGTTGTCTTATTTTTCATGCTGTGGAAAATATGAACGTAGAAGTTATAGCCAATTTCTTTAAGATGATTACATACCTCTTGTTAATATGAAAAATTTAGACCTTACTCCACAACCTGGGAGCAATTCATTTAAGTAGGCTGAGAATTCCTCTACCCAGTTGAAGAGAAGTCTGTGCTCCTTCATATAATTAACTGTAAGTCAAGTTTTGGGAAACTTGACATAACAGCAAGGTAAAAATCTGCATGAGGCATCCAGTAATTTATAAACACATATTTTTAAAGTTAGAAAACCAACCACTCTTGTTTTAAGCAAAGGCATTTTTAAAACTTTTTAATATTTCACTTAACTTTCGGGGTCATATTAAGATTCAGTTAGGCAAACATTGTGTTTTTATAGACAAAGCATTTACCATACTTGCTATGATTACTTTTATATTTGTTATATCTGTAGGCCAGCAAAAATTGAGAAACAGGAAAATTACTTAATCTAAGAAGCCGAATGCAAGACCCCCTTCCAGCAGGAGCATTTACAAAAACAGTCAATGACAATTGCTTGAGGGAGATAAGGGAATGAACAATAGAGTTAAGTACTATATAAAATACAAATATATAGGAAGTTGAAAAGAAATGTAAGAAAAGAAGAAAGAAACCATATGTATGAAGGTAATGTATGACTTCAAAGCAAAGACAGATTTGGAGGTAAAGACAAGAGTTGGAAAGGGTGAAGGCATTATCATAGACCTCTCATCCCACCATCAAAGACAGGTTTGGAGGTAAAGACAAGAGTTGGAAAGGGTGAAGGCATTATCATAGACCTCTCATCCCACCATTTAGCAGTAAAAGAAAGAAGTTTGAAAGTCAAGGTGAAGATTGACAGCATGGGTCAGAAATAAGGGCTTGGTGATGACAGTAGAGATAAAGGAGAGAAGGATATGTGGAAAAGAGACTTGATAACTATCTTAAGGTGCCTGGTCATGGTTAAAGGCATAGCTTAGAAAAGGTCTTTTATTTCAGTGAGCTGCTGTAGAAGTAAAAAAAAGCTAGAAACATTGCTAATTAATTTCTAACAAAATATTTTTATACACATGTATAGACAATCAATTCATTCCTGAAATGCAAACATATTTAGAAGAAAGTCAAATAGAGAGTTATACTAAATCCTGTGACCATGTGGTGATCCTGATATTATTATTTTGAATTTTGAATGGCTATAATCTGCAAAGTTCCTTATCGCAATTAAAAGGTACGGGAATGGGAACTTTGAACACATTTTTAATGTAAATGTGTAACAGGTGATGTGATGGCTTAATCACAACAGTAATCTTGCATTAATATCATTGTAATGACATATTTCTTTCAGCCATGTCAAAACAAGTTTTGATGAGCTAATAATATCTAGAAAAATCTCAAAATACCATTGAAAGCTTAATACCCTATATTCCCCCCCACACTTTTGATAAATTACATGTCTACTATGTGCAGTTACCTGATAAATGTTTTAAATAAATGTCACTGTAAACAAGTGAAGCATAAAAAGGTTAAAATTATAAAGATGTTAGTTCTAGGTAATTAATTTTTATATACCTGAGACTATTCTAAGAAGGGCAGTGATAATTAAAAGAAACTACTGCTAATTATAATGGGAAATTAAGTGAGATTTGAGAAGGCAATCAGTATCACATCCTGTTGAAGAAATGTGTGTTTTATCTGGAAATACTTAATAGGAATGAGAGCTATCTTCATGCTGTACCATATTGGGACAGGAAATAAATAGAATGTTAATTTAAAATAGTAAAATAATTTTCTTATTATTTAAAACTGATAGTATTCCATGCCCTTCTTCACTATAGAGCCCTCCCACAACTAGAACCATATTTTTGAAGTTGTGAGTTTCCAAAGTTATTTAATTATGAATGTCACACAAAACTATATATTCTATGCTTTATTGGGAGTGATGAAATAGTTTAAATATTTTAAAACATATTTAGAGGGCTTCCCTGGTGGCGCAGTGGTTAAGAATCCGCCCGCCAATGCAGGGGACACGGGTTCGAGCCCTGGTCCGGGAAGATCCCACATGCCGTGGAGCAACTAAGCCTGTGCACCACAACTACTGAGCCTGTGCTCTAGAGCCTGCGAGCCACAACTACTGAGCCAATGTGCCACAACTACTGAAGCCCGCATGCCTAGAGCCCGTGCTCCACAGCAAGAGAAGCCACCACAATGAGAAGCCCGCTCAAGGAAGAGTAGCCCCTACTTGCCACAGCTAGAGAAAGCCTGCACACAGCAACGAAGACCCAACACAGCAAAAGCTAAATAAATAAATTTATTTAAAAAACAAAACAAAAGATATTTAGAAGTTGGAATCATCTTCACATCAATATACTTAATTTTGTCATACAACCAAGGAATGATTCTACCAACAGAACATGCTGCTGTATTATGGAATTTAAAGTTGAAATCAAAAGTGTTTGTCTACAAAAAGCTGCCCAACTTAGCATGCCTGGCTATTTTTAACATTCATTTATTTGTATTATTTGTACTTATTATAATTATTGAATTGATGTCTAATCAATATTTTAATTTGTTATTTTTGTTTATTTTGCCATCCATTAATACTCATTAGCAGAGAGAGGATAGGGACATATTTAAACAGAAGGATTTAGAAGCAAGTTCAAAACTTACTGTATTATATTCCTAGAGATATAACGGGTGAATGCAGAAAACTATGAATGAGGTATGTGAATGAGGTATGTTGAGGTATGTTGAATGAGGTATGTTGAAATGGGTCTCAAACTAAAAAGAATTTAGTGAAAAATTTTGAAGTATGAAAGAGATCTTGTAGCATTATTCTAAGCAAATAGAATAATATGAGAAAAGGTACATAGATGGAAATTAATTCATTCTAAGATGCATGCAGTCAGCAAGTTACCACCCTCCTCAGAACATACATATATATGACATATATATTCTGACGTTCTTGCCCAAAATATAGTGCTGTAGTTGATAAAAATGATCTCAACTCTCTTTCATCCCAGTATCTCTTCAGAGGTCCACAGGCTGATGATGTCTCAGTTGTGCTTCTTAATCAAGTTATGTTACTCCATCTTACTTTTTTTCCTGCACTTTCAGGACCATGATCTCTAGGGCTGCTAATTTACCATCAAATTGGTAGTGAGATATGAGGAGAGATGAGCTAATTTACCCGTTTCTATACCCTAAACTTGGTGGAGGTTCTTTAAATACTCACCATTAGTACAAGTCCATCAAGAGTAAAATTTTTATAAGATGTTATTAAGCGTCTGTGGGTAGTGAAAGAGAATGACAACAAATGAAAGAAATTTACAGTCTTAGGGACTATGGCAGGGTTCACTGACTAGGCAATTGCTAAAAATTATCTTAGAGATCAGACCAATTAACACAGATCAAGGATAAGTTGAATCCCACTTTCTAAAATGATATTTTAAATAATGTAATAATACTAGAACCAATACTGTAGGGTTGTTACAGGGATAAAATGAGTTAAATAAAACATTTAAATCAAAGACTCACATATAACAAATTATATATAGGCATTAGCTTGTACTATTATTTTATCTTTATCATCTTAGTATCCTATCATCTGTATGCTAACAATGTCCACATACATATTTTCAATTTGAACCTCTCCTGGACTCCAGACCTATATATCCAGGTCTCTATTTGATATCCCCAGTTAGATGAGCATCTCAAATTAAATGTCTACAGTTTTCTTCATCTCATATAATAGATATTCCATCTTTCCCATTCTCCAAGCCATAAACTGATGCTATCTTGGGTTCCTATATATTCCTCACACTCCGCAATCCTTTGTGAAATCTGGTTAACTCTTCCTCCAACATTTACCCATCCAAACCACTGTTACCTAGATCTAAGCCACTATCCTCATCTGTAATATTTCCATAGGCTTGTATATTCAATAGCCTCTTTATTTTCAACTAGCCACCAATGTGATCCTTTAAAAGCATAATTCAACACAGTTCAAACTTTTTCAATGATTTTCCATCTCATTAGAGAAAATCCTGTTTGAAAAATGACTAGTGTTTTGCCCCCTTCCTCTCTGACTTCATGGTCCCTCATAGAATCTTGTCAAATAACTTTAACAATAACAAAGAGAGATTACTATGTTTCTATTTGACAACATCTTTCCCTTGATAGAGTTGCCAGGTAAAATATGAGACTCTCATTGGAATGTGAATTTCAGATAACCAACATACATAAGT
Organism: Stenella coeruleoalba; assembly: GCF_951394435.1. Classification (NCBI taxonomy): domain Eukaryota; kingdom Metazoa; phylum Chordata; class Mammalia; order Artiodactyla; family Delphinidae; genus Stenella; species Stenella coeruleoalba. The sequence continues at coordinate 41,206,571 of NC_137162.1, read as the reverse complement.
ATGTACAAATTATTTAATATAATATTGCATGGAGCACACATGAAAACAGTATTTATTTTTCATCTGAAATTAAAATTTAACTTGGTGCCCTGAATTTTTATTTGCCAATTCTGGCAATCCTACCCCTGGAATCACAAGTTTATTAGGGACGTTATTTGCCTTCCATATTCTTGTAGGTGAAAGTCCTGTCAAATATTTTGATACCACAGAACGTGAATCATACTTCCAGCCTCAATAACTGTTGCTTTGACACTCATCAAACAACCATGAAGGCAATGCCACATATTTTAGGACTTGTGGTAGGAATTTTAATATTGGTCAGGATATGCTAGGTTATATACCATGGTGATGAAACCTCTTAAATCTCAGTGGCTTAAAACAATTCAACCTTGTTTTTAGTCATGCTGTTTTCCACTGCCAGGTCAGGTAGAGAATATTTCTCTGTGTTTTACCCCCTGTGTTATCAGGGGCCCAGGAGGAGAGAGGCATCTCTCTATACACCCATTTCCTTGCTGAAGCAAGGAAATACATTTCCTTGCTGAAGTAAGGAAAAAAAAAATGTGCTGAATTTCAACTAGCTCTTAAAATTTTGAATCAAATCATTTTAATTTTTAAGAGAATAATTACAGAAATGTTTGTATTTCCCATCACCCTCTCTGCGCAGTCCTATTTTCTACTTTCAGATGTGAGAGACAACTGTCTTGAAATTGGTGTGTATTTTTCCTTTGCACATTTATACTTTTATGGTTCATTCACATATCCATCAAAATATTATAATATTTATTTTTTTAATTTGTATAAGTGATATACTGAACATGTCTACTGAAACTTGCTTTCTTTACTCAACATTATATTTTTGTGATTTAACAAGTTTATTGATTTCTACTGTATGCATGTATTTAAAATCTGTCCATTTATTTCTTTTGAAGCATTTAAAGTTTATCTAATCCTCCATTTAATTAAAAAATGCTGCAATATATATTCTTATAAAGATTCTATCGTGCACATATACAAGAGTTTTTCTAGCATAAACACTTAGTTGTGGAATTTCTTGGTCATCAACCATGTACATCTTCAAATCTATTGCATGCTGTCAGTTGCTGTCCAAATGAGTATGTGGTCATTTTCTGACATTCTCACTACCATCTGGTATTCAGAATTTTTAACTGTTTCCAATATGATGGGAATAAAATGTTTTCTATTGGCTTTTTTTTTTTTTTTTTTTTGGCCCTGCCGTGTGGCTTGCCAGATCTTAGTTCCCTGACCAGGGATTGAACCCACACCCTTGGCAATGAAAGCTCAGAGTCCTAACCACTGGACTGCCAGGGAATTCCCATCTATTGGCATTTTAATTTTTATTGCTTTTAAAATTTGATAGTTGAACACCTTTATGTATTTTCTTCTAGTTACATATGATAGCATTTTCTACCACTTCTCTGAAGCTTCCTTTTCATTTTGCTTTTTTTTTTTTAGATGAACGTATAATGTATTTATAATAAGAGGAGAAATATTATGGACATATATATATACATATATGCAAATATATACAAAAAACTAAAAAAGTGGAAATATTAGCATCATTAGACTATGTTCAGTGATGATATGGTATTGCTATTATAATTTCCTTGTAATTTTTTGTATGTTTTAAATAGTCAAAGTAAAAATACACTTCTAAGTGAAGATTACTCAGTATTATGGATTTGTCCAAATCCATTTAATCATTCCCGTAATGATGGATGCTGAGGTAGTATCTAGTTCCCAGTTTAAACCCTTGGAGCTTTGGAGAAAAGCTCACTTTTATGAGCTCACATCATCAAGAAGTATAGCATCCCTTCGTTTTCTACACAATCAACTAATTTCAAGTGTGCCCTCTCATGATGCCAGGAGGGAAAGAAGTTCTAATATGTCCCTCAGAGATCTATTCTCACCTGAGTTAGGTTACAGTTTATGGGTTTTCCAGGCCGTGGAGGACATGGTGATTACAGAGAGCAGATCATATTCTTGAGTAAAATACTTTTTTTCTGGAAGAATTCAGCAGACATGTCCACCACCTAGTGCCCATGGTGCTTCCATAGGCAGTGTGGAGCTTGGAAACAATCCTTCACTTAGTGGAGTATAGAAGATAACCACTGCCCACAAGAAAAACAACCTCCATGTGGGTTTCCAAGTGGTTTTTCCTTCCCCCTGCTTTAGTTTTGCCTCTGACAGGATGACCTCCTTATTCATTGTTCTTTAAATTGCTGTGATCTGCATCCAAAGAAAGGAGGACTGGATCAGGTTCAGAATGCTGTCTTCTTCCTCCTGAAGCTCAAGCCCTGGTGAGCTTTGCAAAGTGTTCAGAAGAACCTGAAAATCCTGGAGGGTCCTCTTCCTGTGGATCAGGATTCAAAAAAGTTTGTACCTTTTACTGACAATCTGTGGATGGCAGGAGTTGACCTAAAGGCTTCTTGAGGTTTCTATATATTGCTGGTGCGGTTGGCTGAGGGCATGAGATGGTTCTCCAGCTGACTGTGTGTGGTGTGGCCACCAGTCTGTCTCAGTGGGTCCCTTTTTGAGGATCCCGCTCTGCAATCAGAGCCTGGCAGCACTCATCCCACCACTGCAGAGAGTAAGATATGTCCACCTGGCTCAGATCCTGTGGTGGTGGTTTTTTGTGCTCAGCTTGAGGCTGAGAATAGTCTTCCAACTGCAGTACTCCCATGTCAGTCTGTTCTTGGTGATCCTGGCGTTCTTGGTATTGGGGCCAGAAGGGGTACTGAGTATCTGGGTCTCCTCCCATAGTCAGCAGTGCTGGCACATAATTCCCAGGTGTTAGAGTAGAGGGAGAGTTCTCTCCTCTCTGCACAGCCTGCATGGGCTGCATCATGACACTTTGTCCTTGGATCACACAAGGGACAGAGGATACGTGGGATGGGAGAAGAACAGGTAGAAATGGTTGGTTCCTGCTGAAAGAATTGAATTCTCGATTCTGGAATGCCTGTTTGGCTAGTGTTTTCCTGTTTGCAATATCAAAGAATTGGTTCCTCTTGAAGGCTTGAACTAGAATGTTTGATTGAGATCTTGGAACTGACGTGTGGTCTTGTGTGGCTCCTTTTGGTAAGTATTCTTGAGTATAAGGCTGAGGCTGGTTCTGTCCATGGGTTTGGTCTTCTCCTAGGAGGAGCTGAACCCCAGTCGGCTCTGTCTTGCTCTGTGGTTTTTAAACCAAATCTGAATTTTAGATTCTGGAATGCCAATTTCCTTGGCCAGTTGTTTCCTGTTAGCTTTTTCAGGGTAAGGGTCATGTTCAAACCATGCTTGGAGGATATTCTTTTGACTCTGGTTGTAAATAATCTTGCCTTGCCAGGTTTCTTTTTGTAATAGTATGTCACTTGCAGTGCTGTTCAAATCCATCTTGGGAAGAGGTATCCAGATTCTGCAGAGATCTTCATTTTGCTTTTGATGTTATTTCATATAAAGAAGTTTTTAATTTGAGCATCATCAAAAGTATCTGTTTTTACTTTCATGGCTTTCACTTTTTTGCATCTTAAGAAGTATGGTTTATTCACATACCATAAAGGTAGTTCCCTATATTTTCTTATAAGTATTTTGAAGTTTTACTTTTTTGTATTATGGTTTTAAGTCCACCTGGAACTGAATTTTGTGTACTGTCTGAGGTAATGATCCAACTTTATTTTTTTCCACATAAACAATCAATTGTCCCTACTGTTTTATATTTCTTCACTTCCTCTGCAAATTTTTTATGCCACTTCTTTCATAAAACAAATTTCCTTATGTGGGTCTGTTTGTGTCTGAACATTTTTTGATGTGTACTGGCCTGTTTCACAGTTCTAGATCCAATCCAGCATTTTAGTAAGACTATTTTTGTTGCAGTAAATCTTTGTGTTAAGAAGGGAGATACACTGTTCTTTATTTTTCTTCAAAATACTATCGGATTTTCTTGCACATTACTTTTAGAATCAGCTTTCAATGTTATTGAGACTTTTGATTGTAATAATATCACACTTTAACATTAATTTGGGGAACATTACTCTTTATGACCTGACATTTCCCATCCATGCACTAATTTAAATATTTTTTTTATTTTAAGTTCTTGCACAACGTTTATTCATGGTATCTAGACACATAGCATATTGTTATGTATATGAGCACATATTCTGGATCTAGACTGTTGTCTTTGAATCCCAACTATGCCACTTGCTACCTTTTACCTTATACAAGTCAATTACTCTGTGTGCTTCAGTCTCCTGATTTATTAAAAGGAAATAATATGGAATCTACCTCAAAGGGTCACAAGGAAGATTAAATGAGTTAACATTTATATAATACTTCAGCCAGTGTCTGGCACATAATAAGCACTATGTATGTACACTTTATTTTTTCTTTTTAATTTTTTTTATTGAGGTATAATTGACAAATAAAGTCATATATATTTAAAGTGTACAACATGATGGTTTTATATACATATACATTGTGAAATGATTACCACAATCAACTTAATTAACCTGTCTGTCACCTCACATAGTTACCTTTTCTGGGGAAGGGAGAGAAAACTTACGACCAACTGTCAGAAAAATTTTACTACAGAATAGAGTATTATTAGCTAAAATCACCATACTGTATATTAGATCCTCAGGACTTATTTATCTTATGACAGAAACTTTGTTCTCTATGACCCCTACCTCCTAGGCTCTGGCAACCATCATTTTTGTTTTAGATTCTACATATAAGTTATAACATACAGTATTTATCTTTCTCTGTCTGGCTTACTTCACTTAGTATAATGACCTCAGGTTTCATCTATGTAGTCATGAGTGGGAGCATTTCCTTCTTTAATAAGCTTAAAAAAAGATTCTATTATGTATAATAGAATATATTAATTATATATATATATTCAACCATTGACAGACATGACAGACACTTAGGTTGCTTACATATCATGACTATTGTAAATAATGCTGCAATGAACATGCGAGCATGGGAGTGCACATGTCCCTTCTAGATACTGATTTCAGTTACTTTGGACGTATTCCTGGAAGTGGGATTAGTGGATCATAAAGTAGTTCTATTTTTAATTTTTTGAGGAACCTCCATACTGTTTTCCATAGCAGCTGTACCAATTTACATTCCTAACAATAGTGCCCAAGAGTTCCCTTTTCCCTGTATCCTCAGAAGCATTTATCTCTTGTCTTTTTGATAATATACATCAAACAAGTGTGAAATGATATCTCATTGTGGTTTTGATATGCATTCCCTGATGAATAGTGATATTGAGCAACTTTTCATGTAGCTGATGGCCATTTGTGTATCTTCTTTAAAAAAAAAGTCTATTCAGATCCTTCACCAATTTTTTAATTGGGTTATTGGGTTTTTGCTGTTGATTTTTAGGAGTTCATTATAGATTTTAGATATTAACCTTTTATCAGATACATGGTTTGCAAATATTTTCTCCCATTCTATAAGTTGTATTTCTATTTTGTTTATTGTTGCCTTTACTGTGTAGAATGATTTTAGTTTGATGTCCCACATACATATTTTTGCTTTTGTTGCCTATGCTTTGGTGTCATATTCAAAAATCACTGTGAAGTTCAATGCGTAGGAGTGTCTATGTTTTCTTCTAGGAGTTTAATAGTTTCAGGTCTTACATTTAAGTTTTGTTGTTGTTGTTTGTGTATTGTTTTGTTTTGTTTTGTTTTTGCGGTACGTGGGCCTCTCACCACTGCGGCCTCTCCCGCCGTGGAGCACAGGCTCCGGACGTGCAGGCTCAGCGGCCATTGCCCATGGGCCCAGCCGCTCCACGGCATGTGGGATCTTCCTGGACCGGGGCATGAACCCACGTCCCCGGGCACGAACCTGCGTCCCCTGCATCGGCAGGCGGACCCTCAACTACTGCGCCACCAGGGAAGCCCTACATTTAAGTTTTTATATGGATTTTGAGTTAATTTTTGTGAGTAGTGTGAGATATGGGTCCTGATTCATTCTTTTGCATGTGGCTCTCCAGTTTTCTCAACACCATTTATTGAAGAGACTATCAACTCCCCAAGGGAGTTCTTAACTCCCTTGTTGAAGATTAACTGACCATATATATGTGGGTTTGCATCCAGGCTCTCTGTTCTGTTCCACTGGTCTGTGTGTCTGTTTTTATGCCAATGCCATACTGTTTTTATTACTATAGCTTAATAATATAGTTTGAAATTAGGAAGTGTACTGCCTCCAACTTTTTTTTTCCTACTCAAGATTATTTTGACTATTTGAAGTCTTTTGTTGTTCCATAAGAATTTTAGAGTTTTTCTTCTATTTCTTTAAAAGTTGGCAGTGAAATTTGATTAGGGATTGCAATAAATCCTAGATGGCTGTGGGTATGGACATTTTAACAATATTAATTTTTCCAATCCAAGAACATGGGTTATATTCCCATTTATGTCTTCTTTAATTTCTTTAATCAATGCCTTATACTTTGCAGTGTATAGGTCTGTCACCTGCTTGGTTCAACTTATCCTAAGTATTTTGTTCTTTCTGATGCAAGTGTAAATGGGATTATTTTCTTAAATTTTCTTTTAGATATTTCATTGTTAGGGTACAGAAACACAATTGATTTTTTTATGTTAATTTTGTATCCTGAAACTTTGCTGAATTCATTTATTGGTTTGAATGGTTTTTTGGTGAAGTCTTTAGGATTTTCTATTTATAAGATTATGTCATCTGTAAACAGACAGTTTTTACTTCTTTCTTTCTGATTTAGATAACTTTTATTTCTTTATCTATCCTAATTGTTCTAGCTAGTACTTTCAATATGTTGAAAAGAAGGGGCAGGAGTGGACATCCTTGTCCTAATCTTAGAGGAAAAGGTTTTGTTTTTTCACTTTTGATTATGATGTTAGCTATGGGCTTGTCAAATATGGCTTTTGTTATATTGAGGTACATTTCTTCTACCCCAAATTTGTTTTGAGTTTTTAATCATGAAAGGATACTAACTTTTTTCAAATGATGTTTCTGTGTCTATTGAGGTGATTATATGATTTTTATCATTATTGTCTTACTGTGGTGTATCACATTTACTGATTTGCATATGTTAAACCATCCTGGCATCCCAGGAGTAAATCTTAGTTGATTGTGGTGTATGATTCTTTTAATGTGTTGTTGAATTTGGTTTACTAGTGTTTTGTTGATGATTTTTATATCTGTGTTCATTAGGGATATTGACTTGTAATTTTCTTTTCTTAATAGTGTCCTTATCTAGCTTTGGTATTGGGGTAATGCTGGACTTATGAAATAAGTTTGGAAGTGTTCCTTCCTCTTCAGACTTTTGGAAAGTTTAAGAGGATTGATATTAATTCTTTAAATGTTTAGTAGAATTCGCCAAAGAAACCATCTTATCTTGGGCTTTTATTTGTTGGTCCTGGGCTTTTCTTATTAGTAGATTTTTTTATTACTGATTCAGTCTTCTTACTAATTCTTGACTGTTCAGATTTCATCTTTTTTTTTCCTATTTCTTTATGATTTAGTCTTGTTAGGTTGTATATTCCTAGGAATCTATCCATTTCTCCTAGTTTATCCAAATTGTTGGAGTATAATTTTTTATGTAGTTTCTTATGATTCTTAGTATTTCTTTGGTATGTTGTAATGCCTCTGCTTTCATTTCTGAATTTATTTGAGTATTCTCTCTCTCTCTTTTTTTTTCTTTCCTTAGTCTAGCTAAAGGTTTGACAATTTGGTTATGTTTTCAAAAAATTAGCTCCTAGTTTTGTTGAATTTTATATTGTTTGTCTGGTCTCTATTTCATTTATTTCTTCTCTGATATTATTTCCTTTCTTCTGCAAACATTGGGCTTAATTTGTTCTTCAAGTGTAAAGTTTGGTTGTTTTTATAAGATCTTGCTTTCTTCCTTAAATTAGGCACTTATCACTATAAACTTTCCTCTTAGAACGACTTTTACTGAATCCCATTGGTCTTGGTGTGTTGTGTGTCCATTATTATTTTTCTCAAGATATTTTTAAACATTTTCCTTTTGATTTCTTCTTTGATTCATTGATTATTCAGGAAAGTATTGTTTAATTTCTATATATTTGTGAATTTTTCATTTTTCCAGCTTACAGGCACCCTGACAGTAGTGGTGGTGATACTGGAAAAGCTTTACCAAAAGTTCAGGCTCTTGTTCAACTTGTCTAAAAAGAATTTGTGAGAAGAACACAAAGGAAAAAAACAAAGCCAAAAACAACAACAACAAAACACTGAGGCTGAGGATCAAAGAGAATAAAGCAGTCTATTGAGGCAAAAGTGAAAGGACACACTCAGAGATGAGTGCGGGCATCTTTGCTAGTGAGGGGCATCCTGCAGGGTTTTTTGATCCCCCTTTTTATCTTAATTTTCGCCCTTTGAATGGTCGGGGGTCTTTTTGATTAGGGGTGGAGTATTCACTGAGGAGAAGATTGAGGTGTGGACTGGATTGCACCAGGTGTATCAGCTCCCGGTTGTGTGCATTTGTCTCCTGCAGCCACCTTACATGTACTCTAAGAGCTGTTTCCCCTTAAAATTTCCCTTAATAGTCGAGTGCCACACGTGGAAGGTTGTACAGCAGTCATCAGTAACCTGTGCATTTTCATTTCACATGCTCCACTGTTTTCATAATCAGAGTTACTTGTTCAGGTGCTACGAAGTTTCTGTTTTAGATGCCATTCCTCCATGCATCATGGCCTCATTAAGTGCAAAGCAAGGAGGTAGTTTTGCCTTCTGCCTAATGCCTGTACATGAGGAGGCTGTCCTTGGCCTGGCCCTATCTTTCTTGCCTCAGTGGCACTGGTTCTGATGCATGGTGCCTGTGATGCAGACCCAGAACCAGGGACTAGAGAACGGGCATTTGCAGAGCCATAACAGCCCTGAGGTCACAACAGCTGGCCCTCAGGGCTGATAGGTCCAGTGCCTGAGGTATGAGTGTATGCAGAGCAGCCATGGTGCTGGGGACTGGCGCAACAGTGCTTGTGGAGTGACCATAGTTCCAGGGTTCAGGGCCCTGACTCACCCACAGTGACAATGAGAGACATCGGTACACATGGGTACACATAGAGTGACAGACAGCTGCTCTGGTGTCAGGGCCACTGGATAGCCTGCAGCAGCTTTGGCTCCTGTACCTGCAACTCGGGTACATGCAAAGCAGGCACAGAGCTGGAGTCTGAAGCACAAGGACACCTAGAGTGGCTGCAGAGCCAGGGTCTGGAGCACGGGCACGCACAGAGAGGCCTTGAGGTCAGGATCTGAAGTGTAGAATGTAAGGAACAGCCATAGCTCTGTGGTCTTGGGCCTGTGTGGGGCAGTGGGGGCTGGCAGCCCTGATCCCGTGGCAGTACAATAGCAGCTCCTTCTGAGGGACGTGCAGCAGTGTCTCCTTCCCAGGGGTCTTCAGTAGCAGTGGGCTTTGGTTACTTCTGTGGCAAAAGCTTTTGCTGTCTTTTGGAGAGCAGACCCTGAGGTCCATGCTGATGAATACTATGGATGAATACTATGGGATTCTCTCTGTGAAAGCTGCCTCTAAATATTAAATTGTAAATATCCATAGCTGTTATGGAGGCTGTTGAGGTCCTCAGCAGCAAAGGCTGCCAGGAACCTCCACAGAGTAGGCTACTGGGGACTGAGATGGCACCACCTCATGGCTGACATTCATAGCTCCCATCCTTCTGTGTTCTTCCTTCTTCGCTGTTACTGACGTCTCAGCCGTGCCAGTTTCCCCAGCCATGCTTCCCATGGGTTATTCTTCATGTTTTTCCCCATTGTGTTGCTGTAGGCTCTTAACTGGACTCCTGAGCCCTCCAAGAGCTGTATTTATTTGTGGATAGCTATTATGTTTTGTGGGGGAGATGAAGGCTGGTATCTCCTGCTCTGCCATCTTGCTGATGTCACTTTGTACATTTTAAATTAAAAAAAAAATTGTTTCTTCTCAACGTTAATTTTTAATAGTTACTGCAGAGTCATAGAAACACTGACAATTTTTACATGTCTATTTTGTTTTCACCAAACTTGCTGAGGCCTCTTCTTGACTGTAATACTTTTTAATTTATTTTGTAATCTCTGTGTTGAGAACTTTATTGCCTATAAATAATGACATTTTATATTTTCTTTCTGATCCATACGTCTTTTATTTGTTTGTATGGTTAATATCCTTAATACTGTACTATCTGAAAAAGAGTCATATCGCCAGTCATCTTTGCCTTGTTCTTTATTTTAAAGGGAGTGTTTCTAATATTTAATTTTTAAGTATGACATTTACTATAGGTTTTATAACTACTTTAAAAGCAATTATTAAAGTGTCATTTATTTCTAATTTGCTAAGAAGCTTTATCATAAGTAAATATAAATGCTTAAAAGCTTGTTCTGTTTACTGAGAAGGTGTAGGGGTTAGATCCCATATCTGTGAATATGAAGAAGTACATTAATACATTGTATAATATTAACACACCACTCATTCCTGGAATACAAGTGTGTGCTTATGGTGACTTTCTACACACATACATACACATGCACATACAAATAAGTACATATTACTGAATTGAGTTTGCTAATATTTTATTAAATATTTTATACTTATAAACTCAAATAAAAAATTGGCCTATAATTTAATTTCTTTACCACCTGCTTCAAGTTTGGAATCTAAGGTATGCATGCTCATCAAAAAATAATCAACACGTACTGACTGCTTATTATGTCCTGAATCCTGTTCTAAGCTCTGGAAATCAAGAAGGCTTGGGGGAACCAGGGAAAATGACAGAACACTAGATGAGTGGTCGCGGTAAACTTCATTGAGAATGTGACAAACAAAGTTTAGAGATGGAAGAAAAAGGGTGTTCCAAAGGGAATAGCCAGTGTAAAGTTCTGAGTCAGGAGTATAGCTGGTGTATTCTAAAATGGCAAGCACTTATAATTGAGAGTTCTTACTTAACATGTGGTTTGTGTTCACCTGTCAAACTTTCCAGGCCTATACTTTAGGAAGGATAGACATTGACTATCTATTCATTCATTCATTCATTCATTATATTGATGATCTGTGTATGGTAATTGTTTATTTTTTTATACTTCTTGAGTCACTTTTGTTCAATTGTTTTTGTGTAAAAGTGTCTTTTATCTGTATATTGAAAAGTTGGTTGATGATAAAATATTTTCATATCTTTTTTTAAATCTGCTATACCTATAGTTATGGCTCTCATTTCATTAATCATTTTATATCCTGCTGTGTGTCTTTCTCTCCTTTTACTTTTGTCTTAATAGTCGGTTTGACTAGAAGCTTGTCTATTTAATTTGTGTTTTTAGAGAATCACTTTTTTTAAAATGTACTATTTTATTTTTCTCTTTCATTTATTTCTGCTCCTACATTATTTTCACCTATTTTGTGTATTTATATTTCCTAAATAATTTCAGTTTTTTCTGTATGCAACAGGTTTTTCCTTTTTTATGTGGCATTTTCAATATTTGGTTCTAATTATAACATTATTACCATTGTAATTTTTCTTTGAACTATAGTAACATACAAGTGTCTTAAGTTAACAAATATAGCTTTACTTAGCTCCCTCTTCTTATTGTCTTTTAACTGTTTTACACTTGGATTAGAGAGTATGTTTATGTAAAATAGTTTCATTAACCTGTAAACTTTTTGCTAAATTCACTAACTTAATACATTCTAATGATCAATTCACTAGCCAAGATATTTTCCTTTATGTACTATAATTTGTCTCTTCTCTGGTCAATATTCTCAAAAATAGTTTTCAATAATACTTTTTATTAACATTTTATAGAATTTTAAAAGTACTAAATGAATTTGTATCTAATTGTACTACATTATTAAGTATGGTTTTGTGATGGCAGATAAATTGAGATTAATAATTGCTTCCTGAGGATGTAGAAATTTCCTATTTTCTCTAAGGCCGCCAAGGGAAGAACTTGGTGTGCTTTTGTATGCATGATAGTAAGAAAAACCATGATTATCTCTATGTCCCACTTTGGAAAACCTATCTCATTTTTAAAAACTTAAATCATTTACGGCATTATCAAATTATTTTAATTTTAGATTCTATCTCCCATAGGGGTCTGCATTATGTTTACTTGATAACATTGGTTGAATAATCAAGTTAACAAAAAAAAGTCTCCTATTCTCAAACTATTCCCCCTCTCATACACTTGTCCATTGTCAATGACAATAACTTGAAATCATACCAGGTGCATACCCAAAAATATTTTCAGAATAATTTCCAAGAAAGATATGGTGTGTCTTTAGTTGATTTTGTAAGAGTCAGTAATCCAATTGTATGGAAATGGAGATTTGTCTTAAAATATTCAATGAAATCCTACATGCTACTTTCATCCATAAATGATATTTTAAGATTTAAAGGATTATATTTAAAAAACATTTTTACAGTAACAACTTATCTATTGATTTTACTTTAGGAATGTGTCATTGTCATCATATTAACATATCTGATAATAATTTTAATATTAATTGCTAGAATATTCATTTAGACCACAAATAGTTGCATATATATAGCGATGAAAGAAGGATTTCCCACTGTTGTGAAACAGTGAGAGCCTTGAATGATTTGATAGCTGTATAATTAATCAAATAATAGGCTACCTAATTGAATCTGAGTGAGCTATAAATAGAAAATATATATGTAGATAGCTATAAACAAAATTAAAATTATAACCTAAGTGCCCCTGGGGCCTTAAACGCTATGATGACCAGCAGGCATGATTTCAAACGATGATTCACATTTCTTTGCTACTGGGTAGGAGGTGCGGTAGCAGGTTTCCTTTCCTACATGGGAGTAAGAGTTGTACAATCTGGCTTTAAGGATGACAATCAGATTGTGTGGTGGGCTTCTGTCAGAGCTAAGGTTTTTATTTCTATTGGCATGTGTCCCCAAAATATACTACAACAAAGATGTATTTTATATATTTAAGCTCTTGAATGATTTGAGAGCAAATAGTGAGTGTAAGGATCATTGCATTTTATTAATTTGTATCTTATAAACTTCCTCTATTGGTTAAGTAGGTAAAGACAAGGAACTGCTAAATAATGCTTGCTAAGTCCAATACTTGACTAAAAATAAAGGCCTGTACCCATGAGAAAAAATATAACGCTTGTGGTGGGGAGAAGGGAATATGATCAATATCTTATATTTATATGTAAGAACATCACATGTTAATGAAATATAAACAATTAAAAATTTTATAATAAATAAATAGCTGCAGTTTTTAAAAAGGGTCAAATTAAAATCCATTGTCTGACTAGTTTTTTCTCAAAGTCTCACTTTTTGGAAAAACTTAGCTGTTTGCATGGACTTCACTGATAAATATTTTTGACTCTCATTTCTTAATATAGAGGGCGTTTTAATCATATATAGTGATTTAGAACCAAATATACAGAAATCAGCCAATTCATATATTCATTGTCCATGTGAGTAATTAGAACCAAAAATATATAATAGGGCTTCCCTGGTGGCGCAGTGGTTGAGAGTCCGCCTGCCGATTCAGGGGACACGGATTGGTGCCCCGGTCCGGGAAGATCCCACATGCCGCGGAGCAGCTAGGCCCTTGAGCCATGGCCGCTGAGCCTGCGCGTCCGGAGCCTGTGCTCCGCAGTGGGAGAGGCCCTCTCACAACAGTGAGAAGCCTGCGTACCGCAAAAAAAAAAAAAAAAAAAAAAAAAAAAAAAAAAATATATATATATATATATATATATATATATATAAAATATATAATAGCATTATCAAGAAAATATCAGTATAAAGAAATGAAATTATATCAAATTGTAGTTTTACTTTTTAAAAAAAACTACATCTAAATGGTGTTCCTTTTAATATCATCTGTTAACTTTTAGGGATCACCGGAAATGAATTTATATTCAACTTGAATATTCAGGTGAATTGAAAAGATTGCAGATTATGACATAAAATACTGGGAAAGAAAATTTAATTATCCAGTGGAAAAGTTAGAGAAAAGAAGAAATGTACACAGATGCTGTAAATAATCATAAAGGGCATGCACTCAGCTTAAGTGTTAATTGAAGGAGTAAATATGCTATGGACCAAATTATGTCCCCTACAAAACTCATACCTTGAAATCCTAATTCCCAATGTAATAGCATTTGGAGATGGGGCCTTTGGGAGGTACTTAGGTTTAAATGAGGTCATGAGGGTGGGGGCCCTATGATGCACTAAGTGTCTTTATAAAAAGAAAAAGAAAGACCAAAGGTCTTTCCCTCTTCTACCATGTGAGGACACAGTGAGAAGGTGGCCATCTATAAGCCAGGAAAAGGGCCCTCACCAGGAACCAAATCTGCCAGCCCCTTGATCTTGTGCTTTTCAGCCTCTAGAACTGTGAAAATAAACATTTTTTTATTTATTTTTACTTTTTTTAACATCTGTTTTTTAAACCACTCAATCTATGATGTTTTGATATGGCAGCCTGAGCTGACAAAATGCATGTCCTTGAGTGGGGGTTTTGCACTAAGGACTCCACCCAGGTACATCACTAGAGAGAACTCTTAGTCAATGCAGGGCACATGTGATTCTCTGCAAGATCTATTTAGCCAGATATTTTAAAACATTGTTAATTAAATCTTATGAGGAATCCCTGGTATAAAGCAGAATCAAATGGAGCTACTCTGGATGAAGCAGAAGTGACCTAGGTTATTGGGAGTATCCCTCTTTCCAATCATCATGACTACTGGCAAAAATCTTATTACTTCTCAGAGAATAGTTAGAAAAACACTGTTGTAGGCCATTAATCCTAGATGGTTGAGAGCTAATTAGAAATTCAGTGTATAGTTTCTGATCAAATCTTTATATCTCAGTCCTCATATATTCAGGAGTGAAATAGTATGTATAAAATCCTGTCATGGTACCTGACATACAGGATATCACCAGTAAATGATGTGTTCATAATCTCTCCTTCCTCTCTTCCTCTCTCTCTCTCTGGCATTTTAATTTTTTTTTAAACATGGATTTTTTTTTCCAGTTTTATTGAGATGCAATTGACATTTAACACTGTGTAAGTTTAAGGTATACAGCATAATGACTTGACATATGTATATATTGCAAAATGATTACCATAGTAAGTTTAGTTCAGACAAACCTAATTTCTGTCCTTGTTCTACTTTTTAGCTGTAAACTTAGGCAAATTTTCTTAACCATTATAATTCTCTGCTTTATCATCCATAGTGTGAAAATTATACTACCACTGATCTGTCACATAGGTTTTATATGAGAATTAAATGTCATGATATATGTAAACATCAGTACATAGTGATTGCACTGTAAGTGTTGTGTTTTTTGTCAAAACATTAGCTAGGAATGCTTGGTGATATATATGCAAGTTTTAACGTATTAGTCCATCTGCTTGGAAACAAGAGTCATTGGAGAGTCCTCCAGTTGGAGACTATAATCATACACCATTTCTAGAGAGACTGCAATTTTGCTTTACTAGGAATTCTCAGCTTCTTCTGCACAAGAAGGCTTACCATCTGCTCTTAAACTCAGATCCTCCAGGAGCTTGACTGTGGCTACCTCTGATCTCATCTCCTGTGACTCGCCTGTCATTGTTCTTTCTACTCAAGCCACATACCTTACTGTTGCTCAAGCATAGCATGTGTGCTTCTTCTCAGGCCCTTTGTCTGATGTTCCTTCTGTTTGGTACTCCCTTTCTCAGCGTATTCCCCGTGGCTGGCTCTCTCACTTTCTTCAGAACTTTCTCAAATGTTAACTTTACAAAAAGCCTTTTTATGACCAACCTATATAAAACAACAATCTTTCACTTTCCAGGATGCCCTTCACCTCTGACACTCATTTTTTTTTTTTCTACAGCACTCATTAACATCTGACATATGTTTATTTTTTTTGTTTGCTATTTTCTGACTTCATTTATAAAATTCATTAAAATGAACTTTTTATTAGTGCAGGGCCTACTGTGTTCACTTTTATAGCCCAAGTGCCTGAAACATTTCCTGACAGTAAGTAGTCACCAGGTAATTCTTTATTAAGTTATGATTATTAGCAGGAAAGGAGAAAGCAAAGTCAAATCCTTTATAATGTCTGTTTTTCTTACAAAATGATACAATGAAATTTATTATTATTAAGCACCACGTAAGTTAGAATGATTGTGGAAAATCCAGTTGATACAATTCTTATTATACTATAGTTAAAGTTCCTTTAAAAATAAACAACAATGAAGATATTCTGATTGAAGTTTTGGGAGGGAAAATAGTGCCTTCATAGCTTCAGCTCCCCACTGATACTTACTCTCTTCCAAAGAATTCCTAGGGCTACTAAGAAAATAGCTGACATAATTCAGAAAGTGCTTTTTTAAAAACAGACATCAAGAATGATGCCTGTCAAAATTTTAAATTTGTTCATTTATTTAATAGACAATAACCAAACACCTACTATGTTCTGGGCAATGTGCTTGTTGCTGTAGTGGATACAATGATAGAGAGAAAGCCCTCCCTTTCTCAACGGAATAAGAATCTTATGAGGAATATAAGACCAAAGGTAAATGACTATCCAATAAGCCACTTTATTTGATTACTTCACAATACAATGTGTTAAAAGAATTCAAAGACAGAATGAACATTTCTAAGACAAAATGTACAATAATTCACTTTAGGTGACATGTTTTAAAATTACAGTTATAATCATAATAATGATCATTCCCAAATTTATTATACGTATCATTTAAAAATCTCTATAGAACATATTAAACTTTTAATATATTTATGGGCCTTGATAAAATAAAGTGGTTCTCCAGAAATAGTTGATTATAGGTTTCTTATCCCTAAAAAAATGAAACCCAACATTGATATGTAACCCCATAGTTAAGAGGAAAGAAAACTATAGAAACTGTAGTAGTCTGCTTTTGTGAAGGAAAAATGAAATGTCAAAGAGAAAATTTTTATGGTTCTTTAATCACAATCATCAAATTATAAAAAATGGAACTTTCAATTGAATTCCTCACTTTTGCCTGAATTGCATATGAGATTATACCTGCATACCAAGTGAACAATCATATTTCATAATGCATTTCACACGGCTTTCACCAAAGTTATTCTGTTGGAGACAATTCTGTAAAGCTTGACATATATAGAGAAAGCAATTTTAATAAACACCATGATCAGATACCTATGCAATTCTTTTCATCTTTTTTAAAAACTTTCAGTGCCTAGAATATTATTGCCAGAATAAAGTATGCTATACCCTCTTCTCTCTGATTCATTAAACGGTATTCATTGTTCTTTCCAAAGCTACACCTCACTGTCAATTTGAGGAAAAGGTTAGTTGCTTTTGTTCAGTAGAAAACACATGCTTTTCAATAATATTGTTTCTCAAAAAACACATATTGAATTGTTTTCTTTCAGTTTCTCATTCGTCTTCATTAGTTCACCTTCACTGAAAGCTGAACATATGCTGTTTAACAACTTGAACTAATTGAATGTTTCTTACATATACTCCAAATTAAATTTCCAGTTGCTCACTTTTTCATCATTATGATATTGAGAGAATGCAGCTGTACTTGCTAGAATAAGAAAAATTACTGAGAGGTACTCAGATTTAGTGCAGGTTATGTTCTAAGGATCTTGGGAATAGAGAAAGTGTCAAGTATGCTATTGTAGCCAAAGCAGGTGAGGAAATACCCTTAAAAAATAAGTCACAGACATTCTTCCCATACTAGTTTTTGGAAGATACTATTAATCAAGGAATAGCTTAATCAATGAAGATGCCCTTGACCACAAGACAGAATCAGTGGTCTTCATAACTCTTTCACTCTATAAAATATAAGTGCTGAGAAGCTGGGGCATATGTTAAAGATTTTTCTTGTATCCTAACTTCCAGGCCAGTAATAAGTATGCTAGATTCCAACAAGTGTTTATTCAGTGAGTGAATCAGGAACTCAGTTTTAGGAACTAAATTCCCTCTCTTGTGTAAAATCTCCTATAAAATATTCCGCTCTCCCCCTAGCATGGTCTGGGAAACTACGAATTGAAAATGAGAGAGCCTCCATCAGCCTGAGTCATTGAATGAGACCTTACACTTTCCCTGAGTGAGAAATTAGCATCTATTATACTGGGCCACAGAAATTTGGATATTCATCTTTTATAGCAGTGAACATTAACTTAACCAATACAGGGTATTTATTAGATTTATAGATAAGAAAGAAGAAAAAAATATCAATGACACTAATTTCCCACGCCACCTCCACCTCCTTTGATTTTTCACTAGATTGGCAGCATTGAAAAACATAAATCAGTGGTCTCCGTGGCTTGTGGCTCAGTTGAGTGGGGTTTATTTTCAACACCCAGCATCCTGACAGGATAAATGTAGGAACGGTTCTCAAGCCAGTATCAACATTCTGACCAGTTGAATACCATGCTAAATACAACAATAAACAATGTGAAAAAATCTCAGTCTGTTTCTAAGACCCAGACCATGCAAAGTATTTATCTGCCTCTTGTCTATATGAGAAGAATCACTTTTCACCATTTTTCTCCCTACCCAAAGACGTTAGATAAAGGCCAGGGTAATGAGAAGGGGAAGGCATGCTTTACTGTCATTGGCATATGGGTTCTTAAGATCCATGAAGAAGATAGTGGGTAAATAACTTTGATTTATTTGAGAAAATAAATACTGTTATTTGTTTTTTATTAAAATTATACTTATTGTAATGTATTCAGTTATAAGGAAGGAAATAAAAATTTCTTCACATCCTACCATATAGTGATAGCTATTTTTAAATTCATTTATTTCTGCATATAAAGTTAGATAATTTCCCACATACTCATACCTGCTGTTTTATTCATAGAAATCTTTTTTTGTGCTTATTTTCCCTCTTTGCTTTCTGTACTCCTTCTTTCTTCTCTTCCCCCAACACTGACTGATATGTACTCTAACATTCAATTCTTAATACTTACATAATAAAATGTTTAGTATGTATATTATGTGTTTTTTCAGAACAGAAATATTATATACACCTTTTAGATATTTTATTTTTCTTTTCAGAAAATACCAGTTGGAAATATCTAAAGATCCTGAGGTATTGATCGAATACATTTTTTTAAATAGTTTCATTCATTACATTCAAAAATCTAATGAATCTGAACATTTTTTCAAATGTTTATAGGCCATATGATTAACCCATCTGTGATTTGTCTATTCATAATTTTGTCAATTTTCCCAATTGGTCATTTTCTTTTTCTTATCTATTTGAAGCAGTATTATTATTATTAAGATTATATTAGTATTATTTTAGGTATTAGGCTTTATTCTGATAGATGGCAATATATTTCCATAATCTATGTTATTCACTAATTGTAATAATATCTTTTTTTATACAGATGTTTAAAGTGTTAATGTAACTGAAAATCTCTCTACCTTCTTGGTAGCTAATGGTTAACCTAATGTAGGTAAGATCTCATAGATTTTCTATTCTGTATGTAGTGATCTACATTTCCTTCTAAAGTTGCATTTCTTTATAGTTTTTCTCTAAATGGTTTATAAATATTTTGTAGATGTTGTGTCCCTAAAAGTTTAAGACCAATTAATAGTCAACATTTAGCTAGAAAGCATGCTCATAAGTAAAATAACTGCTTAAATACTATGAAGATTATCTGTCAAAACCAACAGTAGAAACCATTGTAAACAATAAAGCCTAAACCATTTAAAAACATAAGAACATAAGAATCAACACAGAGATGCCCATTAAAACGATTGTTACAAATGTTTTGGATGTTCATATGAATTTACTAAGATAAAAAAAATTAAAATAATTCTTCTAAACATTGAGAAAAGAGAGCTAAATATTGGCAATGGTATTATGGTATACCTGAATATCCAAAATATTATATTAAATAAAAAACTACCAAAATTAATGAGTGCAGTGACCTTATTTTGGTAACCCTTGGCTGTATACAAATTGAATATTAAAAAAAAATTAATAGGCTTTCTACCATCTTCCTTAGGAAGGGGCATGTATGTAAATCATAGTAGTGACAAAACTATAATTAATTTTTACAGTTAATCTAATATATGATAATCTGGTATTCATTGTATTTTAAAATATTATTTTATTCTTCAGTATTTGTTTAAAAGTGTATTGTGATTTTATATTACTTATAAACATCATTACTCTCACTATGTAAGTAATGATTCTTCAAAATAAAGTTCATGGTTTCTTTCTTTCCTACGATCTCCCTTACTTCTAGTGGCATAAAATGAGCAGCCATGCTCCTGACACTATCATAAAAAACTCTATCTTAATCTTTACAATTCTTAGGAAAGTTTTTTTTTTTTATTTTAGTCCAGATTAAAGTCATTTATATTTTATACAGAAGGAATCATCATTTCCATTTCCTTGATTTCTCTTCTGGAAGGACTGAGACTGTTTTGTTGTTAAGTTTATTACCCCTTGGCCCAGGGATTTCTGAAAGTGGTAAAGAGTTTACAAGAAAGCAACACAGAGAATGAGTTTCTAGAACTAAATTGAGTCTGTATCCTACAGAGTTCTCTAGGTTTCAGGAAGCACCCAAAGAAGAATCAATATATAGCAATGTCCTTGTCCATATCACTTTGGCTTATTTAAATGGCCCACCACAGTAGTGGAAAATCATAAGGATTACAATTAAACATTGATGAAATTTACTCAGGGACTGCTCCATGCTGCTGCCTCTCTGCTGGCTTTCTACTCCTTCTCATCTCCTCTCTGTCTCTATCTCATTTGACTTTGTGTGACCACTACTCTCCCGATATAGCCTAGTTGAAATTGGTTACACTCACTACACACTTACTTTGATTTGACTCTCCTATACCATCCATGGTAATTTCTTCTCATCTCCTTATGCTGCCACCACAAACAAGGTACATTCTGATTCTGATCCCTTTCAGGTCTCTCAGGACACAGCTCCAGCTAAATCTTAGGCAACCTCTGATAGGGGCAAGCAGAAGAATTCAATACATTGGCAAGAGGGTCAACATTGAAAGTAATTTTCTTTCCAGGGCTGTGGCCTATTTTGTCAAGGCCTATTAAAGAGCCGTGCAATTTGTTATTTTCTAAAAGTGAAACTTTTAGTCCTCCTGCAGCATTCCATTATGGTGAAGATTACTTTTAAGTAATTCTAGGTCACTGTCTCCTCAAATGCTGAAGTTGTATAATTTTTCAAGAAGGTTTTCTATAATACATACATTTTATAAGATTGAAAGTGAATAAGAGCTTTAAAGAATACATGGCAAAAGAAAGTGTCATTTTAATTTGCTCATGTTAGAGCGCACACATTTCTTATTTCAAGTCGAAATAAGAAACACAAATGCTAAATAGAAAATGAAAGAGGTTTTAGTTTTATATCAAGATTTTGTATTGTGAGCTATAGCATTAAAATTAGTGTTTCATGATAGTATTTGGTAGACAAGATTTTTGGAGAAGTATGGCTATCAGTTATTGAAAAATATTGTCCCTATTGAGACTTTATTCATACTGATTATTATTTTATTGTCTTTATTTCTTATTATCAAGTTATTTTATTTTGTTAGAAAAAATTAAGTGCATAAACAGGTGTTTCAAAAATAGATTTAAGGAGATACCTTTTTACACAAAGGTTGTTTTTATGTAGTGAGCTCAGCACTTAGCTCCACTGTATTTCTAGCTTTGCCCCTAAGCCAGTGTTATGATGTCATTCTGCTTGACCTTTAGCAGTTATTTATATTTATGGTTAGTGTGGGATTTTTCCTCAGTTGAAACTGTCACTCGACCCATTTTGGCGGAAGAAATAGTAAATGTTTCTGTTCACAGTCTCTCAATTCTAAGTGGATTATTACTATAATAATATCCACTATTTCTTTTCCTGATCTATTATTTTTGGTGAATTTCATTCTATAGCAAAAATAGTGTATCTTCGCTTCCTTGGCTGTCCATATTTTCCTACTTCATCAGCAAAACAAATAAATTCTGCTTTCAAACAAGAGCAACACATCAATCTAATTCACTCTTTGACCTTCAGATTCCCCTTGGCTATACAGGATTTGTTGTATCTAAGCAACCACATCTCTAGTTTTTCATCACTGGCAGAAATGGCTCTGGAATATTGGGTAAAAATCAGACCACAGGAGGATGTCCCCCAAAAAAGAAAAGAATCATTGAGAGATTGTGAATTTACCAATTATCCTTTACATGTGAAACATCTGAGATTGTTTTCATCTCTAGGCTCTGAACAGATGCCATCTAATAGGTCAGTTCTGGGCCAGGCCTCATGCACAGAACTATGCATATAGAAGCCGTTTTCAACACCTTTTAATTGATTATCTGTACATATAAAATGGGCAAATATAAATTTCTTCCATGTGATGTTAGTTTCACAAGTATGTTTCTTGAAAACAGACGTTTCCATTGTATGACTTTATTTGAAACCAGTGGCTAAACATATTTATATGACATCTTACTCTAGCTCCATTGATTTACTGGAATATACTGAAAGAATATCTGTATAAACTCCTATACATATAAAAACAAATTTCTTATTTTAGGAAATAAATCTGTGATGTTTTTAACAAACTAAATATCAAAAAAATATCATACATGTCCTAATATTAGCAGGTTTTTTATTTTTAGCTCCTCATTTGATGTACTTTTCCCAATTGAGTATTTCTATATTTCTGAAAAATAAACAAAAGGAGGTAATATCTTCCACAAGTTCTGTCTTCTTTAGGGAGCCTTATTTTACCGTTGGATTTGTGCATTTAATATCCTTTAACCTCTCTGTAAAAATATTGGCTAATTTGCTGTATATCACACTGCTTCTGTGAAACTCAAATAAAATAAAATATATGATAGGCTGTAACACTCTGCAAAAATAAGTAATATTCACATTCCTTAGGTTCATAGATATCACCAACCTCTGCCTTCTGAATAATTTAGTAGAAAGTTCCACACAGTATGCACTGCTTTTAATTGTTAGGTGTACTGTATAGTAACTGATCTTGTCTTACAGTTATATTTTAAGCTCCTTAACAAGAAAAACCTTATTTTTTTCACTCAAAAAAGATTCAGTTCATTAGTTATAGATAGGTACATTCTATCTATCTATCATCTATCTATCTCTCTATCATCAGAAAGAGAGTGGGGGCGTGAGTGAGAGGGGGGAGAGACAGAGAGAGAAAGAGAGAGAGAGAGAGAGAGAGAGAGGGAGGGAGGGAGGGAGGGAGAGGGAATAAGAGAGACTTTTATTTCAAGACAGTGTTTTCAGTACTAGGGATATAGGGATTGTGATCATATACCTTCAGGGAGAGTACCTTTTAGTGTAGAGAGACAGAAAATTAAAAGTTCAATAAATAATTTCAGGCACTGATACATAATATGGTAAATGCAATGTATAGTGAGTAATATGAATGCAAACGTATGAAGGGGTTTTGTTAGCTGGAGTGGTCAGGGGAAGGCTTCCCTGAGGAAGGGGCATTCGAGTTGAGACCTGGGTCATGAGATGGAAGGCTAAAGAAATAGCAAATGTAAAAACACTGGAAACAGAACAGTTTGGCACATTTTTATAAGAGAAATAAAAAATGTGGAAAACTCCTATCTAACTTACTGCTTCAGGAACTTTTTAGTTTCAGTGCTCTCCTTCCTTGTACTTTTATGGATGATTGAGTGGCATTAATTCTTGTGGTTTATATGCACTTATATTAATTATATCTGTCAGAGAAACAGCTCATGTCATGTGAATAAATCGAAGGAATTTAATACAGGGATCCAGTTACAAATGGATTGGAAGTGAAACGGGAGGGGGAAGCCGCTCAGAATAGAGCATTAGCAGGAAGCTTAACATGAATCATTCTCCCTCTGTGTTCAATCTTGAATTCTACATTTTTCTCTTGAACATCTGTTCATGCTACATACTGAGAGAAATACCAGAATAAACAAACCATAGTACTTGTGCTCTAGAATCTGAGTCTAGTATGAGAAATAAAACATGTACAAGTGATCTGAAACTGGCAACACCTGTCCTATGAGTTTTCAAAGGAATAAAGGGTCAATTCCAACTGGAGTTTCAGGAATAAACTTAAAAACGGAGGTGTCATTTGAGCAGAACCTGGAACTACTTTGATATTGAGAGTTCATGTTGGAAACAGCATGAATAAAGGGGTGAATCTGGGGAAATGTAGGTGGTTTACAGTGAATGATAAGTATTTTAGTTTGTCTAGAGTAGTATGTAATGGAAGTAGTGGGAAATAGGATGGAAAGATAGTAAATTGTAGCCAAATCTTGGAAAACCTTTGAATCCTATCCTTCAGAATATAGACTTCAGGAATTGAGCCATGGGTTGCAAACCATGACCCACAGACCAAATCTGGACAGATGTTTGTTTTCGTTAGGCTCATGAGAAAAGAATGGTTTTTACAGATAAACATTTGCAATCTATTTGATGATGGAGAACACTAACTTTAAACTCCAATTAAGCAAAACCTTATCTTCCCCCTAAAAAGAATTCCATTCTCCTCCTTAGTAGACCTATATTACTAAAAGTACTCTTATTATTATATATTGAATTTTGTCAATAAAAAGTTTTGTAGAAAAATCAGAAGAATAAAGCCAGATGTGCTTGAGTTCAGGGAATGAGAAATACAGTAGTGGGAGGTGTGGTCGGACAGGTACGGGAGGACCAGAAACAGTGGCCTTACCCACATAATGCTGGAAAATCAAAGAGCTCCAAAAAGCAAGGCTTTAGAGTCAGATTTTGATTCCAACTATACCACTTGTCAAGGCTTTTGACAGATTTTATAACAGTGGTGTTCTGACAATTAAATATATAGAATCAGGCACAAGTAGAATATCAATAAATTTTATTCTACTTCCCATCTTTTTTACTTTCTTTCAGTGTATAACTGCAGATTAATTGATTAGTATAAGCTATATCCTATATTTTCTAAGTAGACAAAGCTGACCATGTGATTCCCCTTTTCTTAAAAAAAGTACTTCATTATTAATTTCCTTGTTCTTTATTACATCATTGTTGGATAGTGCAAATGTGTTTCCATTTGAAACTCCATTTTTCCCCCATATTTAATTACCAGGCTACTTGTAGTTGTGCTTGTTCATTAGTTAACTGAATTCAGTTGAAACATAACATATACATTCAGTTAAGTTGAGTGTGTCTGTGAATGTCTTGCACTACCTTTCTACTAGTTTGAATACTTTACTTTTGACTGGTATTTTTGGGTGTAAACTTAGCAATAGGATTCTGAAAGTAGGCTGCCCAGTTGTTCAGATTTTGTTATTTAGAAACATTTTATCACAAGTGTACAATCATAGTTTTCAACAATAGGAATCAAAAGAACAAGTAAGGATGTCCTAAGTCATGAGAATTGGCCAGTACAATGTAGGCTCAAATGTAATATAAGGAGTTGTCTCAGTAAAGTTACAAAGGAACTAACATGCAATTGCTACATCCATTAAGACATTGCCCATCTCTCTTTTTTAGAGTATGGAGAAAGAAATACAGGTCTGGAATTGGGGAAAATTGTCAGAAAGGGTTAGAAGAGTACAAAATTTTTTGCATATATCTTTATTGTACATAAAAATTTACTGAGGAGCTTTTTCAAAATGCAGATTACCTAAAGCTGTCCTCACACATCATGATTATATTTGTTTTCTGAGGTCATACCCAACAACTGTGATTTTTCTTTTAATCAAACACTTCTTATGCAAGTGTGATGGTATCACACTTTGAAAAATTTCAATAGTAGGAAATAAGTACATCCTACGTGGAAGACATACTTGCTACCAAAGCAGGAATGGGAGAGAAAAAACCATTACGTTGAACTTCTGAAGCAAAATTGAAAAGTTTGGTGAATGCTTCCAGAGACCCTGTGGGCAAATATCAAGAACGCCATTTGGAAAAGATTTATGAATCATCTATCAGTGCCCTGCAGGCATCAGCATCCAGAGTTATCAACAGCTCCCGTGTTGTGGTTTAAAGTAGTAGTCTTTACTGCAAGGACAAAATAGAAGTCTGAAAACAGGCCCAGGTCATACTTTTTCAAACATTAAAACTAAATGTTTCAGTTTGTGCTTCCACAAAAAGAGCCAAATTCTTCCGGAGTCCTTCAGTATGCTGAGGATTTAAAGGTCAGCAATGGTTTAGTTTGGGGCGAAGTTCCCATTCTGTTTATGAGTCAGACAGTATCTGTGGGAGTTGGGTAAGAGCACATGGGAAATCATGCTCTAGGCTGTTCTTATACATGTTCTGCCAAGTGTCATATACTATTCGGTGAGGCAAACTATAAGCCCACCAGGCCTATCTATCAAAAGATGAACATTTATAAAGCATTAGAAACTTTCTTTTTTTTAAGAACCTTATTGTACTAGTGTATTCTGGTGTACATTTCCATTTTAGTGTTCTTTTATACATTTTCTGTTTGTCAAGAGGAGACTTGCATAGCTTTACAAGTTCTTCTCTGCCGGTTAAGTCATGCAGAATAAACTTGGGGTGAGACGGTGGGTATTTTTGTTAACAAGAGATGCTTCTTTTTCTTCACCCAACTTTCAATAACGAGAAACAGATCAAAAGTTTAAGGTATTTTGTCTTCCAAATCAACATCAAGTAGGATAAGTTCAGTCTTTTCAGTGCCTGGGATATTTTTATAGGTAGATAGATAGATAGATACTGGATATCCAAAATTACTAATTTATATTATCCATTTTATTAATTTCAGGAATGTTTGTACAAAGCAAAATGAAATGTGGGTATAATTACTGCTAGTATACATTTCGTAAACTTATACACCAATGGATTCTATGTTTAACAATTTCAATATATCAGATTAAATATAACTGGAAAATACCATTAACATCTTTTTCTTTAGCTAGTATTAAATGTCTATATGGTCTATTAAATTAAAAATATAGTATTTCATATCTAAAATCCAGGTTAAGAAGCACTAAAACAATATTTTTCAAACCAGTTATGAAAAGGAAAATTTATTTATATTATTTAATTTGAAACATAATTTAATTATGCATATTTTAATATAAAGATGCTAAAGTGACAAAATTATTTCAATAAATATATATAAAATCAAGCCACTAACCACTAATACTTCTTCATTGGTCCAGATTTACAAGACAACAAAAATAATTCATTAATATTTCTGTTATGCAGAAATAATATTTCTGAAGATGCAGAAAACAAAATATGTAATATTGTTAATAACATAATACCTAATACTTATTTAAAACTTGCTGGGAGGATTGTGATAGGTATTTTACAAGCATTTCTTCAGTTAATTATCAAACCTCATAGTAAAAGATGTAATATTACTCTATTTTATAAGCCAATACAGGGTGAAGCTCACAGAAGCTAGCTAAATTGAGAGGCAAGACTCAGTCTGTATTTTCCTAGTTAATAAAAGAATACTCTAACCATCTTACAGTACTCTTCATTATGTTTGAGAAATCTTCCAGACTACAGAGGAATTAACAAGGAGAATAAGAAAATAAAGATCAGGTGGCCAAATAAAAATATAATCAATTTGTGTTGATAAAAAAATCATGTAAAGTAAGCAAGTACAATAACAAAGATACAGTAGAAATAAAGAAAAAAAAACCTCCAGGATTTTATTAAGTATCCATGTTTGCAGATTGAAAGTTTTCAAAGCATGAAACGCAGTTAAGATACCATGGAGACATTGTGGGTTTGGTTCCATAACAAAACATATATCATAATAAAGCGAGTTGCATGAGTTTTTTGGTTTTCCGGTTCATTTACAAGTTATGTTTATACTGTAGTCTATTAAATGTGCAATAGTATTATGTCTACAAAAACAGCGTACATACCTTAATTGAAAAATACTTTATTGCTAACCAGTGCTAACCATTATCTGACGCTTCAGGGAGTTGTAATCTTTTTGCTGGTAGAAAGCCTCGCCTTGATGTTGATGGCTGCTGACTGATTGGGTGGTAGTTCCTGAAGGTTAGGGTGACTGTCACAATTTTTAATAATAAGACAAGAGTGAAGTTTGCTGCATCAATTGACTCTTCCTTTCAGGAACTATTTCTCTGTAGCAAGCAACGCCATTTGATAGCATTTTAACTACAGTAGAACTTCTTTCAAAATTGGAGCCAGTCCTCTCAAACACTGCTGCTGTTTTTCAACTAATTTATGTAATATTCTAAATCCTTTGTTGTTATTTCAACAGTCTTCACACCGTCTTCACCAGGAGTAGATTCCATCTTAAGAAACCACTTCCTTTGCTTATCCATAAGAAGCAACTCCTCATTTGTTGTAGCTGGTTTATCTTCTATCCAGACCACTAAAACTTTCTCCATATCAGCAATAAGGCTGTTTTGCTTTCTTATCATTTGTGTGTTCACTGGATTAGCACTTTTAATTTCCTTCAAGAACTTTTCCTTTGCATCCACAGCATGCCTAACTGTCTGAAGAAGGCTTGCTTTCATCCTGTCTTGGCTTTCCACCCTCACTAAGTATAATCATTTCTAGCTTTTGTTTTAAAGTGAGAGACTACTACTCTTCCTTTCACTTGAACACTTAGAAACATTGTAGGGTTATTAGCTGGCCTAATTTCAACAATGTTGTGTCTCAGAGACTTGGGGGGCCCAAGGTGAGGGAGAAAGATGGGAGAACAGCCAGTTGTGGAGTGGTCAGAACACACATGATATTTATTAAGTTCGCCATCTGTTATAGGGGCACAGTTCCTGGTGCTTCAAAACAATTGTAATAGTAACCTCAAAGATCACTGATTGCAGATCACTGTAACAAACATAATGATGACAAAAATGTCTGAAATACTGTGAGAATTACCAAAGTGTGACACAGAGACACAAAGTGAACAAATGCTTTGGAAAAATGGTGCATGCTGATAGACTTGCTTGACACAGGGTTGCTACAAACTTTCAATTTGTAAAAAATGCAGTATCTGTGAAATACAGTAAGGCAAAGTGCAGTAAAATTTGATAGCCTTTACTCAGAAAATTTCTGGTATATTATTTTATTTCCAGATAAAAGCAAATTTCTACAAGACCAATGAAGAAAAAAACAAAGGAACCACGTATTAGGTAGAGCTCAGATTTCTGCTCCATAGAAACAAAACTGGACGACAATGGAGGAAAGTTTGTAAATAGAGGAAAAGTTTGTGAAATAGAGAACCTAATATTTGGTCAAATTTTCATTCAGGTATAAACCCATTTACATTCTCATATATACAAGTACTCATATTTTCTTACTGAAAAAAACATTCAAGGACATATTTCAGTTGACTGTTGAATAAAAATAAAGAATTTAAAAATAAGTAAATCATGATATAAATATTTAGACATGAGTGTTAAAACCAATAAAACAGAATCTAAACCAAGAAAACTTTAATTAATTTAATATTTACAAATATATATACACATATGTACGTATATAGTAACTGAATGCAGGAATATAAAATAATTCTTAAAGGAAATGTAACATGAAAAAAATTATAGTGTAGTTCTCAATTCTCAAATTTCATTAACAGGAGCAGCAATTTTGTGTGTGTGTGTGTGTTTGGGACTGGGAAGAAGATTCATGACAAATTTGAGACATTAACCAATGCAATTAGATGGCATTTTCTTGTTTGGCATTTTATCATCTTTGTCTCCATCAATTTTGTTGCTACTTTTCTGTAAATCTAGATTATTTGGAGCCTAATTCCTTATTTTAAATCAGTGTGTCTTTCCAATATCTAGTTTTCACATGCACACACACACACACACACACACACACACAATTTTAAACCTCATCAACCTTATATAATAGAGGAACTCTCAATTTCTATTTTAAATCATTACAGACATGGATAAATTAAGATATTAAAGCAGTTGTAATAGAATATGAGAGAAACATAGGCTCAATAGGTTTTCGAAGGCGATTAAATTTTATACAGATGTCTATTTAAGACACAGAAAAGGGGGAAAGCAAAGAGTTTTTAAAACTGGTTTCACTTCTGTTAAAAAAAAAAAAAAGGTTAAAATTCCAGCCACAGTTTGGTGAATATTGTCTTTACTATTCAGATGTCTTGATAGACTGAAGAATTAAATTTAAAATGTTGAAACCATAATAACTGAAAGTAAATATAATTCAGCATTTATATGACTTTCAGAGGATGAAAGACTAAGCAGAAATCAAAAAGGGAAAAAGGGATATATTTCAATACATAAAAACACCAAGCTTCTAGATCTCAAAAACAAATAATATTAAAAGGCAAACAACATACTGAAAATATTTTTAAGACTGATGACGAAGTGTTGATTTTTGTGCTATTCACATATGCCATGGAAATAAAATTTTAAAATACCAAATTTAAAAAAGAAAATAGACAAAGTAAATGAACAGAAGAAACACAGATAAATATATCAAATAAATTATGCTATCAATCAAAGAAATGTAAAATTTAACTTTATATTTATTAACAGTATTTCAGATATATATCACCCTCAGTATCGACAAGTATGTGCTGTTATAAACACACACTACTGAAGAGGAAATAAATCATTGCAATCTTTCTGGAAAGCCATCTGGCAATTTGTCTGAAAGAGTTCAACATGCTCTCATTTCTTGATCCAGAAGTTCCACATCCAGGAGTTTAACGTAGGAATATAATTAAAGACACAGCGCAGTAATGAATACATTATATGTGTTATTAAACAATATAAGCATCCTAAATGTACAACTGGGCTTCCCTGGTGGCGCAGTGGTTGAGAGTCCGCCTGCCGATGCAGGGGACACGGGTTCGTGCCCCGGTCTGGGAAGATCCCACATGCCACGGAGCGGCTGGGCCCGTGAGCCATGGCCGCTGAGCCTGCGCGTCTGGAGCCTGTGCTACGCAACGGGAGAGGCTACGACAGTGAGAGGCCCGTGTACCACACACACACAAAAAAGTACAACTAACATTATAACATTAGTGGAGGTTGCACGTTATTGCAAATTGTTTTTTTGAAAAGCAGATGCATTGACTTAGAACAGTGGTTATAATATGTGAGGTAAAAATAATCAACAAAATTTATATATGCGAAGTGGTGAAATATCACTGTGTAAACAGGTAGATAGATGATGCACAGAAGATAAATACCGATAGAAAATACCTCAAAATATTAACAGTGGCTATTACTGGGTTGTACAATTTTTAATATTTTTTCTTTGTTATTCTGTACCTACAAGACACTCTAGGATGATTTTTTTCATCAGAATGATGAAAATACACTTGCTATTCACCTGTAGAAGTTTTCCATTGCCAACTATATGAAAATTAAACTGCACTGTTTATAAAGGCACTTTAATGACTCTCCTCAAAATAGCCCTAGATTATCTATCTATCATCTATCTATCTATCTATCTATCATCAATTGTGTGTGTGTTTTTAATATTTATTTATTTATTTCTTGGCTGCATTGGGTCTTTGTTGCTGCACGGGGGCTTTCTCTAGTTGCAGCCAGCAGGGGCTACTCTTTGTTGCGGTGCTCGGGTTTCTCATTTTGGTGGGTTTTCTTGTTGCAGAGCACGGGCTCTAGGCACGCGGGCTCAGTAGTCGTGGCTCGCGGGCTCTAGAGTGCAAGCTCAGTAGTTGTGGCGCACGGGCTTGGTTGCTCCACGGCACGTGGGGGTCTTCCTGGACCAGGGCTCAAACCCGTGTCCCCTGGATTGTCAGGCGGACTCTTAGTCACTGCACCATCAGGGAAGCCCCCTGTGTGTTTTTTTTGTTGTTGTTCCGGTACGCGGGCCTCTCACTGTTGTGGCCTCTCCCGTTGCGGAGCAAAGTCTCCGGATGCGCAGGCTCAGCGGCTATGGCTCACGGGCCCAGCCGCTCCGCGGCATGTGGGATCTTCCCGGACCGGGGCACGAACCTGTGTTCCCTGCATCGGCAGGCGGACTCTCAACCACTGCGCCACCAGGGAAGCCTGTATGTGTATGTTTTTAAACTCCCTATCCAGCCTCTATCAAATGCAGGCATATTTTTTATCTTTATTAATTTCACATTTGATATATGAATCAAAATTTGCTTTATTTAAGCTACACGTGTTTGATTATCTCTGATTCTTGTTATTTTGACTAATTCACTCATAATACTTGATCATATGAGTTTTCTACCAGAGCTCTCTTTTAATATTTATTGATAAATGTCTTTATAAATATTTTTCTAAATTGTGTTCATGTACTTTGAGTCCCCATCCTCATGACTGTGAGCTCCTTCATAATTCCAGAACTATTACCTATTTTTTAACACTTCTTGAACAATTAGTGGAATTCTTTGCACACAGCAAGTGCTTGATACATTTATATAACTCATCAGAATATTTATAAATCAAAGAGTTATCACAAATTTCTTTAATCAAAGGGTGGGGAATGAGTTTTTAAATTGGATATGAAATTGTAATGTGTCTGAGTCTACAGAAAAGGAATATCACTGAAGATTCCTTTTAATAAAGTAAAATGAAATGTTCATTTTAAGTGAACATTCAACTCCCTGATACACTATTTAAAATTGTGTTTAAGTATAATCATTAAATAATTTGCTTTGCAGGTTTTACATCCAAATCTCTGTTTAAAATTAAATAGCAGTGATAGATAGTCCCCCTTCATTCCCTGAAACATTTGAACAATTTTGTAATCCTAAATAAAACCTTCAAGATTCATGTCAGTGTCATGTTTTCAGGAAATATGCAAGATCTGGTTTCAAATAAGCTTCCAACTTGAAATTAAAATTTTCCATCTCTTTCTCTGCTTATAGTTTGGAGGCAAGTTTAATGTCAATATTACACAATTAAAAATAATATTAATTTTGATAATACTAATAATTTCCATGTATTAAGTATGCCACTTACTGTTTTACATACATTCTTTGATGAATCCTCACATTAATTGTTGAATGTAGATATTATTAATCTCACTTTGAAAATTAGGATTCAAACTCTGAGGAATTAAATAGCTTATTGAAAACTTACTAGCAAGGTTGGTATGTTTTGTTGTAGGATACAGACGTTCACCACTCAATCTACTGGAATATTTATGAGACTACTTACTGTAACACCCAAAGGCCATCTCAGTGAAAAACTCTGAGCCCATATCTGTGCATTTTGATCCACTCCCATGGCCACATTATTTTTCCCTCCAGTTGGGTGCAATAACTTTGTGAGCACAAAGATCTGGGAGTTATAAAAAGATACTTATCAAATGTCAGTGTGTGTATTTGGATGTCCCACAGGAACCCAGAGAGAAAGGAAAGGATCCATGGGTCAAGAATACTCTAAATAATCTGGAGCTGAGAAGCCGTTTATTCAACAGTTCTTGAATGTCTGTGTGCCCCATACGTTTCTGGTGCTACAGATATAAATCAGCCTTACCCCTGCTCTCAAGAAAGTTATGGGCACGGAAACTCAGATGTACAGTCAGCAAGAATGTTCAATACATTTTGATATGGATGAGCACAATAGTCTCTTGTATAGATGTAGATAAGGGAAAATTATCAACTGTTCCTCAGGTGGTCAGATTATGTGTTCAGGTAGAGGAAATCGCCAAGTATAAATGAAAAGAGAAAGGAATGTATAGGACTATGTTAAAATTAGGAACTTTTCTTCAGTGAGACAATATTAATAGGGTCTAAATGTAAGGCAGAGTGGTATATGTTTGAAACATTAAGGTGACCAAAAAAAAAAAAAGCCTTATATATCAAGGTCAAATATGCAATTGAAAGGATATTCAAATGCACATTTTGGATACAACAGTCAGTCACAATTTGTGAGGTAAAAAATATACCTGAAAATTCTTCAGATACATATTGGAATACATGGAAATAATAAGAGTATTTTTTGTTAGTTCCTTGAGGTGTTTTTGTTTGTTTGTTTGAATATGTGCATAAAGTTCCAGTGATCAGGCAGAAACTGATGTGATTTTCATGAGCCATGGCTGTATGAGTATTTCACATGTGTGCTCTTTGCTCCCCCATTTTAAGGATGAAAATTATCAAAGCAAAGATGTACTGTATAGCACAGAGAAACATACTCATTTTTGTAATAACCTATAAGAGGAAAGAATCTGAAAAAAAAATAGATCTGTATGTGTGTATAACTGAATCACTTTGCTGTACACCTGAAACTAATACAACATTGTAAATCAACTATACTTCAGTAAAAAAATAAATAAATTTTAAAAATTAAAACAAAGAAAATTATCAATACTGTTTGGAAGGTTTTGAAAAGAACCAGACATCATATATTTTGTAGTATATAAGCTTCAAAGATATATGTGACTGTTCCACTTGTGTTTCTTCTATGATCACATAAAAAGTTGAAAGTGATCAGCTTGACCCATGCCACCCACCTTAATACTACATTTTTAAAATGTTCACAAAGGAAAAATATTTCAAAATGTATGGCACTTTTTCAAACGATTTGATATTTCTGCCACTTGAAAAAAGCAAAACTAATCAAAGAAAAATAGAAATGGTAGTTTGGCCTCTTAAGAATATATGTTAGGTATATATGTGTCTAAATAAGAGTATTGTGAACATGTTAGATTTGTTTTTCCTTTCTCTGTTAGTTAACATACAGAAAGAGACAGGAATCTGGCTAAATATTTTCAAAAGCTTCTGGGAAATAGTATACTTACAATATAACATGAGATGAGAATAACAGTGTCCACAAATTGACATTGACCAATTGTTATTGACAATTGTGCAGCAAATTTTCTTTCATGTAGTCTAAATCTTATTTTTTTTGTTAAAGGGAGATTATACTAGATTTTAAATATCAAACGTATATTAAGTGGGTTTTTAAAAAGATATTGAAAAAGAGAAGTTTCTAAGTGTAAACAACACATAAAATGCAATGACAGTAATTTAATAATTGATAAGTTCAATTATTTAGGTATTAAATTATATAGTTTGCTAAAATTTCAAATCACTTAATTATCAGTGCTAGAATATATTTATAGTTGATGGTGAAGTTTTTACTATTTTAACGTAACTGTTCTCTTTCTAAATGCTATAAAATTATTCGATTAAAATACAGACCACAAATCCAAGCAATGATGAGTCCAATATTATATATAGAGAAGGGTAGATATTAGAATCAGTTAAAATTAAGAATTATAATAATTGAAGATAATATGCCAGAGATACAAGTCATTCTGAGCTCAGTTTACCTTTCTAGGGTTGTCTCTGAATATATTTGTTTTTATTTTTTCCACAATAACAGGCAAGGCCACTCTTGGAGATTATTATAATGTCTGTCCTTTCTTCAGATTCAAAATTAACTAGTCTATGGTGTTCAACTACAAATCTTGAAATCTGAGTCTAACTGCTGGCTCAGGTGTTACCTAGCTGTCCAGACTACAATATCTGCGTGTCAATTCTTTCTGAGGTAATGAAGCTGAACTAAACTCTCTGATTTTTTTTCCAGGAAGAATTGAACCCCATCATTGTTACCCCACCGATCGAAGCCATTGATCAGGACCGGAATATTCAGCCGCCATCAGATAGGCCAGGCATCCTCTATTCCATCCTTGTTGGTTTGTATCTGCTAACATTTTGCACTCTCAGTTATAGCTCTAGAATCATGTAGGGAAAAAAAATGTTTCAAATTAAAAAAACTTTAATAACAAAGATTTTCTTTTTAGAAATTATTTTTTAGAAATTTTATTGAAATTATTTTTTATGTAAAACTAAATTTAAAAATAACCATTTAAAAATAACCATTTTTCTTCTTTAGTATTAGTCTCAGTGAAATTTGAAGAACAACAAGTAGGAACACTTTTATTGAGGAAGCAAAACAACTTCAAAAGTAGGATTTAATCCACTTATTGGTAGTTTCCTCTGTATCACCTCATAAAGAATTCTCTAAGAAAAAATTGAAAGTGAATTGAAAAACTTACACTGTTTGCTCTACTAGTACTTTGTCATTGGTTGGATACCATTATATAATTCTAAAAATATGTGACTTAAATTTAAGAGCTATCGGAGCCAAAAGGAAAGAGAAAGATCGTGTTACCCCAAGAAAACATTATACCCTTGGTTAATTTTTCCTTGAACAATTTCACAGAAGCCATTTTAATCCATTCTTGTGCATACCTGCCAGTTGTACGAAAAGCAAAAATGAGAATCTGATC
The DNA here is from genome assembly GCF_951394435.1 of Stenella coeruleoalba. NCBI lineage: Eukaryota > Metazoa > Chordata > Mammalia > Artiodactyla > Delphinidae > Stenella > Stenella coeruleoalba. Next base: position 41,170,417 of record NC_137162.1, on the reverse strand, counting down.
ATGTCACTCTTCTTGAATTGCTTTTGCTAAAATATGGATGTTGCTGCTTTGCATGATTTATAGTCTCCAGAGAGACAGATATATGTAAAACACACCATACATCTCTTAATGAAGAAGGTCACTTGTGAAGTATGCTTGAAAACAACTATTCAATGGAATTTAACTTTACCCTTAACCCCTTCCCACCCCATGTACACATATATAACAACACAACCACCTAGAGACGTTAGACAGATTTCAAAATATGATGCTATATCCTACTTAGAAATGCTGTCTGTAAAGAAAACTTAAGTAATTCTGTTTCAAGCCTTTGGTGTCTAGAACTACATACGTATTATAAGTCAGTTGTATAGATTAGACGATTAAACTTTTTAAAAGCGCTTATAAACATAAACAGAAGTCTCTTTTAAGTCTGTAGGGGGTTTGGTATACATAAAAGGAAATAGTTATTGTTTATTTTATTAACTGAGGGATTGACAATATGTCAATTACTATGCTAGATGCTATAGATACGAAGATGAGGGATAAATGTTCTAGGTTAGGGAGGGGTAGAGTCTATGGATAGAAACATGCCAAAAGATAAATTAAAATACATGGTTTTAAGTACTACAAATAAAGTATGAGCCACATATCATGTGGTCTCATGGGAGTAAAGTACTAAGGATTTCTAAGAAAATTGCTTAGACAGAGTTATTTTAGCAGAAAGAGAGGGGTTTTCAAGTATAAAATGGGATAAAAATTATTTAGATAGTTGATGCAGCCTGTGCAAAGTCCAAAGCATTACATTTAAAGATAGTCTTGGGGAACCATGTTACTCAGAATGGGATAGTATCCACTGATATTCATGTTTCTTTCACTTTAAAAAATTTAATCTCTTTGAATAAATGAGTGCTTACTCTGTTGAGCAAGACAGATTCCTCACTTTGTAGCACTGGTTTTCGGGCAGCAGAAACAGGCAATAAACAATTAATGTGGTAAATAAATGTATTTATTATACAAAATAAATGGTAGTGCTATGAGAAAAATCGAGCTGATGAATGGGATTAGAGGTACAGAAGGGGTGTTGCAGTATTAAATAGGATTGATCAAGATATGTCTCATTGAAAAGGTGAGATTTGAGTAAAATCCTATAGAACTTGAAGGAGTTAACCATGTTGATATCTGGGAAAAGAGTTTCTAGGCAGAGATAGAAGCAGGAGTTTGCCTGGTGAGTTTCAGAAACATCAATGAGGCCAGTAGCACTGGAGAGGAGTCAGTGAGGGGGAAGTAGAAGAAAGAGGGTATGAGAAATAAGGGCGACCAGAAGATATAGTCTTGTATACTATTGAGCTTTGTTGGCTTTTACTCTGAGTGAAACGTGGAACCAATGCAGGAATTAGAACAGAAAAATGACATAATGACGTTAAGTTTCATCAACCTCCAACATTAGGATAATGGATAGTACTACATAATATATATAACCTCTATCATTAACTTTGCTTTCACAGCTAAGTTAAATAAATTGATATATTTTCATAGTATGTACACTTCTAAAAGGCAGAGAGGACATTGTAAGTGTTGAGAGCATAGCCTCTGGAATTGTACTATCCATGTTTAAATCCTGACTTCAACCCTTACTATTCATATAATGTTAGGCGAGTTACTTAATCTCTCTGTCTCAGATTGTTCCTCTTTAAAATAGACCTTTGACAAAGGGATTGATCAAAATAGACTTTTCTGTAAAAGTGTTTTGAGAATTTGATCTAATTCATGTAAATATTAGTGCCTGGAAAAAAGCACTCGATAAATGATAGTTGATGTTGTTATTACCATTAGGAAGCAAAATAAAGTATGTTTCCTAAGTCATGCAAAACTGTTAAGAATAGAAGCACAAACCGTTTCCCTCTGCCACAAGACAGGGTTCCCATGGCTCTGATTTTACCTATTTTTCCAGAACTCTTAGTTTCCCTTATGTCCATCCAGATAATTCTGAATGTATGTGTCCTTCAGAGCTTGTTTTCCCAGTTGCTAGGTGGCAAGCTCTTCTACTTTCACACATTGTTGATAGTCGGATTACTAGACTTGAGGATGTGGATGCTGATGTGTGTAAAAAGCCAACCCCTTCACTGGTCCTACCATCATTATTATCAATGGGGGAATTACTGCCACTGCTGTTGATTACCCACAGTAGCCTGAGCCAATTCTATGTCATCTTAATAGAGAATATCAACAAAAAGATAGAAATTATGAAAAGGAAACAAATTTTGGAGTTGAAAAGTATAGCAGCTGAAATTAAAAATTCACTAGCAGGGCTCAATGAAGATTCAAGCAGGAAGAAGAAAGAATCAGCAAACTTGAAGAGAGGTCAATTGAATTACCAAATCTGAGAAGATGAAAGAGAAAAAGAATGAAGAAATGCAAAGAGAGCTTCAGAGACCTAAAAAATACCATTCTGTGGACCAATTTATGCATAACAGGAGTCCCAGAAGGAGAGAACAGAAAGGGGCAGAAAGAATATAGGAATAAGTAATGATCAAAAACTAAATTTGAGGAAAACAATCTATACCTCCAAGAAGCTAATTGAACTCCCCAAGAGAATAGACCTACAATAAATCCACTCTTAGACACATCCCAATCAAACTGTCAAATGACACAGACAAAAAATAATTCAAAAGTAACAAAAAAGAGGCGACTTTATAATAGAAATTGATTCTCAATAAAATTATAACCCGACTTCTCATCAGGCAACATGGATACTGGAATACATTAGTATGACATGTTCAGAGAACTGAAAGAAAAAGAAAATGTTCATTAATAGTTCTAAATACAGCAAATATAGCCTTCAAAAATAAATGAGAAATTAAGATATTCCCAGATAATCTGAGAATTTATCAGTAACACACCTTTGCTACAAGAAATATTGAAGGGTAGAGACCTAAGGCTGAAATGAAAGCACAATAGAAAGTATCTCAGTTCTACATGAAGAAATAAAGAACACTGGTAAAAATAACTACATAGTTAAGTATAAAAGACATTTTATATATATATATATACACACACACACACACACACACACACACACATGTTAGTAATTCTTCTTTCTCTTATTTGATTTAAAGAAAATATCATAAATCAATAATTATACATCTATATTGATGGACAAAGTAGAAACATGTAACTTGTGATAATAACAGCAAAGAGCAAAGGTAAAATGAGTTATACAGGAGTAAAATTTTTATATACTATTGAAGTTAAGTTGCTATTGGTCCAAATTAGATTGCCATAAATTAAGACATCAATCTTAATTCCCAGCATAGCCACTAGGAGAATAGTTTAACAATTTAGTTGTTTACATAATTTGAAAATTTATAGTAAAGAACAAAACAAAGGAATTTAAACAGTACACATGAAAAATAAAGCAGTAATGGAACAATAGAGGAACAAAAAGGGCCTAAGATATATAGAAGACAGCAAAATGGCAGAGGTAAATAACATCTTTTTAGTAATCACAATCAATGTAAATGGATTCAATGTTCCAATTAAAAGATTCAGATTGGCACAATACATAAAAAGAGAAAAAGAAAAACATGATCTTACTACATGCTATCTATAAGAAACACATTTTATTTTATTTTTTTATTTTTATTTTTTTAACATCTTTATTGGGGTATAATTGCTTTACAATGGTGTGTTAGTTTCTGCTTTATAACAAAGTGAATCAGTTATACATATACAATATGTTCCCATATCTGTTGCCTCTTGCGTCTCCCTCCCTATCCCACCCCTCCAGGCGGTCACAAAGCACCAAGCTGATATCCCTGTGCCATGCGGCTGCTTCCCACTAGCTATCTACCTTATGTTTGTTAGTGTATATATGTCCATGACTCTCTCTCGCCCTGTCACAGCTCACCCTTTCCCCTCCCCATATCCTCAAGTCCGTTCTCCAGTAGGTCTGTGTCTTTATTCCTGTCTTACCTACCCCTAGGTTCTTCATGACATTTTTTTTTTCTAAAATTCCATATATATGTGTTAGCATATAGTATTTGTCTTTTTCTTTCTGACTTACTTCACTCTGTATGACAGACTCTAGGTCTATCCACCTCATGACAAATAGCTCAATTTCGTTTCTTTTTATGGCTGAGTAATATTCCATTGTATATATGTGCCACATCTTCTTTATCCATTCATCCGATGATGGGCACTTAGGTGGTTTCCATCTCCGGGCTATTGTAAATAGAGCTGCAATGAACATTTTGGTACATAACTCTTTTTGAATTTTGGTTTTCTCAGGGTATATGCCCAGTAGTGGGATTGCTGGGTCATATGGTAGTTCTATTTGTAGTTTTTAAAGGAACCTCCATACTGTTCTCCATAGTGGCTGAACCAATTCACATTCCCACCAGCAGTGCAAGAGTGTTCCCTTTTCTCCACACCCTCTCCAGCATTTATTGTTTCTAGAATTTTTGATGATGGCCATTCTGACTGGTGTGAGATGATATCTCATTGTAGTTTTGATTTGCATTTCTCTAATGATTCATGATGTTGAGCATTCTTTCATGTGTTTGTTGGCAGTCTGTATATCTTCTTTGGAGAAATGTCTATTTAGGTCTTCTGCTCATTTTTGGATTGGGTTGTTTGTTTCTTTGTTATTGAGCTGCATGAGCTGCTTGTACATTTTGGAGATTAATCCTTTGTCAGTTGCTTCATTTGCAAATATTTTCTCCCATTCTGAGGGTTGTCTTTTGGTCTTGTTTATGTTTCCTTTGCTGTGCAAAAGTTTTGAAGTTTCATTAGGTCCCATTTGTTTATTTTTGTTTTTATTTCCATTTCTCTAGGAGGTGGGTCAGAAAGGATCTTGCTGTGATTTATGTCATAGAGTGTTCTGCCTATGTTTTCCTCTAAGAGTTTGATAGTGTCTGGCCTTACATTTAGGTCTTTAATCCATTTTGAGCTTATTTTTGTGTATGGTGTTAGGGAGTGATCTAATCTCATACTTTTACATGTACCTGTCCAATTTTCCCAGCACCACTTATTGAAGAGGCTGTCCTTTCTCCACTGTACATTCCTGCCACCTTTATCAAAGATAAGGTGTCCATATGTGCGTGGGTTTATCTCTGGGCTTTCTATCCTGTTCCATTGATCTATCTTTCTGTTTCTGTGCCAGTACCATACTGTCTCGATTACTGTAGCTTTGTAGTATAGTCCGAAGTCTGGGAGCCTGATTCCTCCAGCTCCATTTTTCGTTCTCAAGATTGCTTTTGCTATTCGGGGTCTTTTGTGTTTCCATACAAATTGCGAAATTTTTTGTTCTAGTTCTGTGAAAAATGCCAGTGGTAGTTTGATAGGGATTGCATTGAATCTATAGATTGCTTTGGGTAGTAGAGTCATTTTGACAATGTTGATTCTTCAAATCCAAGAACATGGTATATCTCTCCATCTATTTGTATCATCTTTAATTTCTTTCATCAGTGTCTTATAATTTTCTGCATACAGGTCTTTTGTCTCCTTAGGTAGGTTTATTCCTAGATATTTTATTCTTTTTGTTGCAATGGTAAATGGGAGTGTTTTCTTGATTTCACTTTCAGGTTTTTCATCTTTAGTGTATAGGAATGCCAGAGATTTCTGTGCATTAATTTTGTATCCTGCTACTTTTCCAAATTCATTGATTAGCTCTAGTAGTTTTCTGGTAGTATCTTTAGGATTCTCTATGTATAGTATCATGTCATCTGCAAACAGTGACAGCTTTACTTCTTCTTTTCCGATTTGGATTCCTTTTATTTCCTTTTCTGCTCTGATTGCTGTGGCTAAAACTTCCAAAACTATATTGAATAAGAGTGGTGAGAGTGAGCAACCTTGTGTTGTTTCTGATCTTACTGGAAATGCTTTCAGTTTTTCACCATTGAGGATGATGTTGGCTGCGCCTTTGTCATATATGGCCTTTATTATGTTGAGGAAAGTTCCCTCTATGCCTACTTTCTGCAGAGCTTTTATCATAGATGGGTGTTGAATTTTGTCGAAAGCTTTCTCTGTATCTATTGAGATGATCATATGGTTTTTCTCCTTCAATTTGTTAATATGGCGTATCATGTTGATTAATTTGCGTATATTGAAGAATCCTTGCATTCCTGGAATAAATCCCACTTGATCATGGTGTATGATCCGTTTAATGTGCTGTTGGATTCTGTTTGCTAGTATTTTGTTGAGGATTTTTGCATCTATGTTCATCAGTGATATTGGCCTGTAGTTTTCTTTCTTTGTGCCATCCTTGTCTGGTTTTGGTATCAGGGTGATGGTGGCCTCATAGAATGAGTTTGGGAGTGGTCCTCCCTCTGCTATATTTTGGAAGGGTTTGAGAAGGATAGGTGTTAGCTCTTCTCTAAATGTTTGATAGAATTCGCCTGTGACGCCATCTGGTCCTGGGCTTTTGCTTGTTGCAAGATTTTTAATCACAGTTTCAATTTCAGTGCTTGTGATTGTTCTCTTCATATTTTCTATTTCTTCCTGATTCAGTCTTGGCAGGTTGTGCATTTCTAAGAATTTGTCCATTTCTTCCAGGTTGTTCATTTTATTGGCATAGAATTGCTTGTAGTAATCTCTCATGATCTTTTGTATTTCTGCAGTGTCGGTTATTACTTCTCCTTTTTCATTTCTAATTGTATTGATTTGAGTCTTCTCCCTTTTTTTCCTGATGAGTCTGGCTAATGGTTTATCAATTTTGTTTATCTTCTCAAAGAACCAACTTTTAATTTTATTGATCTTTGCTATCGTTTCCTTCATTTCTTTTTCATTTATTTCTGATCTGATTTTTATGATTTCTTTCCTTCTGCTAACTTTGAGGGTTTTTTGTTCTTCTTTCTCTAATTGCTTGAGGTGGAAGGTTAGGTTGTTTATTCGAGATGTTTCCTGTTTCTTAAGGTAGGATTGTATTGCTATAAACTTCCCTCTTAGAACTGCTTTTGCTCTATCCCATAGATTTTGGGTCGTCATGTCTCCATTGTCATTTGTTTCTAGGTATTTTTAAATTTCCTCTTTGATTTCTTCAGTGATCAGTTCGTTATTAAGTAGTGTATTGTTTAGCCTCCATGTGTTTGTATTTTTTACAGATCTTTTCCTGTAATTGATATCTAGTCTCATAGCATTGTGGTTGGAAAAGATACTTGATACAATTTCAATTTTCTTAAATTTACCAAGGCTTGATTTGTGACCCAAGATATGATCTATCCTGGAGAATGTTCCATGAGCACTTGAGAAAAATGTGTATTCTGTTGTTTTTGGATGGAATGTCCTATAAATATCAATTAAGTCCATCTTGTTTAATGTATCATTTAAAGCTTGTGTTTCCTTATTTATTTTCATTTTGGATGATCTGTCCATTGGTGAAAGTGGGGTGTTAAAGTCCCCTACTGTGAGTGTGTGACTGTCGATTTCCCCTTTTATGGCTGTTAGTATTTGCCTTATATATTGAGGTGCTACTATGTTGGGTGCATAAATATTTATAATTGTTACATCTTCTTCTTGGATCGATCCCTTGATCATTATGTAGTGTCCTTCTTTGTCTCTTCTAATATTCTTTATTTTAAAATCTATTTTGTCTGATATGAGAATTGCTACTCCAGGTTTCTTTTTGTTTCAATTTGCATGGAATATCTTTTTCCATCGCCTTAGTTTCAGTCTGTATGTGTCTCTAGGTCTGAAGTGGGTCTCTTGTAGACAGCATATATATGGGTCTTGTTTTTGTATCCATTCAGCTAATGTGTCTTTTGGTGGGAGCATTTAGTCCATTTGCATTTAAGGTAATTATCAATATGTATGTTCCTATTCCCATTTTCTAAATTGTTTTGGGTTCGTTATTGTAGGTCTTTTCCTTCTCTTGTGTTTCTTGCCTAGAGAAGTTCCTTTAGCATTTGTTGTAGAGCTGGTTTGGTGGTGTGAACTCTCTCAGCTTTTGCTTGTCTGTAAAGGTTTTAATTTCTCCATCAAATCTGAATGAAATCCTTGCTGGGTAGAGTAATCTTGGTTGCAGGTTTTCCTCCTTCCTCACTTTAAATATGTCCTGCCACTCCCTTCTGGCTTACAGAGTTTCTGCTGATAGATCAGCTGTTAACCGTATGGGGATTCCCTTGTGTGTTATTTGTTGTTTTTCCCTTGCTGCTTTTAATATGTTTTCTTTGTATTTAATTTTTGACAGTTTGATTAATATGTGTCTTGGCGTATTTCTCCTTGGATTTATGCTGTGTGGGACTCTCTGTGCTTCCTGGACTTGATTATCTATTTCCTTTCCCATATTAGGGAAGTTTTCAACTATAATCTCTTCAAATATTTTTCAGTTCCTTTCTTTTTCTTTTCTCCTTCTGGAACCCCTATAATTCGAATATTGGTGCATTTAATGTTGTCCCAGAGGTCTCTGAGACTGTCCTCAGTTCTTTTCATTCTTTTTTCTTTATTCTGCTCTGCAGTAATTATTTCCACTATTTTATCTTCCAGGTCACTTATCCGTTCTTCTGCCTCAGTTATTCTGCTATTGATCCCATCTAGAGTATTTTCATTTCATTTATTGTGTTGTTCATCATTGTTTGTTTCATGTTTAGTTCTTCTAGGTCCTTGTTAAATGTTTCTTGCATTTTGTCTATTCTATTTCCAAGATTTGGGATCATCTTTACTATCATTATTCTGAATTCTTTTTCAGGTAGACTGCCTATTTCCTCTTCATTTGTTAGGTCTGGTGGGTTTTTATCTTGCTCCTTCATCTGCTGTGTGTTTTTCTGTCTTCTCATTTTGCTTATCTTACTGTGTTTGGGGTCTCCTTTTTGCAGGCTGCAGGTTCGTAGTTCCCGTTGTTTTTGGTGTCTGTCCCCAGTGGCTAAGGTTGGTTTAGTGGGTTTGTAGGCTTCCTGGTGGAGGGGCCTAGTGCCTGTGTTCTGGTGGATGAGGCTGGATCTTGTCTTTCTGGTGGGCAGGTCCACGTCTGGTGGTGTGTTTTGGGGTGTCTGTGGACTTATTATGATTTTAGGCAGCCTCTCTGCTAATGGGTGAGGTTGTGTTCCTGTCTTGCTAGTTGTTTGGCATAGGGTGTCCAGCACTGTAGCTTGCTGGTCGTTCAGTGAAGCTGGGTGCTGGTGTTGAGATGGAGATCTTTGGGAGATTTTTGCCTTTTGATATTACGTGGAGCTGGGAGGTCTCTTGTTGACCAGTGTCCTGAAGGTGGCTCTCCCACCTCAGAGGCACAGCACTGACTCTTGGCTGGAGCACCAAGAGCCTTTCATCCACACGGCTCAGAATAAAAGGGAGAAAAAGTAGAAAGAAAGAATTAGTAGAAGTAGAAAGAAAGAAAGGAGCGAGGGAGGGAGGAAGGAAGGAAGGAGGGAGGGAAGGAAGGAAAAAAGTAGATAAAGTAAGATAACATATAATAAAGTTATTAAACTAAAAATATAATTATTAAGAGAAAAAAAAACGGACAGATAGAACCCTAGGACAAATGTTGGAAGCAAAGCTATACAGACAAAATCTCACACAGAAGCATACACATACACACAAAAAGAGGAAAAGGGGAAATAATCATAGATCTTGCTCCTAAAGTCCACTTCCTTAATTTGGGATGATTCGTTGTCTATTCAGGTATTCCACAGATGCAGGGTATATCAAGTTGATTGTGGAGCTTTAATCTGCTGCTTCTGAGGCTGCTGGGAGAGATTTCCCTTTCTCTTCTTTGCCCTCACAGCTCCCAGGGGCTCAGCTTTGGATTTGGCCCCGCCTCTGCGTGTAGGTCGCCGTAAGGCGTCTGTTCTTTGCTCAGACAGGACGCTCAGACAGGACGGGGTTAAAGAAGCCGCTGATTCGGTGGCTCTGGCTCACTCAGGCCGAGGGGGAGGGAGGGGCACGGAGTGTGGGGCGGGCCTGCGGCGGCAGAGGCCTGCGTGACGTTGCACCAGCCTGAGGCGCGCCGTGCGTTCTCTTGGAGGAGTTGACCCTGGCTCCCGGGACCCTGGCAGTGGCGGGCCGCACAGGCTCCCCGGAAGCGGGGTGTGGATAGTGACCTGTGCTCGCACACAGGCTTCTTGGTGGCGGCAGCAGCAGCCTTAGCGTCTCATGCCCGTTTCTGGGGTCCGCGCTTTTAGCCGCGGCTCGCACCGGTCTCTGGAGCTCCTTTAAGCAGCGCTCTTAATCCCCTCTCCTCGTGCACCAGGAAACAAAGAGGTAAGAAAAAGTTTCTTGCCTCTTCGGCAGGCCCAGACTTTTCCCCGGACTCCCTCCCGGCTAGCCGTGGCGCACTAACCCCCTGCAGGCTGTGTTCACGCCGCCAACCCCAGTCCTCTCCCTGCGCTCTGACCGAAGCCCGAGCCTCTGCTCACAGCCTCGCCCGCTGTGGCGGGGGAGCAGACAAGCCTCTCGGGCTGGTGAGTGCCGGTCGGCACGGATCCTTTGTGCGGGAATCTCTCCGCTTTGCCTTCGCACCCCTGTTGCTGTGCTCTCCTCTGTGGCTCCGAAGCTTTTCCCCTCCGCCACCCGCAGTCTCCGCCCGCGAAGGGGCTTCCTAGTGTATGGAAAACTCCTTCACAGCTGCCTCCCACTGGTGCAGGTCCCGTCCCTATCCTTTTGTCTCTGTTTATTCTTTTTTCTTTTTCCCTACCCAGGTACGTGGGGGGGTTTCTTGCCTTTTAGGAGGTCTGAGGTCTTCTGCCAGCGTTCAGTAGGTGTTCTGTAGGAGTTGTTTCACGTGTAGATGTATTTCTGATGTATCTGTGGGGAGGAAGGTGATCTCCGCGTCTTTCTCTTCCGCCATCTTAACCTGTTCCTCTTCCGCCAGCTTAACCTGTTCCAAGAGGTTTGATATTTTTTCCTCAATCCTACTTTGGGGATCACCACAGTAAACAATAAGTAAAAATTGTATCTAGCTAACTGGGAGAGGAAAGTGGCATTTATTTCAAGTAACGTTCATTTCAGTGATTATAAGTAAATGGGATGTTAGAAGATTTAGGAGGCTATCACAGTGGTAGAAGAATGAAATGACAAGACTCTGAATGAGCAAACACTGTGTAAGTGAAAACCATGGGGAGAATGACAGACAAGGAAGAATCATTTGGAAAATATATGCAGAGTTGTATTAGAGGAATAAGGAGATTTGAACCAGTATAGTGAGAAAAATGGTGGGATCATTAGCAAAAATTCAGTTCATGGATTTTGGCATCCACCTTGGACCATTGCTAACTGAGCAAGAGAGAAATAGAATCTCAGTGTGGTTTTGAGTTTTTCTTCTTATGTATAAAGGTGAATATCTTTGTGTGCAGTCAAGAGTCATCTGCCTTTCTCTTTCTGTGAACCATCTGTTCATTCTCTATCCCAAAATTTTTTAATAAATATATTGCTGATCTTTTACTTTCGTAATTTGAAAATGTACATATGTTAGGGATATGAGCCTTTGTCTCTGACGTAAATACAAATATTTCCCTAGTTTGTCACCTGCAGTCTTACTTTGTTTATTGTGTTTTGCCATGCAATTTGTAATGCCATTAAATTTATCACTCTTTTTCCTTATTAATTCTTTATTTTGAGCCATAGGTAGGAAAGTTATGCCCACTCTCACATTAGAATAGAATTCATCCATGTTTTCATCTATTACTAGCTGTTGTTTTATTGCTTATTGTGCATGAATATCTTATCCATTTGGGGTTTACTCTAGTATATTGTATGAAGAATAGACATAATTTTATCATTTTCTGTCTCTCCTATTAGGTTAATGCTCCTATTCAAAAATCCATTTTCCATTATTATTTTGAGATGACTCCTTTATCATAAGCTCAATTTTCAAATGCAATTTTGACTATTCCTGGATTTTTTTTTTTTTTTTTTTTGGCGGTACGCGCGCCTCTCACTGTTGTGGCCTCTCCTGTTGCGGAGCACAGGCTCCGGTCGCACAGGCTCCGGTCGCACAGGCTCAGCGGCCATGGCTCACGGGCCTAACCGCTCCCCGGCATGTCTGATCTTCCCGGACCGGGGCACGAACCCGTGTCCTCTGCATCGGCAGGCGGACTCTCAACCACTGTGCCACCAGGGAAGCCCTAATTTCTGGATTTTAAAGTCTATTTTACTGGCATACATTTTCTCCCCTCACATAATGCCCAGGAAAATTTTCTTTCTTGTCTCATAGTTGAAGCAAAACAGTATAGCAATTAACGCATTTTTGCATATTTTTGGCATCTGTCAACCTAGATTTGAATGCAAGTTCTGTCTGACATTGTCTCTTTGACTTTGGACAAATTACTTAATATTGCAAATCTCCAATGTTCTCCTGTGTAAAATGGGAATGATTTACAGAGTTATCAATGATTACTTATATAAAGCAGTTAGTACAGTGTAGGATTCAATAATTGGCAGCTGTATTATTTTATTCTTATCATTATTGTTATGCTAAATGCATATATTCCACAGTTATATGATTTGACTTCCACTTTATTTTCACTTTGGGAAAAAAGAATGTTGTAGTATACAAAGGAAAATGATACAATTCAAGGAAATTTCAACTTACTAAAATGGCTGCATTTAAGAAATATCCTCTGTCGGGCTTCCCTGGTGGCGCAGTGGTTGAGAGTCCGCCTGCCAATGCAGGGGACGCGGGTTCGTGCCCCGGTCCGGGAAGGTCCCACATGCCACGGAGCAGCTGGGCCCATGAGCCATGGCCGCTGAGCCTGCGCGTCCGGAGCCTGTGCTCCGCAACGGGAGAGGCCACAACAGTGAGAGGCCTGCGTACCGCAAAAAAAAGAAATATCCTCTGTAGACACTGAGTAATTCAAAATATTTTATTTATTTCATATGATTGAGTTATTCAGCTGATTACTTATCTTAAGAAAAAATACTTGCCCAGCTAGAACAGAATATTCTTATTTTAATTTCCAAGCAATTTGGTACAAATTACTAGTCATTGTCACAAGATATGGTGAAAGGCGATGCAGATTATAATTAAGATTTATGTACCACTAAAATACAATTTTATAATTCAAAATTTGTTCTCAATACACTTTATATCTCTTTTATGTGATGAAGTTTCAAATTAATTACTCACTTAATAAAAGATATTTGGAAAATCATCCAAACAGGTATTTTCACCCTCTTACTCATAAACTAATGAATGATATACCACATTTGCATCTGCTTTCCCTAGACTGTATAATTTTGAAACTTAATTTACTAATAAAATTATGATTTTGTTCCTCAGTTAATGAAGGGAAATAGATATAGCAAATACACATATTACTTATTGTTCTCAATTAAGTGCTGAAATATCAATGTCTTTCAGGGACTCCTGAGGATTACCCACGATTTTTTCATATGCATCCAAGGACTGCAGAACTTAGTCTCCTGGAGCCAGTAAATAGAGACTTTCACCAGAAGTTTGATTTGGTTATTAAGGTAAATTTAACTAATTGCTTAACGTTCTTGGGTTTATAAATATAGCTAACGTTCTAATGTTCTTGTGTTTATCAGTGAATCCTCTAGAGGCTACTGTAGGGACTTTTAAGCTATAAAAATTAAAATTAATTTGAACTGCAATTAGCCAATTTTTCTTTAAAAAGGTGAAGTGCAACAGTTCTAACACATTATCTGTGTTGCTTTTCTTTAACATAACTTTTTATATTACAGTGCTATTCAAATACTGATATTTTTATATGTAATAAATGCCTTGGTCAAATGTATGTAATTCTACATACTATAATTTATTATATCTTCTAACATTTAGTTTAGGTTTTGTTTCCTATTTGTTTGTTTGTTTTTTACCAAGTGGATTTAATTTTTGACCACAAAAGCTTAACCAATGAATGTATTTAAAAAGTGCCTGGGGCTTCCCTGGTGGCGCAGTGGTTGGGAGTCCGCCTGCCGATGCAGGGGACACGGGTTTGTGCTCCGGTCCGGGAGGATCCCACATGCCATGGAGCAGCTGGGCCTGTGAGCCATGGCCGCTGAGCCTGTGCGTCCGGAGCCTGTGCTCCACAACGGGAGAGGCCACAGCAGTGAGAGGCCCGCGTACCGCAAAAAAAAAAAAAAAGTGCCTGGATTTATATATATTTTTATTTTAATAATGTGTTATGTTTTTAAATGTTATTGCTTTTTCAAAACTAAAACGAAAAGATCTTGCTTGTCCAGAAATTATTTTAGTATATGTTTCATTATTTATTTTGAAAAATGATCTTCAACCACAAAATTTTTCAAAGCTAAGGGAATCCATTTGGCATTACAATTTTGATTTAATAATATATAATATATTGTAATAAAGTCATTACAAAGGTATTGTGGAAACCCAGATGATCTATCCGTTAATTCTTAGAGACTTTACTGAGAAGGTAAGATTTGAGCTGAGCAGTGAAAGGAGAGTATGAATTTACCAAATAGAGATCGGGGCTAGGAGAAAAGCATTTTAAGTAAAAGAACAGAAATAAGCAAGGACACACAGTATGTCTAGTGTGTATTGTCTGACTTTTTCATATCTAAACATGCAAAAAATAGATATAGATATGCAGCCCTATGGCATTTTTTTTTTTAATTTAGAAGTGTTAAAAGAAAAGGAAGTAAGGTAAAGAAGCTTACTGAGCATGTACATTGTACAGGGTGTTTTATGTATATTTTATAGCCACAACCTTAGTACTTAGTACTATGCTTCTGGGTACAAATGTCAAAACTAAAGTTCAGATAGGGCAAGTGATTGAATCAGAGTTACATCACTAATAAGCAGCAGAATTGAAATTCAAATTTAAGTTTATCTAAGCTAAAGCCATACTTATTTCACTTCACCAAGATGCATTTCCTTAGAAATGGTTTAATTATCTGTCAGTGCAACTGCAGACAATAATACATCGATACATTTAATTTTAGCTCAAATTAGGACATATTTTGTTAGCACCGATTATGTTATACACAGTAGATTCTGTATTTATTGATTGTTTCTTTGTCCTTGAAGAATGGGTAGTCTAGAAGGGGAAAGAATCACGTAAGCTGATAAACCAAATACAACACATCAACTGCTAACAGGAAGGCAATGTAAAAGCTCTAACGAAGCACAGATTAAAGACATTTAAATTAATCTGGGACTCAGGGAAAATTTTCTGGGGATTATCCCAAGCTCAGTGTTGTATTGGATGGCTTTGGCTAATGAATGAAAGCAGGAAATACGTTTGACCATAAGGAAGAACAGAAGCAAAAGCTTGGAGGCATGATGTACCAGGCTACGAGCAGTTAACAGGGAAATGAGGTATAGAGCCAGACCCTGGAGAGAGCCTTATGTTCGACTGCAATTTCCTTGGATTTCATTCAGTAGGGGTTTGGGAGTCATTCAACAGAGAAAGGCTCTTTTTACCATTTATGTAAAATAGTCACGCATGAGATTCATCTTGCATGGTTTTATTTTAATTATCATTGGACTATATAAAACTCCAAAATGTGTTTCCATCGTCTCCTGTGGATCTACCTGGAGCCCTGTGGTGCTACACTCTGTGGGAGTTAAGAAACTTGACAAAGCACTGTTTCCAAACTGCCCCACTTGAAATCTGAAATCAGTTATTTTTCTTTATTATCAAAGTCAGTTGTCCTGGTGTACCCAGGTATAGTGAAACTCAGTCTATCAGTTATAGAAACAAAAATCAATTGGGACAAGCCACAGATAATTTTTTTTGTTTTAATAACACTTTATATTATTAATGGAAGTTTTTACTGACATTATTAGATTCAAATTATTGTGTTTTGTGTGCAGTCAAGGGGATAATAAGCAAAGGTATCAATCTGTAAGAATAATAATGTGCCACTTGCTTGAATATTAGCTGAGTATTGTGTCTTTGTATAAGGATCCATTGAAGTGCTACAATCTGGTAGTTCTCCTCTGCAGTAAGTCTTTCAAATTCTTCCCTTTTTCTTATTTTAATAATGCTTCATTTTTCATTGGCCATAATTTTTTTTATTGGACTTGATCCCAATTTCTGTTTTGGAAGCTAAGGAAAAATAAAATACAATGAAGTATCCTCTTTTAGACTTTGAAGAAGAATTCTGCTTTAAAAAGCTGTATGCACATTTAACAGCTGGTGTCACAAATTAGAAATTTATCATCTTCATTTTATCTATTTCTGCCAGTTATTTACTAAGTATACTGACAAATAAAAATGTGAAGGTGAAACTAGGAAGGCAAAATGGAGTAGTTCACCAACTTTAGAATATTAAAGGATTAAAACACATCTAATTAAAAGAGAAAAGGGTGTTCCATTTCAAAACACTATTCCAAATTTTACATAATTGCAATCATTTAAGCACACTTTAAAATGAAACACACATTTTGAATAAGAATCATAGCCAGTCCTGGGTTTGCCCAGGACAGTTCATGTTTATGCCTATTGTCCTTGTGTAATTATTTATAACACATCTTTCACCCTCAAAAATGTCCCAGTTTGGATGAAAGTTTATGCAGTCACCATAGTTATACAGCAAAAAATAATTATGCAATAGAAATATGAAAGCACATTTTAGATTCTAGATGATGATGAATTAGTTCATGCATGGAGTGTCTCTAACAAAGTCCAGAACATTCATCTTCATTATTAGAAGTGCAGTATTTTTTAAAAAATATTAATAATTTATATATTTATACTCTGGGCATCTAATACAAGCATTAAATGGATAAATTATCAATAATTCACTGTCTTTCAGTTGCTCAAACATAATTTTTTTGTCTAAATCTCACTTTTTAAAAAATGTATTTCTTTTATTTATTTATTTTTGGCTGCATAGGGTCTGCATTGCTGCGTGCGGGCTACTCTTTGTTGCAGTGCACGTGCTTCTCATCGTGGTGGCTTCTTTTGTTGAGGAGCATGGGCTCTAGGCACACGGGCTTCCGTAGTTGTGGCTTGAGGGCTCAGCAGTTGTGGCTTGCAGGCTTTAGAGCACAGACTCAGTAGTTGTGGCGCACGGGGTTAGTTGCTCCGCGGCATGTGGGATCTTCCTGGACCGGGGCTCGAACCTGTGGCCCCTGCATTGGCAGGCGGATTCTTAACCACTGTACCACCAGGGAAGTACCTGTCTAAATCTCTTTAATTAACAACTAATAGCAAGGGTCACAATGATACCACAAATATCACTGTATCATGGTCCCTCTGATTTTCATGTTGTTGTTCATTGACCTACTTATACTGCCTAGCAGGCTGACCTTTAACATCTTTTATTTCCACATAATGGGCATAATTAACCCTAAGCTCTCATCAGTCACCCTGCATACTTTTCTCTGCCAGCCATACTCAACCACTTGCACTGCCTTAAACTCACCATGCTCTTTCTAGCCTCCAGGAATTTGCTGTTCTTCCTGAATCATTCCTCGTTTTTTTTTTTTTTTAATCAACAGTCTAATTCACACTGATATTTCATTGATGCTTTGCATGCTAAGACAGACAGTTCCTCTGGAAAGGCATGACCACTGATCGAAAGCCCTTCCTTGCATCCTACTAGTCCCTATGGTGGCTTTGATCATTCTATATAGAATTTGCCTGTTTATTTTCCCCTGACCTTTATAGGAGGGAGGGCAGATTGTAATATATTTCTTAAACATTGTGGCCCAAGCCCATAAGCCTATCCATGTACAATGTGTAAAAGTGCTCAAGGGCTTCCCTGGCGGCACAGTGGTTGAGAGTCCGCCTGCCGATGCAGGGGATGCGGGTTCGTGCCCCGGTCCGGGAAGATCCCACATGCCGCGGAGCGGCTGGGCCCGTGAGCCATGGCCGCTGAGCCTGCGCGTCCGGAGCCTGTGCTCCGCAACAGGAGAGGCCACAACAGTGAGAGGCCTGCGTACCGCAAAAAAAAAAAAAAAAAGTGCTCAATACATATTTCTTGTAATGGCTTTCTCCCTGGCACAGTAAATCTTTTAAGGCTGCTGGATTTGGGTACTGCATCTTCATTGCATTTAAATACATATATTTGAAAGTGCCTGTATTTGATAGAATTTTATCCTGCCTCTGTCAGGAATAAAGGTGCAAGGAACTTGTCGAATAAATTCAATCCCTGGAAAAAAGCCATACCTATATTAAGACAGTTTAAAGCTATTTATGACTGTATTTAAACAAACAAACAAAAAATTCTCCTTCTAAGGAAAATATACATATTTTACACAG